>NC_045435.1:155496371-155629886 GCF_002776525.5 Piliocolobus tephrosceles | reverse complement strand
TGGGCGACAGAGCGAGACTCTGTCTCAAAAAAAAAAAAAAGAAAGAACATCTTATTATTATTTTTTTTTTGAGATGGAGTCTCGCTCTGTCGCCCAGGCTGGAGTGCGGTGGCGCGATCTCGGCTCACTGCAAGCTCTGCCTCCCGGGTTCCCGCCATTCTCCTGCCTCAGCCTCCCGTGTAGCTGAGACTACGGGCGCCGCCACCACGCCGGGCTAAATTTTTGTATTTTTAGTAGAGACGGGGTTTCACCGTGTTCGCCAGGATAGTCTCGATCTCCTGACCTCGTGATCCACCCGCCTCGGCCTCCCAAAGTGCTGGGATTACAGGCGTGAGCCGCGCCCGGCCGAACATCTTATTTAGAATGTATTTGACACAGTGGTCTACTTGATTCTGCACAAATCAAAGTTGATTTTCTTTGGTTAGTGTTCATTTCCTCTGAAAATCCATCTATTTAAGCACAGAGAACACAACCAACCCCCATCATTGTTAAATCGTGGCCTGAGTACAAAATGAAACGGGCCCAAATATTCAATCAAAGCTCTTTGCTGCCTAGAGGTAGGACTCCAGTCTGAAATTAGTTCTATTTTGCTCACCAGCTTAATGATATTGTCAGTTGTTTTTTAATTAAGTCACCCTTAACTGCTACACTGAATGAATTTTAAGAGCTGGCAGAAATGCTTGCTGGGTTCCAATGCACTTTAAAAGTGAAAAAATTTAAATTGGTTCTCTTTTAAAAGGCTTAGATAAGGGCATTCAGAAAGCAGCTTAAACATGTTTTTCCAGGTAATAGGGATCTGGAAATTCCAGCAAGTTTCCATGTTCTCCAGGCTCTAAGAGTTATATTCTCATTCCTCCAAAGTAAGCCTTTGAATTGCCTTATCTGTGAAACAGAAATCATGACCCTGGTAACCCAGGGGAGGCATACAGGGGTCCTGTGACAAAGGCATAACCCAAATAGATGACAGCAATTTCTAAAACAACTATAAAGATGGATTTCCTCTTTTTATTCTTTCTTTCCAAAATCATATCACTATACAACAGACAGCAGTGTGCCATCTAGCTTCTCTTCTGTCCTTATGAAGGTTCAACTGAGATACCTCTTGAACAAAATAGATGAAGTGAAGTCAGCATACGTTGCCATTACACTGGCAAATGAAGAAATAGATATTGTGTCCTTTTATTTTATTTTTTTTTATTTTAATAACTTTGTACTTTGTATTTTTTTCTTGTGAACAATATATTTATGGACATGCTGCATGCTGTGACTTCTTAATTTTTTTAACATTTCTTGAAAAATTCAATAAATTATACTAATTGAGTGTTCTTTTCATATTTTTTCAGTTCATATATATACTTTCTTGTTTATGATTTCCATGTGTAAACATCTTGCTTTCTTACAGAAATAACGAACTTGTCAAACGAAAGATTTTTTTTATTTAACAGCAAGAACAGAGAAATTTTATTAAAAATATCTTCCTAATATTAGGAATCACAGTTAACAGTATTGTGTCCTTTTAAGAGAGCCCGTTGAAACACTAACGTGAATTCCCAGCAGAACAATTGTTTGCAGAAGAATATGCTATTGCTGTTCCTTAGCAACCAATGCCATTCTTCAAAGGCACCGTGAATGAAGAGTTAAATACCTTCTTCTGTCCCTTGTATCTAAAGTATGACTTGAGATTCTGATTAAAGTGAACGTTCTACTGGCATTTTGGAAGCACTCAAATGATGAAGCTCGCTCGTGGAGTTGAGTCAGATGCTGTTTTGGTCAACGGAAGTCTCAGACAACCAAATAAATACGTCATCACCCGATATGTGCAGGCCAACTATAGATGCATACAGTAGCATATGGACTACTCTGGTTGGCATCAACCATGACATTCAACTCTCCATTCTCTTACTCAGCTCTCTTAGGCACTCAGGATACGGAGATGCTGTGAAATGTTTAACAAATAAACCTCTACTTAATTTAAAGTGACAAGATACCACAAATTTAATGACAATCTGCAATTAAAATATTTAGCAACTCTATATAATGGTTCTATTGCTATTTGAATATAAACACAAAAGAAAGATCTGTCAATGAAATAATTCATTAAATTAGGTTATAAACCATTAAGCCTGGTTTGTTACAATAGGCTCTTTGTTACTATTATTTATTTCTAGCATTAAAATCCCAGTTTAATGTCAATGATTTTCCCCTCGAGTTTCTATTAGACTCTTCTTACTGTTCAGAGGGCTTCTCAGAATATAAGAGATAAAATAGCTCTACAAAGAAAATTTATGCTTCATAGCAAAGGTGACTTGTAATTTGATTTCCATGATGGTTTTGCCATTAAGGATCTCTGGAGTGGACTTCGGAAAGTCTTCTCAGTAAGCTAGCTCAGATTTAATATTGCTCAGTTGTTCATTCATTCATAGTTTGTCCATTCATTCGACAAGTATTTGTTGGGCATCTTGGTGCCATAAACTGGGTTAGGGGCTAGGGATACAACAAAACAAACATGTTCCCTTCCCTCAGGATTACAGTCCTAAGGGGGGTAACAGAAATTAACAGCCAAATACAATGCAGCATGTCAAGTGCCAATGTCAGGAGAGGATCAATGCTAAAGGAGCACCTAGCAAGGTCCCCTTACCAAGATGGGGTTCATAAAAGATATCCTGGAAAAATGGTGGTGAAATAGGGGAGCTAAAGGAATAAAAAAGGGTTCTTGGAAGAGGAGGTAGCAGGTACACAGGCCAGGAAAGGAAAGGCATGGCAAGAGAAAGAAATGGAAACTCGTGACTGATATACTCACATTGGGATAATGAGATCAAAGGAGGTAAACTGGGGACTAACCAGGAAATATTGTATAAGCCAAATGAAGGTGTCTGAGTTTACCTTAAAAGTATAGGGGGAGGCATTAAAGGTGTTTGGATAGGAAGGTGGGAGTGTTCTTGACTGTAGCCTACTCTTCCTGCCATCTTGTACTTGTTGGATTGATGTTCACTGTGCCATCAGACTACTTCTCTCATAATGTCTCTGATCTCACCCCTTCATCTCATCACTTCTATAGATGTTTTATAACCACAGAATGGCTTTTTTTTTTTTTTAAAGCTAAGCTATCCATCATGTTCTTGATCTGGGGATCACACATTCTAATTCTCTAATTCTTCTTACTATTCAAGTAGATAAATACATGTTTAAGAAAGGTTAACTACAAGTTTATGACTATGACTTCAAAAGCACAGGCAACAAAAGAAAAAGTATCAAATGGGGCCACATCAAACTAAAAGGCTTCTGCACAGCAAGGGAAACAATCAACAAATGGAAAGGCAACTTAGAGAATGGGAGAAAATATTTGCTATTTCATCTGATACCATATATCTAATAGGTGACTAATATCCAAAACATATAAGAAATTCAAACTCAGTTGCAAAACAAAAGCAAAAACAAAAACAAAATAACCTGATTTTTTTAAATGGGCAAAGTACCTGAGTAGATATTTTTCCAAGGAAGACAAACAAATGTCCAAAAGTATGTGAAAAGGTACTCAACATCACTAATCACCATAGAAATGCAAACCAAAACCATAATCAAATATCACTTCATATCTGTTAGAAAGGCTATTGTCAAAAAATCAAAAGATAACAAGTGATGATGAAGGTGTAGAGAAAAGGGAACTCTTGTATGCTGTTGTTGGGATGGTAAATTGGTACAACCACTGTGGAAAACAGTATGGCTATTCCCTCAAAAAACTAACAATAGAGCTGCCATATGATCCTGCACTCCCACTTCTGGGTATATATCCAAAAGAACTGAAATCGGTATGTCAAAGACATATGTGCACTCCCATGTTTATTGCAGCACTATTTATAATAGCCAAGATATGAAAACAACCTAAGTGTCCACTGAGAGATGAATGAGTAAAAAATAGCATTCCCTTATGTATATGTACCAGATGCATATATATATTCCCTTATTTATATGTATCTGGTACATATACATGAATGAGTAAAAAATATACTCTGGTACGTATACATAAGGGAATACTATTCAGCCTTTAAAAAGAAGAAAATTCTGCCATTTGCAGAAACATAGATGAACCTAGACGACGTTATGTTAAGTGAAATAAGCCAGTGCAGAAAGAAAAATACTGTATGATCTCACTTACATGTGGAGTCTAAAGCAGTTGAACTCATAGAAACAGAGTAGAATGGTGGTTGTCAGTGGCTGGGAAAAATGTGGCGATTTGGATCAAAGGATACAAACTTTCAGTTATAAGATGGGTTCTGGTGATCAAATATATAGCATAGTAACTATAGTTAATTATAATGTATTGTATACTTAAAATTTGCTAAGAGATCTTTAGTGTTCTCACCATACATTAAAGAAATGGTGAGCATATGAGGTGATGGATGTTAATTTGCTTGATTTGGTAATCACTTCACAATGTATCCACGTTTTGAAACATTACAGTGTACACCTTAAATACATACATTTTTTACTTGTCCATTATTTTTCAGGAAAGCTGATGCGGGGAGACAAGAAAGGTGAACTGTTTCATCTGAGGGTCTTCGGGGTGCTGAGTCAACTGAGTAAGGCCTAAAACCTAAGCTCCTATTGGTCATTCTTCTATGTAGCAGTATCAGGTAGTGAAGTCCAACTTGACTGATGTAGGTGTTTTCTTCTCTTATTATATAAGCTATGTTAAATATTTGTGTTTTCTTGTTGTTTTTGTTTTGTTTTGTTTGAGACAGGGTCTCCCTCTGTCACCCAGGCTGGAGTGCAGTGGCATCATTTTGGCTCACTGCGGCCTCAGCCTCCCAGGGTCAAGTGGTCCCCCAACCTCAGCCTCCTGAGTAGCTGGGACCACAGGCACGCATCACCATGCCTGACTAATTTTATTTATTTTTTGTAGTGAGGGGTCTCACTATGTTGCCTAGGCTGGTCACAAACTCCTGGGCTCCAGTGATCCTCCCACCTCAGCCTCCCAAAGTGTTGGGATTACAGATATGTGCCACCATACCTGATCAATGTTTGGATTTTCTTTTTTAACCTTACTGGCACATTTAAAAGCTGAGAGGCTCTCTTGAATGACTGCTATCAAGAACATAACTTTTTTGTTTTTCGCTATTAATTTCTTTTTTTATTATTATTATACTTTAAGTTCTAGGGTACATGTGCATAACATGCAGGTTTGTTACATATGTATACTTGTGCCATGTTGGTGTGCTGCACCCATCAACTCGTCAGCACCCATCAACTCGTCATTTACATCAGGTATAACTCCTAGTGCAATCCCTCCCCCCTCCCCCGCCCCCATGATAGGCCCCGGTGTGTGATGTTCCCCTTCCCGAGTCCAAGTGATCTCATTGTTCAGTTCCCACCTATGAGTGAGAACATGCGGTGTTTGAACATAATTTAAGAAATATCATGATGAAGCCCTGTTAATACAGATTTATATTCTGGACACATAGAAGACTTTTCAGTGAAATCTTGGACTTTTTCCAGTGTTAGCATCACCTAACTGAAAGCATAATGATATGATGTAAGCAGTCCATATCCTCATGGAAGATTTTTTATTATTATTAATCAATGCTCCTAGAAATGAAAGTGCAATACTACCACAACAAAACCAGACTCTCTGGCTCCTCAGTTATCCTGCACATTTTCCAACTGCCCCAAGAAAAGCAGCTATTATATTTGCCTAGCTTTTGGCCATTAGAGGCTCTTTCAGATTGGCTTCTGTGTCCTTTTAGTGTACTTTTTTATTCTTGAGCATTTCCTTACTTTCTGGCACCAAAAGATGCTCAGTTCCTCTTGTATTTTCCTCTCCCAGTCTTAGAATCAGTCATTTCTCCAAGAAGCCCTGGGCTATTTTATCAGGAAGTGATATTTAGAAACCAAAATCTGGGTACTAGGTATGTTCATTGCTCTTCATGGATACAGCTAGAAAATATTTGTATGTATATTAATGCAGGTATACAGAGATATCTGTATTTCTGTAGCTAGCTATCCAAATATGCATTATAATAAACAGGAGTTCATACTGATATTCCTAACTTTAATCCAGTACCACAGGATTTATATAGGATTTGTCACAGCATTCAGAGAAGGGGAGTTTTTAATCAGAGAAAGATTTTAAGCAAAGAAAAGATTTCTCAAAGCAGTTACGTCTTAGGCCAGACTGAGAGGGGAAAATACTGATGTGGTCATTGAGTTTCTTTAATAATAAAATCTTCTCAGCAGTAGGTAGTAGGTCATACTATGTTTTACAGGTGAGAAAAGTGAGGCTCCAGAGAGGTTAAGAAAGTTGCCAATATTTTTGCTACAAGCAAAAAACAACCCCATGAAAAAGTGGGCAAAGGACATGAATAGACATTTTTCAAAAGAAAACATGTATGTGGCCAAGAAGTATATGGACAAATGCTCAACATTACCAATCATTAGAGAAATGCAAATCAAAACCACAGTGAGATACCATCTCACACCAGTCAGAATGGCTTTTGTTAAAAAAGTCAAAAAATAACAGATGCCGGAGAGGTTTCAGAGAAAACGGAACACATAAGCAAATGCAAAAGAATAAAAATCATAACAGTCTCTCAGACCACAGTGCAATCAAATTAGAACTCAGGATTAAGAAACTCACTCAGACCCACACAACTACATGGAAAGTGAAAACCTGCTCCTGAATGACTACTGAGTAAATAACAAAATTAAGGCAGAAATAAATAAGTTCTTTGAAACCTATGAGAACAAAGACATAACATACCAGAATCTCTGGGACACAGCCAAAGCAGTGTTTAGAGGAAAATGTATAGTACTAAATGCCCACAGGAGAAAGCAGGAAAGATCTACAGTCGACACCCTAATATCGCAATTAAAAGAACTAGAGAAGCAAGAGCAAATGAATTCAAAAGCTAGCAGAAGACAAGAAATAACTAAGATCAGAGCAGAACCGAAGGAGATAGAGACATGAAAAACCCTTCAAAAAATCAGTGAATCCAGGAGCTAGTTTTTTCAAAAGATTAACAAAATACATAGACCACTAGCCAGATTAATAAAGAAGAAAAGAGAGAAGAATCAAATAGACACATTAAAACATGACAAAAGGGATATCAACACTGATCCCACAGAAATGCAGGCTACCATCAGAAAATACTATAAACACCTCTATGCAAATAAATTAGAAAATCTAGAAGAAATGGATAAATTCCTGGACACATGCACCCTACCAAGACTAAACCAGGAAGAAGTCGAATCCCTGAATAGACGAACAACAAGTTCTGAAATTGAAGCAGTAATTAATAGCCTACCAACTAAAAAAAGCCCATGACCAGTCACAGCCGAATTCTACCAGAGGTACAAAGAGGAGCTGGTACCATTCCTTCTGAAACTTTTCCAAACAATAGAAAAAGAGGGACTCCTCCCTACCTCATGAGTCCAGCATCATGCTGATACCAAAACCTGTTGGAGACACAACAAAAAAAGAAAACTTCAGGCCAATACCCCTGATGAACACTGATGCGAAAATCCTCAATAAAATACTGGCAAATCTAATCCAGCAGTACATCAAATAGCTTATCCACCACAAACAAATCAGCTTCATCCTGGGGATGCAAGGCTGGTTCAACATATGTAAATCAATAAACATAATCCATCACATAAAGAGAACAAATGACAAAAACCACATGATTATCTCAATAGATGCAGAAAACACCTTCAATAAAACTCAACATCCCTTCATGCTAAAAACTCTCAATAATCTAGGTATTGATGGAACGTATCTCAAAATAATAAGAGCTATTTATGACAAACCCACAGCCAGTATCATACTGAATGGGCCAAAGCTGGAAGCATTTCCTTTGGAAACCGGTACAAGGCAAGGATGCCCTCTCTCACCACTTCTATTCAACATAGTATTGGAAGTTCTGGCCAGGGCAATCAGGCAAGAGAAAGAAATAAAGTGTATTCAAATAGGAAGAGAGGAAGTCAACCTGTCTCTGTTTGCAGATGACATGACTGTCTATTTAAAAAACCCCATCGTCTCAGCCCAAAATCTCCTTGAGCTGATAAGCAACTTCAGCAAAGTCTCAAGGTACAAAATCAGTATGCAAATATCACAAGCATTCCTATACACCAATAACAGACAAACAGAGAGCCAAATCATGAGTGAACTCCTATTCACAATTGCTACAAAGAGAATAAAATACCTAGGAATACAACTTACAAGGGATGTGAAGGACCTCTTCAAGGAGAACTACAAACCACTGCTCAAGGAAATAAGAGAGGACACAAACAAATGGAAAAACATTCCATGCTCATGGATAGGAAGAATCAATATGAAAATGGCCATGCTGCCCAAAGTAATTTATAGATTCAATGCTATCCCCATCAAGCTTCCACTGACTTTCTTCAAACAATTAGAAAAAAAACTACTTTAAATTTCATATGGAACCAAAAAAGAGCCCGTATGGACAAGATAATCCTAAGCAAAAAGAATAAAGCTGGAGGCATCATGCTACCTGACTTCAAACTATACTACAAGGCTACAGTAACCAAACAGCATTGTACTGGTACCAAAACAGATATATAGACCAATGGAACAGAACAGAGACCTCAGAAATAACACCACACCATCTGTAACTATCTGATCTTTACAAACCTGACAAAAACAAGAAATGGGGAAAGTATTTCCTATTTAATAAATGGTGCTGGAGAAACTGGCTAGTCATATGCAGAAAAATGAAACTGGACCCCTTCTTTACACATTATACAAAAATTAATTCAAGATGGATTAAAGACTTAAATTAAAGACCTAAAACCATAAAAACCCTAGAAGAAAACCTAGGCAATACCATTCAGGACATAGGCATGGGCAAAGAATTTGTGACTAAAACACCAAAACCAATGGCAACAAAAGCCAACATTGACAAATGGGATCTAATTAAACTAAAGAGCTTCTGCACAGCAAAAGAAACTATCATCAGAGTGAATAGGCAGCCTACAGAATGGGAGAAAAACTTTGCAATCTAGCCATCTGACAAAAGGCTAGTATTCAGAATCTACAAGGAACTTAAACAAATTTACAGGAAAAAAACAATCCCATCAAAAAGTGGGTGAAGGATATGAACAGACGCTTCTCAAAAGAAGACATTTTTGCAGCCCACGAACATGAAAAAAAGCTCTTCATCACTGGTCATTAGGGAAATGCAAATCAAAACCACAATGAGATACCATCTCACACCAGTTAGAATGGCAATCATTAAAAAGTCAGGAAACAACAGATGCTGGAGAGGATGTGGAGAAACAGGAACACTTTTACACTGTTGGTAGGAGTGTAAATTAGTTCAACCATTGTGGAAGACAGTATGGCAGTTCCTCAAGGATCTAGAACTAGAAATACTACTTGACCCAGTAATCCCATTACTGGGTACATACCCAAAGGATTATAAATCATTCTACTATAAAGACACATGCACACGTATGTTTATTGTGGCACTATTCACAACAGCAAAGACTTGGAACCAACCCAAATGCCCATCAATGATAGACCGGATAAAGAAAATGTGGCACATATACACCATGGAATACTATGCAGCCATTAAAAAGGATGAGTTCATGTCCTTTGCAGGGACATGGAAGAAGCTGGAAACCATCATTCTCAGCAAACTAACACAGCAACAGAAAATCAGAAAATCAAACACTGCATGTTCTTACTCATAAGTGGAAGTTGAACAGTGAGAACACATGGACACAGGGAGGGGAACATCACACACTGGGGCCTGTCAGGGTGTGGGGAGCTAGGGGAGAGAAAGCATTAGGAGAAATACCTAACGTAGATGACGGGTTGATGGGTGCAGCAAACCACCATGGCATGTGTATACCTATGTAACAAATCTGCACATTCTGCACATGTATCCCAGAACTTAAAGCAAAAAAAAAAAAAAAAAAATTAAAAAAAGTGAGCCTTCCTTTCCCTTGTAGAATGTTCATAACTTAGAGGATCAGAGAAGAGAGGAAGCAATGCAGGTCAGGGAAGTAGTATGAGTGAAGGCAGAGAAGGGCATGTGCTGGGGCTGGCAAGACACAAGACTGGTCAAGGCTGAGCATGGAGTCTTTGTGTAGGAAGAAACCATATTGGCTGTCTGGCCTCCCCTGCAGCCCATTTCAGTGCAGCAGATTTAGGATCTACCCAGGGGGCTTAGAAGAATTACACACCTAAATCTGTTTCTGCCTTCTTGGGTAATTGGCTTCATCTCTCTGTACCTCTGTTTCCTCATCTGTAAAACAGAACTATGCTATCTTTTCGCCATACAAGGCAATAATAAAAGGTAAAGGAATGAAAAGATTAATGTAAACTCTTATGCCTCATAAGCAGTTTTGCTTCTGGAGCTGTTATGAGGATAAAATTAAATGATGCAATTGAAAATGACCTATATAAACATAAGGCACTCTTTTTTTTTCTTTTTTAAACAGCTCCAGATGAATGCACTATACTTTAATATCCTGGGGAGTATGAATTGAATACATTGATCTATGAAATCTGGAAATAAGACAGATCTGAGCATTCCCATTTTAAAAGATTCAGATTAGGTACAGCAATATTCCTAATACTGAACATATCCAAGTAATTTATGTGATATTAATTCCAAACCCAGAGCTTCTTTTCAATTCACTCCTGGAATGTAAACTCCCTGAAGATAAGCCCATGCCTCAAGGACAGTTTTGGATTTTTCAGAGGCCAGAGCTGTGGGTATGAACCAGTAATTCCTTCAGCACCATACACTTGTTTCTTTTTTCTATGTAGTTTTTTTGCTATCTATGTCACATACAAAATTTTATCAGCGTGGATAGAGAGGGGGCATAATATGGGTTAAAAGTATACTGGAGCCAGATCATCTGGATTCAAATGCTGTTTATGCCACTTATTAGGTGCATAATCTTGGGCATATTCAAGGTATAACCTCTTCACACCTCAGTTTCCTCATTCTAAAAACTGAGAAAATGACAACATACTACAACGAGGGCTGTTGGGAAAATAATTAAGACATGTAAAGCATTTAGAACACTGCTTGGAACATAGTGAGAACTTAATAAGTGTTAGTTATAATTATACTACACTAACAACCTTATCAAGCAGAATCCCTAATGAGGGGGCACAGATTGTGAGTTAAGGTATTAGCAGGTATTTTACTATCACACTTAATCACATGGGGAGAGGAGAAAAGTAGAATCACCAATACCTGTAAGGCCTAACTTTATGCCTGGCATGTGATGTTTTAGGGAACAGGGGCATGTGGAGTGTGGAACTGTGCTCCAGGACAGCAGCAGCCTGGTGCAGCCTCCTGCCTCTGCTTCCCAGCACACATGTCCACCCTGAGCAGAGAATGTTCTCATGGACCTTGACAAACATACTTGCTCTTGTTCCTCTAGCTGAGCTGCCCTCCTTATCTCCTCTAAATATGTTGAATGCTGTCCATCCTCAAATGCTGTTTCTATCCCTGGCTCCTCAGCACCCTTCCTGACAGTAGCTAGTCTCATATTCTGCTTTTAACTCTTTTTATGTGTAAGTTGAAAAATTCACTGTTCCAAATTTAACTTTTACCACATTATCCATGTATATGGATTATATTAGGTGTGTTCACCTCATAGGTTTGTGAATTCCTTAAGGACAAAGCCATATCTTACACAGGCTTCTTTTGTATCTTTTCAGCAGTGGTTCTTAACTGGGGACAATTTTGCCCCCCAGAATATATATGACAATGTCTGGAGACATTTTTGGTTGTCATGATGGGGAAGGGGAGTGCTACTGAGATCTGGTGGGTTAAGACTAGAGATGTTCCCAAACATTGAACACGCAGGACAGCCTGCCTCTCCTTTCCCCATAACAAAGAATTATCTGGTCCAAAATGTTCATTGTATTAGGGTTGAGAAATCCTGTCCAATAATACCAAGGACAGTGGGAAAATGAGATTCATTCCAATTATATGATTTTTTTTCTGCAATGTCTTAATGGGTCAAGCACTAAGTTTCAACTTCCATTCCAGGGTCATGCCCATTAGCCCAAAGTCCTTTCTTTTTATTAATAGCAATAATGATAACGATGAAAATAAAAGGGGATATTTTGCCTTTATATTGTTTGGGCCTTGTGGTATTTGTGCCAGCAGCAGGGATTGTTCAATTGTCATTATGAATATGACAATGACATATCTTTGGCACAGGGTAGACCACACAGGTCAGTCCCTGGCTTACACCTCATCCAGTTGCATGCTCTGAAAGCCTTTTACTAGCAGGTTCATCCCACCTTACTTATCTGAATATTAATACAGCCCATCCCATGGACAGGTAGGGTCTGAGGTTACTTTTGCTACTCTTGCCCAGGTATATCCAAGGTAACTAAAGTGGACACCTGCACATCCACCTGCCTACCTCCTTGCAGTTTTCTTTTGCCAATCCTGCCACACTTGCCTCATCCCTGGGAATGAGGTTTAGGTTTAGGTTCCCAAATGAGTTCTAGTATAGCCCTATAGTTCAGGCCCTCATCTTTTAACTCTGGCTCTCAGCAAGCTTCACTGACCTGGAGGTAAGTCTTGCTCTCAGTATCCAAGGCATCAGCTGTGGGCCTGCTTCAACCACAATGGCCCTGCTGGCACCACAGCTCTGGAAACAACCTAACCATTACAGAGATCTGTGCCCAAAAGAGGTTGAGACTATTTGGCCTCAAGGATCTCCTGTATATTAACTTTACCCCTTAAATGGTATGATTTTAACCATTATTTTAAATAATTTAGATTCACAAAAGATATGAGCAACATTACTATGATTTGGTAGGCTGGATCCTTTTGGAGTGAACCCCTATAGTCAGTACCTCTCCCCCAGTCTACTGTGGCAGGCACAGCCATTTCACTGCTGAAATGGAGCCCATGATTGGCACACACAAAATTTCAAGGAGAGCGGCATGTGCACATATTTTAAAAATTTTTAAATCACAATATATAATTATTAAAAATTAGAAAATAAAATAACTTTTGATTAGAATTGTGACTAGTTTCTATCCCATTCTTAGAGCCAGACTTCATTTTAATTTTCTGTCTTCTGGTACTGTGATATGTTTCTATTACTCAAATGTGATTAAGGCTTAAGACTTCTTATGGAGTACAGAAAATAGAAGGGAATAAATGACTACTTTGAGATCACGGCAACCAATGTGGTACCTAATTTCTGTTTTGTGAGGATGCTTTTGAAAGACTTTTACCACAACTGTATCCTGCCTAGACTTTTTCTCAAAAAAAGATTTTATACATTTGCCAGATTTGTTGAAGTACAAAATTATCCAGCAGAATATCTTCTTTCTAATCAATCTGTCCTCCGAATTGCAAAATTCACAGGACACAATTCTTCACAACTCTACCATTCAGGATAATGTCTGCTGATATGATCTTTCAAATTACCGACAGATCATCGCGGAATATATATAGCTAACTGTGTTCATTAAATCAGTATGGTTTAGGGCCAAGTCATGGTAAACTGCACCTGCAGGACTCGTAGGAGATAACTGAAGAGACTCAAGATGTTTACAACTATAATGTCCATGCGCTAATCTGAAGTCAGAATTGTAAATAAGTTTTAAAGAAAACTTATAAATATATGAAGAAGGGGTGGGATTTCTGGAATGGCTGAGTGAGGAGCTCGGTAAATCTTTCCCCAAAGGGCAATGATAAAACTGGGTACAGTTGTCAAAAACAACCAAATTAAGATTCTAAAAACTGACCAATGGCATATAACAAATTGAAAAGGATTTATCAAGAAAACCTACTGAATCTTAGTAACAACAGTGGTATCTGTGACATCTTCCTCAGGGACTGCTCCTATCCTCTTCCCCCTCACACCTTAGCTCCATTACCTGACAGTCCTACCCCGGCCTCAGCAGATGAGGAAGACTATGTGGGCTGGCAGCTCCACTGCCCTGCAGGAGGGGGCTGACTATATTTGGAACAGGACATGGAAAACAGTGCCCATGGTACTATCAGAAATAAGAGATGTCACAGTGGCAAACAATCAGGACAGCCTAACATCAAGGCTAGCCTAGGTTTGGATACTGGTTGGAACAAGCAAACACAAAATGGCAGAGCGGTCAGAAATATAATAAGAAAATCCAGGGAAGGAAACAACAAAAGACAACCTTTTAAAGATCCCCTTATCTCTAAAGGTAAACAAGGCTGTGCAAATGCTTAAAGCTGTGTGTGCAGAGGAAAGACCAGACAGGGCTCTAGAGAACTACCTGTCCCTGCCTGACTTTCCCCTAGTCATTGGGTGTCTACTACATTAAGTGATAACTGAATTCACTTCTAACTATTTTCTGGAGTCACAAATCATACACTATGGGTCATCTATATCACCTCCTTTATTACACAGATGAGAAACACAGGGCCTCTGAACATTTTAAGAATGTGAGTTTCTAAAAAGTTAGTAGAAAATCAACAGAAGTTTTTGTTTTCTTGTAAATTTGTTTAAGTTCTTTGTAGATTCTGGATATTAGCCCTTTCTCAGATGGATAGATTGACCCAGCAATCCCATTACTGGGTATATACCCAAAGGATTATAAATTATTCTACTATAAAGACACATGCACACAGTATGTTTACTGCTGCACTATTCACAATAGCAAAGACTTGGGACCAACCCAAATGCCCATCAATGATAGACCGGATAAAGAAAATGTGGCACATACATACCACGGAATAGTATGCAGCCATTAAAAAGGACGAGTTCATGTCCTTTGCAGGGACATGAAGCTGGAAACCATCATTCTCAGCAAACTAACACAAGAACAGAAAACCAAACACTGCATGTTCTCACTTGTAAGTAGGAGCTGAACAACGAGAACACTTGGATACAGGGAGGGGAACATCACACACTGGGGCCTGTTGAGGGGTGGGGGGCTAGGGGAGGGATAGCATTAGGAGAAATCCCTAATGTAGATGATGGGTTGATGGGTGCAGCAAACCACCACAGCACATGTATACCTATGTAACAAACCTGCACATGATACACATGTACCCCAGAACTTAAAGTGAAAAAAAAAGAAAAAAAAAACAAAGAAAATCAACAGAGGTTAGTACAAATGACCCCTACAACTATGCCAAAATCCACTTAACTACAAAAAGGTGGCATAAAATTAACAAACAAGAATTGGTCAGGTAAGTTAGAACTCATCCGAATATACAAATATACATAAACTTCTTCAGTCTTTGGCCGGGATGTCCAATCTTTTGACTTCCCTGGGCCACAGGGAATACGACGAATTATCTTGGGCCACACATAAAATATGCTAACAATCGCTGATGAGCTTAGAAAAAAAAATCACATACAAAATATCTCATAATGTTTTAAGAAAGTTTATGGATTTGTGTTGGGCCACATTCAAAGCTGTCCTGGGCTGCTGCATGCAGCCCACAGGCCCTGGGTTGGACAAGCTTGATAGTCTGTCTTCCTTTTTATTCCTTTTTCTCCTGTGAAGTCTTATAAAGGAAGAGACGAATATGGGTTCTCCAGAAAGTCATTCCTTGTGGGGTAAGGTGATAAACTCTACCTTGGAGAATGAGTCACACCTGTTCTGTAAATGGTCATTGCTTGTAACCGATCCTCTCACTTTCTGTTTCTCTTTTTCTCAACTCCAGATTCCTAGTTCTAGAGCTTCATTTTATTTTCTTTGTGGGTAACAACCTGGCTAAAAATACTCTACTCTCTTGGTTGGGTATCTACAAGTCCCAGGGAAAACAACCATACATAGATACAAGCTCCAGTTCCAATTGCCATCCAAAACTACTAACATTTTCATCTGTACAACACAACTTGTTTCCATAACAAAAGGCTATCCATTCATGTTCTCAAGCCCTCTTATTGTAAATTCTGCTTGTTCAAGCAAGTGATTTTAAGTTCTCTTGGAGACAACGAACACTCCATGTAAATTAAATGCTGTTTTCCCCTAAGCTTTGTAGAACGCAGGAAGCCACTTTGGGTGGGCACCAAGGAAACCTGCTCCCAAGACAACCATTATATGTTCCTGCCTTTCCTGATAGCTTGACATTTGGCCCATCCTAGGCCTTTAGTCAATTTTAAACCACTAGGAAAAACAAGGACCAAATCCTTGTATTTGTACAGCTGACATCTTTGCTGCTCAGAACCTTGTGTAATCTATCTTTGTGACAAGGACAGCCAGAAACTGTAATAGTTTAAAAACATATCTGACAAATGGTCTAACGAGCAGTCAAGAAACAGTTCAAAGCAAAGAATGAAGTAGGACTGGCTGCTGTACTGTGGAGTGAGCCCCTTCAGATGTTTTCCTTCCTTTGTTACTTGAAGATAGCATCTGGGAATAGAGGGCTGGGAATCTGGGGCAGGTGTGAAAGGATGGCGTTTCTATCAAGGGAAAACTCCTGGATGAAACTAATTCATCATGGAAACCACATCTGGTCTTTCAAATTTTAAAAAATACTGAAAGATGACTGACGGCAGTGAGGTACAGATTTTGCCAACAATTACACTGGGTTTGAACTGTAGTTGCCATGTGGCTGCTCAGTGACCTCGGATGGTATCTTTAGTCTCTGAGCATCTCTGAGTTTCCTTTATTGCACAATAGATTAAATGAGATAATTTAGGTACAATGCCTAGCATTGTTCACATGTTCACATATGTCACCACTTCTTACTTTCTGCCTTACTGATGCCAACCAGAGACAGGTGCTAGTGATAAACACTGTCTCTATGCAGATGTAGGAACACAACTTCTTATCATAACTAATTTCTAACAACAACAACAACAAAAACTCCAGGACTAATTCTGCAATTTAACAACTCAAATTCTATCTTTCAGCAAGGATCAAATGATTAACTTTTACTTGACATTTTCCTCCTGAGTCATTTCTTTGATCCAATATTTTAACAGCAGCTGAGCGACACAGTAGGATTCCATGGATCAGCCACCACCAACCACATAAAAGGCTAGGAATTATTTCAGATCAGGATGCTGCCAGAGCACAGCTCTCCAAATAAAAGATTTTACAGTCCATTTTTTGTTTTCAAAACTCCCTGACCAGCTCCCTTTCCTCTGTCAAGAGACGCCTGGATGTGATGGGATCCTCTTCCTACCCAAATCTGGAGCACTCTGTGATGGCACCAGGTAAAAGGTAATGCCCCGTTCAGGTTTCAGACTGATACACCACACCTGCTGTCAAAACTACTTCACACCCTGGTGGGAAGAAGCTCCCCTCAATTCTCAGTAGTGCCCACTGCAGTTATTACATGTGAGTGAATAATAAGTCACTGAAATACTGTGATGACTCACGCATCAAAAAGAAAGCCCTAGTCTGGGCTTATAGGCCAGGAGGCAATCTCCAGGGGAGAATCTGATCTTGCTAGCTAAAAACAGCAGGTAGGAGGCATAAGCCCTGCAAATACTTTTTTAATTAAACGAAGTATGTTTTTCCCTCCCCTCTTCTCTTGCTCTGTCTTCCTTCTCTCCTGTCTTGACAGATGCTCTTAGACAATCTGGGTCACATTTGTCAGCCTGAAAACAGTGCTAAGATAAAAAACAGATCCAAAACAAGAGGTCCTACCAGTCAAGAGCAATCAGTGCTTAGAAGCAATAATTTTGCAAAACACAGTGACGGCAGGACTACATTTCAAGTTTCTGACTTAAAATGTACCTGAACTCCAACTATTATTTAATTACACTTTATTGTGGAAAATAGACCCTTTGCATCCTGAAACCCAGATGTGTATTCCAATTCAGAAAGTAAAAGAAAAATAGTAATGACCACAACAGTCAAATATAATCAGAAAACGTTGCAGAGTTCTCAGCACATAGATATCCCCCCAATATCTTAAATATTAATTCTTCTAAAACCAACACACCATTTGTCCTGAAGACACATAAAATGTTTTATGCTACACACTAATCTCATTCTCTCTAATGCCACCCTCCCTCCACTCCCAAACATGAGCACTCCTTCCTGTGCGTTCAAGCTTGCTGGTCCTCTAAATTAGAGTCCCTGGAGTACATCCTCCAGTGCTCTCTGCTTTGAATCTGTTAAGATTTTACGTCATGAATACCTTTTAAAATTTCTTTTCTTCTCTTCATTATCCTTGCTTTGCCTTGCTTTAGTTACTCAGCTTCCTCTCAGGTGACTATTGCAGCTCATGGCTCTCCATGCAGTCACACAGTTCACCACTAAATAATGCATCTAATCATGCCCCAGCCTAAAGCCTCTCCCAATTCCCTGTTGCATTCAATTTGGCATTTAAGGCTCTTCACAGACCACCGTCTAGCTAATTCACCTCTCTAGCTCCATCTGGCACCAACCTGTGCCTAAGCTCCAGCCCACTGAGCTGATGAAGTTCCATGAATATTCTCATAGCCTTCCACAATTCCGTATACACTTACTGTTCCTGAGATGCTCTTCTCACTTTCTAGAGTTAGTCTCCATTCTCTGTGCTCTCAACACTTTGTCCTAACCTCTAATTTTGTACTTAGTTTACATTGCAATTACATATTGTACGGGAGTGAGCCTTACTTATCTCTATATCACTGATGACTACTATGGAGTTTGCTATTAGAAGAGAGAAAGACCCAAAGGAAATTCTAAAGTATGTACTGCAGAAAGAAAAAAAAAAATGATAGCAGATGAAAACCTTGAAATGGAAGAAACAATGAGAGAAGATATTGATAAATAGATGGGAAAAGGAAAACATTGTTTCAAACTATAAGAAACATGTGTAATTTGTGGAGGAAAAATAGAAAAGCCAGAAAGATATGTCTTCAAATTTTGGAGCATGAGTGGTAACATATTCAAATAGAGAATTTTTATTTTTTTTTTAAGGATGCCTGTTAAAATAGCAGGAGCAGCTACTAAGGAAGTAGATAGACATAGAGCAAACAACCTCTGAACAGGTAGAGGGGACTTGGAGTGGGGAAGAAAGACTTATCAATTCAAAAGACAGCAAGATGGGTACACAAAGGCAGACAGAGTGGTATAATGGATACTAGAGACTCAGAAGCGGGGAGGTTGGGACGGGGCTGAGGGATGAAAAAATACCTGCTGAGTACAATGCACACTATTCAGGTGACAGTTACACTAAATCCAGACTTCACCACTCTACAACTCATCCATGCAGCCAAAAATACCACTTGTACTCCTAAAGCTGTTGAAATAAAAAAATCTTTTATCATAAAAATAATAATAATTAAAAAAAACAAGAGACAGCAAGAAGAGATGGGGGAAAGAAATAACATTGATAAGCACCCCTATTACTCAGGAAATTACAAGCATTTTAGGAGCTCTGTGTCAGAAACTGAGGGCAGTGACTAAATATATATTTCTTATTATGTCACATATGGAATTAAGAGAAATAAACAAATCCATCACCAGAGGGACAAACTGCAATACAACTCTCCTAGTAATTGATAGCTTCAGCAGATTAAAAAAGTCAGTAAAGATAAAAAGATTTAAATAGCATAATTAACTTTTAGATGTATAGAACATATATAGAATATTGAATACAATAAGTAGTGAAATATTAACTCTGAAAACTGACTAAGCTATAAAGAAAACCTCAATAATTTGCAAAGGACTGTTATACCAACATTCACTTACAATGCAATATTAGAAATATATTTTTAAAAGGTAACTTGAATGCACAAATAAAATGTGAGTTAGATTTTATACATATATATGTATAATCTATACTGTATATATATAAGGGAATAGTATTCAGCCTTAAAAAAGAAAACTCTGCCACTTGTGACAACATGGATGAACATGAACATGGAGGGCGTTATGTTAAGTGAACAGGCCAGGCCCAGAAAGATAAACGGCATATGATCTCCTTATAGGCATACCACAGGGATGTTGCAGGTCCAGTTTCACACTACCACAACAAAGTGAGTATCACAATAAAGCGAGTCCAACAGATTTTCTGGTTCCCCAGTACCTATAAAAGTTATGTTTACAGTACTGTAGTCTATTAAGTGTGCAATAACATGTCTAAAACACTACATACCTTAATTAAATACAATTTATTGCTAAAAATGCTAATGATTATCTGAGCCTTCAGTGAGTTGTAACCTTTTTGCTGGTAGAGGATCCTCGATGTTGATGACTGCTCAGGGTGGTGGCTGAAGTTTGGGGTAGCTGTGGCAATTTCTTAAAACAATGAACTCTGCCACATTGATTGATTCTTCCTTTCATAAAAGATTTCTCTGTAGCATGTGATGCTATTTGATAGCATTTTACCCACAGAACTTCTTTCAAAAGTAGAGTCAACACTCTCAAACCCTGCTGCTGCTGCTGCATCAACTAAGTTTATGCAATATTTTAAATCCTTTGTTGTCATTTCAACAATGTTCACAGCACCTTCACCAATGTAGATTCCATCTCAAGAAACCAGTTTCTTTGCTTATCCATAAAGCAGCAACTCTTCATTCCTTCAAGTTTTATCATGAGATTGCAGAAATTCAGTCATATTTTCAGTCTCTACTTTTAATTCCAGTTTTCCTGCTATTTCCACTACATCCACAGTGACTTCCTCCACTGAAGTCTTAAACCGTTCCAAGTCATCTATGAAGATTGGAATCTTCTTACAATCTCCTATTAATGTTGATATTTTGACCTCTTCCCATAAATCATGAATGTTCTTAATGGTATCTAGAATGCTGAATCCTTTCCAGAAGGATTTCAATTTACTTTGCTCAGATCCATCAGAATAATCACTATGTATGGCAATTACAGCCTTATGAAATGAATTTCTTAAATAATAAGACTTAAAAGTTGAAATTATTCCTTGGTCCAAGAGCTACAGAATGAATGCTGCATTAGCAGACATGAAAACAACAAGAATCTCCTTGTACATCCCCCTCAGAGCTCTCGGGTGACCATTTGTATTGTCAATGAGCAATAATATTTTGAAAGGAATCTTCTTTTTCTGAGCAGTGAGTCTCCACAGTGGGGTTAAGACATTCAGTAAACCATGCTATAAACAGATGTGTTGTCATCCAGGCTATGTTGTTCCATTTATAAAGCACAAGCAATAATAGTTTACCATCATTCTTAAAGGCCTTAGAACTTTTAGAACGGTACATGAGTATTGGCTTCAACTTAAAGTCATCAGTTGTATTAGCCCCTAACAAGGGAGTCACCCTGCCCTGTGAAGCACTGAAGCCAAGCATTGACTTCTGTTCTCTAGCTATGAAAGCCCTAGATGGCATCTTCTTTCAACAGAAGCCTGTTTCATCTACACTGAAAATTTGTTGTTTAGTGTAGCCATCTTCATTAATGATCTTAGCTAGATCTTCTGTATAACTTGCTGCAGCTTCTCCATGAGCACTTGCTGCTTCACTTGGTACTTTTATGTTATGGAGATGGTTTCTTTCCTCTTACCTAATGAACCAACTTCTGTTAGCTTTCCATTTTTCTTCTGCAGCTTCTCTGCCTTTCTCAGCCTTCAGAGAGTTGAAAAGAGTTAGTACCTTACTCTGGATTAGGCTTTGGCTTAAGGGAATGTTGTGACTGATATAATCTTCTCTCAATATATTATCTATCTGTCTGTCTATCTTCTATAAATTCTCACTCTCTCTATATATATGTGGACCACTAAAACTTTCTCCCTATCAGCAGTAAGCCTATTTTGTTTTCTTATCATTCATGTGTTAACTGGAGTAGCACTTTTAATTTCCTTCAAGAACTTCTGCTTTGCATTCCTAACTTGTCTAGCTGATGCAAGAGGTCTAGCTTTTGTTTTGGCCTGTAGGCTTTCAACAAGCCTTCCAACACTTAGGGCCATTTTAGGGTTATTAATTGGTCGAATTTGATATTGTTGTGTCTCAGGGAATAGGGAAGCCCAATGAGAGGGATAGAAGTAGAACAGTTGGTTGGTGGCGTAGTCAGAACACACATAACATTTATCAATTTGCTGTCTTATATGGGCATGGTTCATGGTGCCCCAAAACAATTACAGTAGTAACATCAAAGATCACTGATCACCATACTAGATATAATAAAATTTAAAAGTTTGAAATATTTTATTACCAAAATGTGACACAGAGACATGAATCAAACACATGCTGTTGGAAATATGGTGTTGACAGACTAGCTCAATGCAGGGTTGCCACAAACCTTCAATTTACAAAAATTGCAAAACACAATAAAGTGAAGCATAATAAAATAAGGTGTGCTTGTACTAATTTTGTAAACTTTGAGAAATGTGTCTTGAATAATAATTTCATCTCCATAAGAGGAGGCAGCAGCTGCTGTAAAATGCTGAAACAACCCCTTCAGGAAACATTCAATCTTAAGTGCAATTGCTTTCCCTTTTTAGTTTTAAATGGAAAAGTTTCTACACAAAGCTGTTTACATAAATATTCAGCTGTTTACCTCTGCACACAAGGTAGAAAAGCAGAAATCTGATGACAGTTCAGGAACACTAAACAGAAACCAGCTCAAAAATGATGAAAAATTTAGGGACTCAACTATCTACCTCATTAGCCTAATCCATTGGTGTTCCACAAGTAATTTCTTTTTAATAGTAGATAGTCATAAATTTTCAGATGATTTTCTTGAAAAGTATAAATTATGTCGGTTAAATTATAATGGATAGATTATATTCCATTTTAATGCCAATATACTCCCTTGGTCGGGAGACAAAGGCCCAGAGATGCATCTGGTTTGGACACCAGCACATTACCTGCAGTCTCATATATCTGTGTAGCAGTCTGTATCTTCCAATAGTGGCCACTGCAAGACTCCTTGAGAAACTTTTCACTTCCCTACCAAGAGATGGAATCTATTTCTACTCCCATGGAACTTAAGTGGCCTTTGTAACTGCTTCAGTTTAATAGAACACAGTGGAGTGATGCTGTCTGATTTCCTAAGGTAGATCATGAAAGGTTCCTGCTTTTCTTTCTCTTGGGTCATGTGCTGAGCAGTGAACTGGTACAGAAGTCTGTCTACCCTGAAGCTATCATGCTGGAGAGACCACAGAGATGCCTGAGGATCCCAGCTGTTATGTCTTCCCAGCTAGGCTCCAGACACGTAAGTGAGCTAGCTTCAGATGATTCCAATACCCAGCCTCTAGGCCAACCCAGCTGATGTGAGTGGAGCAGAGATGAGCTGTCCCTGCTGAGCCCCCGCCAGATTGCAGATTCATGAGTCAAATTCACATGGTTGTTGCTGACATTAAGTTTTGGAGTGGTTTGTTATGCAGCACCAATTAACTGGAACAGGAGGGACACTGAATGCAAATATCATCCCCTTATTTACCCAAAGGATAAAAGACAGAACCAAAAGCCCAAACAGCAGGATTTCTTAAAAACCAAAATGATGGCACTGTGTTTTACCCAAAAAGCGCAAGCACCACTTTTTTTTTTTTTTTTTTTTTTGAGACGGAGTCTCGCTCTGTCGAGTGCAGTGGCCGGATCTCAGCTCACTGCAAGCTCCGCCTCCCGGGTTTACGCCATTCTCCTGCCTCAGCCTCCCGAGTAGCTGGGACTACAGGCGCCAGCCACCTCGCCCGGCTACCTTTTTGTATCTTTTAGTAGAGACGGGGGTTTCACCGTGTTAGCCAGGATGGTCTCGAACCCCTGACCTCGTGATCCGCCCGTCTCGGCCTCCCAAAGTGCTGGGATTACAGGCTTGAGCCACCGCGCCCGGCCAAGCACCACTTCTGAAAGTTAAATTTGACTTAGGATTCACATACCTTTTGCCACTTGCCAACATTGCCGATTAGTGGATATCTATGCAAATATATTATTTGAAAAAAAAATCCTTTTATTTTTGCTTTTAATGTCTTCAAAAGATCACTGATGCAGGTTAACAGCCTCTGCTTGTTAACAACATTTACTCAATTACTGTATCTACCTTTCATTTTAGGCTGTAATTTATGTTGGTGCCGACAGAGTGATATCAGGTGTCCTCAAATTCAGTCGAACCAAAATGAAATCACTGGGCTCTACATATTATCTGCTATTGGCTATTAGTAGAAAGTAATCAGATTTTAGAGCTAAATAAAATCCCTGATCACTTACTGTGTAACCCTAGACAAGCTACACAACTTTTATTGATCTGTAAAATGGAAATAATACCTATCTATTGACATGGTGGCTACAGAATTAAATGAGCCACTATATATAAAATACTTAGCATGCCTGGTATATAATAGACAATCAACAAGTTTCCTTTCCTTGGCACCCTTGACCTTTTTCATTGAATGACAGGCTTTTAAAGGTGAATGAAAGTCCCAGGGTTTGCTCCAGGTAAAAGAAGCCTTCCCAAGAAATTCAGGCTCTGCTTCCTGCCCATGAGTGATGCTCCAACACTTAAAAGTGGGCCTCCAACCAGAGCAGCTACTGGGGCCCTCTCTGGGTTTGTTTGTTGATTGTAGTCATTGTTTTAACGGAAAATATTTGAGCAAATTTAACTCTGCATCCCAGCTACTGCTTTTTCTTTTGTTACCATGCATTTTCACCAGCAAAGAACTAATTTAGTATTTCGTTGTTTTTTTTTTTTTTGGTGGAGGGGTTGCGGAGTTTTGCTGTGTCACCCAGGCTGGAGTGCACTGGTGTGATCTCAGCTCACTGCAGCCCCTGTCTCCTAGATTAAAGTGATTTTTGTGCCTCAGCCTCCTGAATAGCTGGGATTACAGGTGCACAACAGCACACCCAATTAATTTTTGTATTTTTGGTAGAGACGGGGTTTCACCATGTTGGCCAGGCTGTTCTCAAACTCCTGGCCTCAAGTGACCCACCCACCTCAGCCTCCCAAAGTGCTGGAATTACAAGCGTGAGCCACTGTGCCCAGCCTGTTTTGTTTTAAATAGGAGGTCACTGGGGACTTTATGCCGGAGAGGTATCTGACCTGAATTACTGGCCGGCTATATTAAGGAGGCAAAAAATTAACAGGTAACCTACGGATTTTAGATGTTTGGCCAACAACCTCAATATATGAGCAGACAAAATGACATTATGAGAAGAAAAGAAAATCAGCTATCCCTCCGGGTATTTTTATTTGGTTCAAGCTTAACCTCTACGTGAACAACGAAGCTTCCTGAAGTAGACAGAGCATGTGCCTCACACTTGCTGTGGGATCTTAGGAAGTAACTTTGCAGGCCTTTGTTTCTTCACCCAAGAAACCATGGGATTAGAGTAGATGACCAAACTATGTGATGACCAAAAGGACTTAAGATCATCTAGTGTAATGTTCTCACTTGACAGGTGAGAAGTGAGGCCAAGAACAATTCAGTGGCTTTCTTGATGTCACAGTCCTTGCAGCCAATAGACTTGGGACTGGCATCCAAGGTTTACAGGCAATAAAGATCCTCTTTCCACAAAGCCTTAGCTGTCTCTAAAATGACTTGATTCTGACGGTAATGAGGAAGGAGCACAATATGCATTTCTATTCACGTTAATTTAAAATGATTTGACAGGTCAAATATTTATTTCCTAATTTCCAAGCTAACTTTCTTGCTAAGGGAGGACTTGCAACTGTCTTGAACAAGGGCCCATTCCTAGGTCATCATTCTCCAGACCTGAAAAAGCAATGTAAGTACTTTTCACTTGATATATTCAAAACAGAGCAGGATGAATTTTATCAGTGATGTCCCTTGCAAGTGCCAGGTACCCAACAGAAAATGACAGACTTCTGTGCTCTTTAACCTATGAGTGATAGAGTTACTGTTATACTATGTGCCAACCAAGTTTCAGACCCAAGCAAGGTGTGAGGCAAAACTTCTGACAAGGCTAAGTCTTTATCCATCCACCTGATATTTCTTAATTCTTCCTCTCTAGGGAACAGATAAGTTCTTTAAGGTTCACAGGTCTGCTTCACCACAGAGTGATTATATTCAAGAATCCTGATTTGCTCAAAGCAAGATACCTATCTAGGTGAACAGGAAGTAAAGTTTCTCAGCCCAACCACTCTAGAAATCTGGAGCAAGGGGCAAAGGAAATGTTTCTTATTCAACTTAACATAAATCAACAACATTGACCTTGATATACATGATCTTAATTAAGAACTAAACTGGAATTTAAACATTTGAATGCTGCACTAAGGTATCATAGAAATTAAGGCCAAATGTGGAAATTGAAACAATGAGAAAGATAAAGGGGGCCTATAACCAGGAAATACACTGACATAATGGAAATGAGCCAGTCTGGAGTAGAGGACAAGGGGAGCCTGAGGGAGGCAGACTGTCAAGGTTGGCATGACTTTATCTGTTGGGGAGATAAACATGGCAGCCACTCCACAGGTGGTTACTGAGTACTTAAAACGTGGCTAGCGTGAATAAGAAACTGAATTTTATTTTAAATTTTATTTAATTTTAATTAAAGTTAAATTTAAATTTAGAAATGGACACTGATTCATTTACTGGACAAAACAACTGATATGCATGTTTGGAATGACTTGGGTATGTGAATCTACTTTTTCTACTGTAAGTTTTAATCTAAGTACAGATCGAATATTGTCCATGAAATTTCAGTGTCCCAGTTGAGATATGCTGTAGGTGTAAAATATGCTTACAGCACATCTCAATAGGACTTTCAAGACTTTGTATTTTAAAAATGCAAAATATCTCATTAATAGTTATATTAATTACAGTCAATCCTCCATATCCATGGTTCCACATATGCAACCAACTACCCAGTAAGAATACTTTTAAATAAATAAAAAATACAACAAAAAATAGATAATATACCACAACAATTATTTACATAGCAATTACATTGTATTAAGTATTTTAAGTAATCTAAAGATGATTTAAAATACATGGGAGGGTGTGTACGGGTTATATAAAAATACTTCATTTTATATAAGGGACTTGGGCATCCACAGATTTCGGTATCTGTGGGGAGTCCTGGAACCAGTCCTCCATGGATACCAAGGGACAACTGTACATGTTGAAATAATATCTTGAATATATTAAGCAACACAAAAATATATTGTTAAAATTAATTTCATATTTCCTTTTATTTTTAATGTGGCTACTAGAAAATTTAAAATTACATATAAAGCTCATACTTGAGGTTTATATTACATTTTCACTGGACAATGCTACTCTAGATTCTGGAAGGTCTAGATAAGACCCCTTTTTTTGTGTTTTTGGTTTTTTTTTTTGAGACAAAGTCTCACTCTGTCACCCAGGCTGGAGTGCAGTGGCACTATCTCGGCTCACTGCAACCTCCGCCTCCCAAGTTCAAGTGATTCTCCTGCCTCAGCCTCCCAAGTAGCTGGGACTACAGGTGCGTGCCACCACACCCGGCTAATTTTTGTATTTTTTTAGTAGGAACGAGGTTTCACCATATTGGCCCGGCTGGTCTTGAACTCCTGATCTCATGATCTGCCTGCCTTGGCCTCCCAAAGTGCTGTGATTACAGGCATGAGCCACTGTGCCCAGCCAGAACACCACTTTTTTTTTTTTCTTTTTTTTAGAAAAGACTGTAGTAGTACATTCTTGGGCTTCTTTGTCAAAATCACACTAGGGTTCACCATGTGAAGAGCCCAAGGATAGTCCTTCTTATTAGATTATACTCTTTCAGTAAATTAAAATTAGACATTTGGTTTTAAAATTTGCCTCAGATTATTTAATTGATGTCAGTCAGCCAGCATGTGGTCAATTGTAAAGTAAAAACGACATTGGAGTTCCAGATCAAAGGAACTGATAGAGGGAAACAGCCCTGAAACAAAATAGTGACTATAATTCAAATATTTGACACTAAATATCAAATCCCTTTAGTCTTCTTTTACATGACCACAAAAAGAAACCACATAAAAAGGAAAGAAACAGCAATATATAATACCAACATATACATTCTGAAGAAGATACTATTTTAAATACCCTCTGAACATGAATCAAATATACGGCAAATGATAAATTTATATATATACTTCATATGCACAAGTAAAACTTTATCCGTTAAAGAAAGGTTCCTTAAGATTGTGATCTAAAAGAAAACCTTTGTTCTAAACCATATTGACTGATAATTAAGCCTGTCGTTATCATAGCATGTACCCTATAATCTGATACCACCCCCACCCACCCCAAAATTGTATTCAAATGAGAACACATCCATGCTCACACCATTTAAATGAGATAGGGGACAGCTACATCACTTCTCATTTTCGGAGCTCGATAATCAATTAATCAGAGAGGTTAAACAGCACATTCAAGGTTCAACGTTTGCTAAAAGTCACTTTTTCCATTCAGACCCTCAGCTGTCATTCTGGAAGCTGCCACCAGATGCACAGGGTGCTTGTTAATGCGGCAGTTAGCCCACATCAGAGGGACTCTTCAAGGTCCAAGGTTTCACACAATTTGATCAACTGTGCTTTTTTCTCCTATAAATCAGAACTTGATAAATATAGCACTATAATTCATGAACAAATATTTAATTACCACCTTTAAGAGCTAAAATAAAGACATACTCTGACATAATATTTACATAAATACAAAATACCTACCTTCAAATTAAGTATCTTTTCCCACTAAATTGCCCTATTTTAAATCTCCATCTAATTCATTTCAGAGTCTAGTTGGAATTCTCCCTGAGTTAATTCGGGATTGTAAATCTCCAAGTCTCAGATCTTCAGAGTAGCGTAAGAGCTCCCCACATAATTTTCCTGAGTTAATCTGCTCTTTCTTTTCCCCACATGTTTAGCTTCACATGGCATCTAGGGTCTCATCTGCTCCTGTCTCTGCGTGGCTTGCCTCCGCTCTACTGCCCACTCTGGGTTCCCATTCCCAAGCAGAAAGAACCGTAGATGCTGCCGTCTTGCTCTCCCCACTCTGTGGTCTTGTTCCAATCAGGGAAACATTCCTATGGCAACCAACACACACCACCATCTCACTCCCCTTCCCTGAAAGTTCCCTATTTGCCTGGCAGACGTTTGGCAAGGACACTGAATTACTTTAACTTGCCTAGCAACTACTAGCCTGTTCCAGTCCCTCTAAAAGCAGTTGGCTTTTTGTCGCTTATCTTTTAAAACACACTCAGGGGCTGGCTGGCTGGCTGGCTGGCTGGCCGTGGAAAGGGCAGCTGCCAAGTCAGCCTCATTGGACACTGGCTTGGAACACACACAGCAGTTGGGCAAACTGGAGCCTCTTCTTGCCCCAGGAGGAAAAAATGTCCACAGGCTTGAGGCAATGGCACGAGTAGATAGCTCTCAGGGTCCCACCCTGGGCTAACTCCAGAGGAATTTTAATTCTCAGAGAACCTCAAATCTCCTTCACCTTCAGCTATAAGAAAAGTAAAATTATCAATAGCTGCCTCCACTCAGAAAACCAGGTTTATCCCATTTTGCCACGTACTTCAACCCTTCTGGTTTTTATTTAATAGGCTGGAAACCAGATATTTTAACTTACAGATTGTAGTTTATTCATTTAGGTTATTTTGGTATCACAGTCCCAAATGACTGATGCTGCTTTCCGTATTTTTTCCCCTCAGTGAATTCTAAAGAAATACTTGAAGTGTCTATAATCTAATCTGGGTACCCTAAGATGAAATACTTCTTCTAATAATCCATATAAGTGGAGAAGCGTATATGAACAATGAATAAACAGTTTATTGAGCTCTTGGCTTGCTCTGCTGATGGATTCCATGCTTGCCTTGTGTCCTTTCAGAACAGAAGCCAACAGCGGGTGCTTTCTCCCAAAAACAACCAGTGAGATAATCAAGTCAGGTCCTGGAAAAAAACTAAAGCTACTAGATAGGCATTTCTACTCCTACCTGCAGCCAACTGTCTTGCAAAATGAAAGCAGGGCCACTGTTGCAGAAGCAGAGAGTTGCCAATTTAGGCCAGCAACAGACCTGAAAGTTGACATGGATGGACACTATCTTTTATTAGACAACTATTTCCTGCTGGTAGGATGCAAAAGACCCACTTTTCTATCTTTGCAGCCTTTGAATTTCTTCCAAAAAGATGCTTCTTATTTACTTCCATGGCCCTTCAAGAACAAGGACAATTTTTTATTGCCATTTCCTATTTCAGTGATGACACACAGTAAGTGCTCAGTAAGCATTTGCTGAAATGAACCTTAAATACAGCAGCAATAGAATGTCAATTAAAATAAGATACTATTTTCACTGATTATATTTACAAACTAAAATTTTTGTCATATTCAGTGTTGACAAGGGTGTGGAGAAACACGACATTCTTCTACACTGTTGATGGAAGTATAAATTAGGGCAGCCATTTTGGAGGACAAATTGCCAATATTTAGTGATGCTAAAAATGGACACCCTCTTTTACCAGTAATTCCCTGGCTTTGAATCCTACAAATATATTGACAAAAATGCAAAAAGATATACACAAGAATGTTTATTGCAGCATTGTTTGCAACAAGATAAAACTGGAAAAATCTAAATGTTGATAAACAGTAGGCAAGCTAAATTATGGCAAACTGATGCAATGGAATACAATATAGCCATTAAAAATGAAATGGATTTATACATACTGATGTGAACAGATGTTTAAGATATATCACTAACCTATCCACAACAGAATCCATATATGTATCCATACATACACATATAAGCATAGATGTGTGTTATATGTGTATAGGTATTTATGTATATGTGTATGTGTGATTGTATACAAACAGAACATTAGGTCATTTCTGGTAGAATGTGCAGAGACTTAATAGTGGTTACCTTTAAGGAATGATATTTAGGACTGAAACAATAGGAAGACTTTTATTTCCACCGTATAGCATCTTAAAATGTTGACCAATTTTTAAAACAAGGAATGTTCGTATTTTAAAAACTCGTATTTTAAAACATGTTAACAATTCATAATTGCCTTTGTATTATTAGATTTTCAAAAAAAATAAATAAAGATAGCAGGTTATTTTTACCATGCAGGTATCCCTGAGTAACTAATACAGGGGTCTTTAAAACCATCCACAGCTAGCAGAAAGCAAGAAACTACAGAAATGAAAACAGCAAGTCCCATAAATTGTTTATGAAGTTCACACTTTTAATGTGTTAGACATTAGTACCTCAAAAACTTAATTAAAAATTAGAAATCACATTAGGGCTACATAAATTAAAATTAAAAATTGTACAAATCCAAATACACATTGAATTATACAATAAGCCAAAAAATGTATTCCTAATGCTTGAGTCATCTTCTTTTTTGGAGGTAGAGTGAAAACAGAAGTAACTCCTGCTGCTAAATTAGAAACCATAAGCCCCAGCAGCACTGTACATATATAACAAGAATTAAAAAACTGGATCCAAAAATTCTAATTGATGTTTAATCCAAGAAAAGTACAGAAAGCTGCAAGTGTGTCTTTTCAGGGGCTGATCTGACCTACAGAGAGGAACAACCGAAGAGAAACGTCTCTTCTTCACTGGCAACTCAATAACAAGAACATGGAAACCATGGTATAAAATTTTTTTCAGCTTACAAAGGTTAGAAAGAACCCTCCATTAAAAAAATAGAGCATTGCCCTTCATTTCCACATTATCCCCAGCTTCCCAAATATTCCTCCTACTTTTTTCTTACAAACTCAAGAGAAACAATTTCCCTTAGTACTCATTATAAAACCCCAGAATGATGTTGACATTGCCATTTTAACTGTCTATTGTTCTCCTAACTCCAGGAAATCTCTGAAAGCCAGACATAATGACTGTTGTGACGGTTTTCAGTAACAAGAAGTGAAGTTTCCTGTCAAAAGAAGTGCTCTCTCCATTTTCATCATATGTAAAACAAGATGCTTCCATGAGCACCTTAACAGATAGATGAGCTTCTTTGAGACCCTGAAAATGTACTAAAAGGATGAAAGAACAAATCAAAATGACAGATAAATTTGTGGGAGTTTTTCCCTTTTAGCTATAGCAAACTGTGATTTATTTCCCAATTAGTACTGATTCTTTTGTGAGAGACCTGACTTTTTGCTCTAGAGATGTCAAGAGCATATTCTAGATATAAATTCAACACAGGAGCAAAAAATAAATTAGGAGTTGGTGTTTATTTGGAATACTCTAGATCCTAGACTACATGGACTGGCTATGAAGCATGTTCTATTATAACACTCTTCCATTAACTGTTTCAGGTCCCCATGATTCCAAATCTCCCATTCAGCTTGAGAGGTCCGCATCTGTAGTACAGATCTACTGGCCAGACCAGCAAAAGAAAGGCAGCTTGTTTCTGAGGGAAGAGGCCAAGACCAGGATTCAGAAGTCCTGGGTTCAAGTGCTTGTACAGTCCTTAACCTGCAGAGCTGTTGAAAGCAGAGACTCACCTTCATCTGTCTCACTTCTTCCATGTGAGCAAATGGGGAGGGATGTATCAGATCAAATGAGATCATACATCAGTATAGTTCACAAATATGGAATGCCAGAAAGGTCTTACCATTAACAAGAGCAAGAGTTTGCCTTTCTGAAATTGTGTTACACAAATATATACTTGTGTGACTCCATTTTCTTACCTGTAAAATGGGAATAATAAAAGCACTCATTTCATAGATGCTCTTAGATACATGCATCCATGCTTTTTATCGTTTGCTCTATCTATGCTAGGCACTCTTCTAAGAGCTCTATGCTAGGCACTCTTCTAACAGCTAACATATGCTAAACATGTAATATAAATAATAAAATGTAACATGTATATGTAACATAAATAATAAAAATATTAGCTGTTACCTTTGGTACAAAGCTACTTTATTTACTTAGAAGTGTAGATCCCTAGTACCGCAGATATTCAAAATGTGACAGAAGTACAACAAAGTGAAAAATTAGACAAAACATAAAGAGGGATGAGTTATGCCCAGAGCATCTACTTTGTTGTAACTAGTGGTCTAGTTAGGCATAAAGCAATAACCATAGGAGGATGACAGGGAAAGGATGTGAACCCGGCACACAGCAACTCAAAGTATAGTAAGAGGCAAAGACTGTAGAATGTATCAATCTCAGTTTTAAAGATTAAGTGGCTTGAACACTAAATGTGAAACGTACAGAGGCATAGACTTCCTCTGACCTCTAGGTCTGGTTGGTCCATAAGTGTCCCTCAAAATATTTGAAAAATGAGTGGATGGATGGGTTGAACACACCACTTTCAATACTATCTTCTTGCAGAGTTCCTATTATAATACAGACTGCTTGATATTAAAAGGTGTCTACATGAAAGACAAAGGAAAACCCAAAAGATGTGCACTCATGCCTTAATTCATTAAATACTTAGTATTCACTATATCTGAAGCATAGTACAGAAGTTGTTTTATGAATAAAGTCTAGTTCATGCAATTACAGAAATCTAAAGTTTGTAGAAGAAGTTGGCCTCTATCTTGGGCTGGAATCTAGTCATAGTGGAAATAACTAATTACATTCCTTCCCAGTTGGTTTCTTACAGGCAGCTCTTCTCTAAGTCCAAGCCTTGGTGATGCCATTTATGTGTCAGGACACTTTAATCTTAAGAAACTAAAGGAAAATGGAAAATATTTTTCAAAAGGATGTAATTGTACCAGATGATATGCAAGGGATTTGGGGGCATGTAATTAATTACAATAATGCCTTACAACAAATTTATACCAATGGAAAGAAGATGTGTGACAATATTGAATTGTGGGTGGGTTTTTAAAAATGGAGTTTTATTAGAGTTCAAATTAAATGCTAATAAAACATCACCAAGAAGAAATCCTCCTAGGACTGCTTTAATGACTAGAATCACTCATAATCAGTAGATAGTTAAGATGCAAATAGATGCAAGTAAGGCATTTGAAAATGGCCCTTCCTCTCAAGCAGGCTAAATGTTTCCTAGCAAACGTATTTATACTATTCATTTGCTCTGTGGGTCCTTTCTTCATAGATAAAACAAAGTAAACTTCAGACTTACCCTGGAGAAATTATTAAGAACCCTAAATTAATGTGGTACAAATGAACGTCATTATTGAAGAGAGAATCAGGGTTCTGTCAGATGGCTGCAGCCAACTACATCTGGATTTATTTTTAAATGAGTGTTTATACTCCACTGTTCATCCAAGTTCTCATAAGATGCTCTGTCTTTGCATACAAAGCAGGAAAAAAACTGCTGAATGAAGTCAGTGTGCTGAATGGAACCAGAGAGTGGGTGGAGGGGAGTGCCTACTCTTTTTTTCCCTCTTTTTTTTTTTTTTTTTTTTTTTTTAGCTGTTATTTTTCTTTCTCCTCCTATCTGGTATTCTTTGATACACTCTGACAGCTTGTTCAAACTGAGGAGCCTAAGAAGGATCTACCTGACAACCTAGACTCAGGAAAAGCACATGTGAAAATGCCATTTCCAACCAGTGTACGATCAGGCCTTGGAGAATGGAGATAGTGTGTTTCCAAAGTACTTCAGAGGCTGCAAAAAATGTTAAACATTACCTCATTTGATACAACCACCTGTGGCATAGGAAAGGCAGGTGTCTTCATTTTACAGGTAAGAGAGGTTAATGATGTGATCAAGTCCGCACTATTAGAAAAAGAGCTCAGCATCAAGACCAACCTTCTTACTGTTGGTCTGTGGTGATGTCCCCACACTACACTTCCTAAGTAAATAATCTTATGTATTTTTACATACCCCCTACAGTAAACTGAAACCCCTTGGCATCTGATTCACTCATGTCTGCATGAAGCAGAGCCCTGGGTAGGAGAACCACCAGTGGTTCAGCTCTCAGCCTCATTGTGATTTCACAAAGGACTTAGTAGCTTCAAGGACAGCGATTTTTCAGGTGTTAAGTGCAGTTTTAAATGCATCTGCTTCTCCACTGGGGAAAAACACAATCTGGTAGCAATACCCAAGGCAAATCACCTATACTCAATTTTTATTTCTTAGTAAATTTGAGATATTCACTGGGGGCAGGTGTGGCTAGGCTTGTAAGGATAAATGAGAGGCAAATGAAGAGTATTTTGCAAACACAAAGCTTAAGACAAATGCTTAAACTACCTTGAAAACTTTGGGTGTTATCTTTCCTTTCTTCTTGGAAACAATAATTCCATAAGTAATGCATTAACACGAAGGAGATTATTTTTTCAATGAACACATGGCAAAAATCTGATAAGACTATTAATATCAGTTTAGGTTTGGGGAAATCTCAGGATTGGAAAATCTTAAGATGATTTTAAGACTATTACCACTGAGTAGTTTCCACACCTGGATGGGCATAAAAGTCCCAAAGAAGGGCCCCAGAAACCAGACAACCTAAAGTAATTACTCTGCCAGTCCCCAGAAATCACAGAACCTAGAGTTAGTACTCTACCAGCTCCTAGAAATCACAGAACCTAGAGTTAGTACTCTACCAACTCCCCAAAATCAGACAACCTAATAGAATGAGTACTCAGAAGCCTGTTAAGTCCATGCTGTTCCTCCCCCAAAAAGGCCTCATAATAGATTCTAAAGAATCACAGTTTCCCCTCTCTGGCCACCTACAGAACTTTGTGGATTGGAGAGTTGCAAACCTTACCCATTTGCTGATTACTCCCAAAAGCAATTGGAAGTGTTCAAGAGAAACAGCAGCCAGCAACGGGGGCTTCACGGACATTTTGAGAATAGTGACTGACACTTCTGGTTTTTTTTCCAAACCCAGTGCACCCAATCCAACCCCAAAAATCTTCATTTAACATTTATTATGTGCACGACATTGGTGGCTCCTGTCTTACTTTGTATTTAGAGTAAAACATGACAACTTTGCCACAAGCAGAGACACACCTCACACCTTAGCAGTAGAAGTGAACCTGTTGAGAAGGCTATCATGAGGAAGAACCTGTGGGGGTCAGCAGTGATTACCATGGCAACAACAGTCAATGGCACTCTAATTTTCAGCTCCTAATGCAATGATCTGAGGTCTGACTCTCCCTTGGGAGGTTTCAGTTGGCTTTTATAAGAAGCCTAGATAAACTTGCTGTCTTCCATTGGGCAGTTCTGGCAGAAAGGAATGCACTCTTTATTAAGGGTTGTTCACAGTCCAGATACAAAACAGAGAATAAAGATTCTGAACTCTGTTACTCACTGATTGACTTGCTTTTGAGCAAGCAGTCATCAGAAACTGTTCAGCTTTAGCGTATTAAAAGCCACCACATCACTTACATGGGATGGTTTCCTGGTACATTAGATCGAGTTTCAACCTCACTTGTTCCGTTGAGGACTAATATTTGTTTGATGCTGTATTCTATTTTTAGAGTAAACTATCAGCCTATGAAGTGGTCTGAATACATGAAAACGATTTCAGCATACCAAGTGAAAACGTGTACTGTTTGAATTAAATGCAGATAAATCAGGCCAGGTGCGGCAGCTCATACCTGTAATCCCAGCACTTTGGAAGGCTGAAGTGGGTGGATCACCTGAGGTTGGGAGTTGTAGACCAGCCTGGTCAACATGGTGAAACCCTGTCTCTACTAAAAATACAAAAATTAGCCAGGTGTGGTGGTGCATATCTGTAGTCTCAGCTACTCAGGAGGCTGAGGCAGGAGAATCGCTTGAACTCAGGAGGTTGCAGTGAGCAGAGATCGCACCATTGCGCTCCAGCCTGGGTGACAAGAGCGAGACTCTGTCTCAAAAAATAAATAAATAAATAAATGCAGATAAATCAAAATACAGATATATTTTCCTTTGAATGCACTGGTACACTGGTATCTCATATAGTTGGTAACAAGAGCACTTAGCAAAATAGGTTTTGGATTATGCTGAAGCCAAGTCAATTTATAACTTGACAGGATTTGATGATCTAATATTTGCCTTGAGGGGAGAGTGTCTTCGAGGTTGAAGGCATCTTACAGGTAACTTAGTCCATCTTCATAGCCAGGATACAAAAAAAGCATATGTAATATGCCTCCTCCATTTTATTCATTTATTTATGTAAATAAATATAAGAAGTCTTCAAAAAGTTCATGAAAAATGAATATTAAGAAAAACCTATACACGGATTTCAAATTTTTTTGCACCAAAATAAACTCATACTAAGTTGTTATAACATATCTAAACAGGACCTAGTTTAAGGCACTAAGAAGTATAAGACATCAGTTTGCAAAGTGCCCCTATCCAAGCAACAAGAATTCTGCTAAAATTGAAGCACAAACATCAAATTTACTGTGATTCTTGGGTGGAAGAATGCTGAAATTATTGATGTTTCACAAAATGTTTATGAAGGCAATGTCCCAAAGAAATCAGCAATTTACAAATGGATAACTCGTTTTAAGAAGAGATGAGATGATGTTGAAGATGAAGCCCACAGAGGCAGACCATCTATTTACATTTCTCTCATTACTAAAGACTTGGAATATCTTTTCCAGTGTTTGATGGCCTGTGAAGTTTCCTCCTATGTAAACTGCCTGTTAAAATTCTTTGCTCAAGTTTTCTACTAATAACATGTATTGCTTTAAAAATAACCCCCCACCCCCACTGGAATCAGTTGAATAAGACAGGCAACAAGAAAAACTCACACAGAGAACAGATGGCAATGATTCCATCCTTTGAAAATGCCAGTGACTCTACAGTCAAAAGTGAATTTGAGACCTGCACAATAACAGGGACGGCAATAGCTGATGATGTTATGTGAAATACTTGATATAGTGCCTGCATATGGCAGATATTCATTAAACGCCACTTCCTCCCCCTATCTTCGAAGATTATCACAACAAATTTGTGAGAAAGAAAAAAACATGTATTATTTTTATTTCTCTTTAATGGATAACAAAACTGCCCGGAGGCATGCCCTTTCTTGCCTGATCAGTGAGAAAGGCATGGCTAACTCAAGTGCTACTGGTTCCTCCCTTTATTTCTACTAGGAGTGTAAGCTTGGAAGTAGACAACCCGGCTTTGCATTCCAGCTCCTCAACTTACTAGCTGACTAGCTTCATGAAAGTAGTTACCTCTTTGAACCTCAGTTTCCTCCCATCAAATGGGGTAAATAATGATGGCATTTTTCTTTTGGGGTTAAGGATTAAATAGTTCCATGTAATCCATGAAGCATGATGCCAGGCACTTAGTAAGTGCTCAGTGAGTTTTAGCTGCTGCTATTAATATTATTATTAGTCAGCTTATCCTTGGTGTGTGGGAATTGCGCTAAATGACACTGTAAACAGTCTTTTATGAATGTCCTCCAATTGTGTGCTTTTTAGAATTCATTTTGAAAGGTTAAAGATTATACAATAGTATATGAACACTTAATATATCTTAAATACGGATTTAATTCTAAGCATTTTTCATAATCCTTTTTTTCCCCAATTTGCCTTAAGAAAAATCTTGAAAGAAAAACATTCAAGATTTTCATTATCAAGATTATCATTTGTTCTGGGTCCCAAGGCAGTTCCAGGATCTTGTTTGTTGATTTCAGGATGTGGCTGCATGTACTGGACATTTCTCAGCAGATCCTGCATACAGAATGATTGATTCTGGGGCTTCCTGGATGTTCTAGTCTTCTTAGGTCCACTTTGGGAAAAAAAGGGAAGCTACTACTTTTCTGGGGCATTTTTCCCAATGTATTCCTTGCATCTCAAGTAACGCATCTGAGGACTTCACTGACTAGATAAAACAAAACTATTGGAAAATGGGCCTCCATACAAAGTAGGCTAGCACTTTTGTTTTCTTTGTACAAGGATTATTCTTATTCATATTTCTAGCCACAGAAGAGAGGATATCGACCAAAGAAATAAAGCCAACTGGTGGAAACCATGGCCTGAATACAAGCAACCCTCATTTTTCTCAGCTTTAAAAAAATAAAACAAAATGAAGGCAGGAGGCAGGGAATCAAATCAAGTAGGTGTGACAAATGCTAGCGTAAAGGAGAGCAGCAGCAACAACAACAGGAGGGCTGTCTGGAATCTTAAATAAGTGGTCAAAACTCACCAAATTACAAAAATCAATACTATGGTACTAAAAGAACAGTTGGGAATTCTAGCGTTTATTTTACTGTTCAGTTACATTATGACTCGCCAGCATCTTCTGGCTAGTCATTCTTGCTTCTGCAGGTCTCACCTCACTGTAAGATGAGGTGTGGGATAAAATATACTTTCCTCATTTCTTACTTGCCATAGATTCTAGGGTTTTATAGTTGATACCTAAATCTAGATTTACAACAAAATGTCCTATATGCTTACATTGATGCTATCATACTTACATAAGTGGTGTAATTTATTACTTTACATCATCCCAGCAGTTCTGTTAGTGGTGGCTCATCTAATAATGGCTCATCTTTTTGCAACCTGAATGCACACATGAGACTCCAGCTGCCCCTCTAATTGGAAGACAAGGATTTCATTTGTTATAAACAGCCAGGTGCTCCTTCCAAGGGCATCATTCTGATTATGCTTTTCCTAGACACGGCTTCCTTGCAAATGTAGGCTCAAAGATATAGAGCTACTTCTTCATGTGAAAGTAGTAGCTTCCCTTTTTTTCCCCAAAGTGGACCTAAAAAGAGCAGAACATCCAGAAAGCCCCAGAATCAATCATTCTGAATGCAGGATCTGCGGAGAAATGGGCAGTACATGCAGCCACATCCTGAAAATCAACAAATAAGACCCTGGGAACTGCCTTGGGACCCAGAACCAATGATTATATATACATACTTCATCAAACAATATAGAGTCAGTTCAATAGCTGCCACCTTAGTCAAGGAAAATAATCAGTGAAAAAATGAATAACATCCAGTCATCAGTGACTCAGCCTCTATTTGGCTCAACTCAAGGGTAGGGGTGGGGTGGGGTAAGGACAAGTCATCTTGACAAGGCCATTTTGATACATGGGATATTTTTGATTTGGCCTAAAATTATTATTATTTGTCTTGTGGTGCTGGAAGGAAGACTTTACATGTTTATGTTTCTTAATATTATTTAACATTTTATAAGAGATACGATATAAACATGCACAAAAAAGTCATCCTCGTATGGCTCATTGCTCACAGATGACCATTACTATTTAAAAAATGAGAAGGTGGGTGGAGGGTTCCAATCATCCTCTGAGGATTGACTTGTAAATTCAATTCTTCTATAATGCTTATTTTGAAAACATGAATTTGTTTCAACACAACTGATATATCAGGGAACGCTTTAAGTATAATGCAAATGTTGTGTTTATGCCTGATTTTTCCATGAGAAACACTAGGTGACTGCAGAAAACCACACCCAGCTGAACCAAAGCAGGTGCACATGCCTCTAACACCTATCGGACACCTAAGTCACTGAGTGTTATGAGCCACCCATCCATCCATATTGCTGTTAAAACCTTCCTTCCAATTTCAGGAAAACCTTCCTTCCACCACTTCATAATAACTCACAAGCAGCAATCTTTCCAATGTCTATTTCCACAAGCAAACTTAGTGTATAGTCTTTCTTATGTGTTCTTTAACCATTTAACCATATTAACAGTGTTACCATTTTTATTAGGTTTCTTTTTGTTTTCATGTTTATTGACAAAGTTTTTAAATGTTGTGCCACTAAGCCCATTTTAACCATAAATCCTGTGGGTTTTGGTGCACAATTTTCCATAGCATGGTGATTCTCAGAACACTTATGTCACTTTACAGCAGGACTGACTATATCTTTCTGCAACTTAAATTCTCCGATTTCTGCCTTAAAGCAGCACTAGCCAAATTAATTTACTCTCAATTGATAAACACATTTGACTGCTTAATTATGGAACCCATTCTGCTTCCCACTGGAACATCTAGATGCTGGACAACTCTAATTTTTATAGGCCCCTAAGTACATTAATATTGTCTGACGAATCACTGTGTGTGAATGGGGTTAAGGGAAGATAAAAGAATGCTTGATTCACGTGATGATCTTTATTCTCAGCTCTAGACAACACAGAATTTATTTTAGTATTCTTTATACATGTTATTAAATATCAGAAAGTTTCTTTATAATAATAGAAGTTGGCATAACTGAGACCCCCCCTTGAAAGCTAACCAGCTGTCACAGGTTTTTAACAAATATCTTTATTATGTTTTGCTGATAGTAAAGATTGTACTCACAAAATATGAGTGAAGGGAAAAGCAAAAAAGCCATCTAGGAAGAAGATTGGGGAATGGAGTAAGGTTCACTGATACATTTTGCCATAATATTTGATAATGTAAAAACAAAAACAAGCAATTTTATATCTTCCCAGAGTCATTTTGTTCCTGGAGGGGTATTTATGACCATCATTTTTTCCTTCTTATTACCATTCCTCCTGTAATCCAGCTCCTTGCCTCCTTACAGCCTTCAACAAGAGATGCCAGAATTTCTTTCTTTTTTGTTTCCCCCACTATGGAAAAAGAACTGTTTTCTTCAGGAAAGAAAAAACAAAACAAAACTGTATTGCTCTTAATGTGGATAAAGCATATAAACTCTCACTGCAGAACATACTTTAAAAGCCCTCAGGGTTTGTTCTTGTTTTCCAACAGATGAATGTGTCAATACAGACCTGCCACCTCTCTCCCCACAGAACTAAGTAATGCCCTGATCTCCTTTCTAGAGCGTTACTGGGTGGAAGCAGGGTAAGCAAAGCCAGTTTCAACTCCATTTACTGATGACAGTCAAGGGTATGCTGGAACCTAGTACAAGTCCTTAGCTACCACAGAGACATTTTCTTAGACTGTAAGATATGAAGAACAAGCCAGCTTGTAGGTGGATAAATAATGTGTGTGTGTATGTGTTGACTACACTTGGGGGTCTACATGTATTCTCTGCCCTGTTTCTAACTGCTTCAGGGCAGCCTACAAAGATGCATATTATATGGTATGATAAAATTCATGCAAAATATTAAAAACGAAGCAATGTATGTGTGCATATATATTTATATATGAATACACACACATCTGAGGACTTCACTGGCTAGATAAAACTGTTGGAAAATGGGCCTTCATACAGACATATATACACACACATATATCTATATCTATATTAAAGTCATATTTCACACTCTAATTAAAGAGACTCATGATGAGAAGAAAGGATGAAGAAAATCTTCAGTTCAAAAGGAACCCAAGAGAAAGAGCAGCTTAGGTGAAGCATCACTGAAGCCAGAATCCTGGGTTCAAATATCAACTCTGCCATTTACTTCCTGAGCAAGTAATTTAAACTCTGAGTTTCAATTCCTCATAGATAAAAATGAGAATTCTCTCCACCTAAGACTGTTTTTTCAAGATTAATGTTCCTAAGGCAATAGGAGACATAAATTCTGCCCTAAATCCCTGGCTTTTACACTACATTCAAAAATTCAGACTAGATGGCTACCACCGTTCAGACACAATCTTGGTTGTCTGGGCACTATGGATCTGAAAGACAGGATATGAGCACACATCTATGGCCCCCACACCCAAGGGGCAGTAGGTCAGAGACAAGCTGGGTCAACAGAGTGAAAGGATTGAGAAATCTCAGAAGGACTATGGCCTGACTTCAAATCTTTCCATGTTAAGAAGCCCCTTAGGACAATGGCTCTCAAAAGTGGTCCCTGGACCCGGTACACAGCATTAGCATCACCTGGGAACTTGGTAGAAATGCAAAATATTTGCCCCTACTGTACACTTACTGAATCAGAAATTCTGGGAGTGAGGACACAACAAATGGACTTTAACAAAACCTCTAGGAGATTCTGATGCTCACATAATTTTGAGAACCACAGCCTTGGGAGACAGTCTCGCTTCAGTGGGTTCAGGAGTTTGTATCTGTTTCAAGTCAGAGTTTAGAAAATGTCTGATTTACTTCAAGAAATCTCAGTATCCCTCTTGCCTTGTGATATAACACAGATCAGCAATGGATTCACAATACTCTCTGGCTATGTGACAACAAGATGCAGGTCACCCAGCAACTTGAAATTTCCTCAGACCACTACAGGTCAAGGTCAATTCCTGATCCAACTAGAAATGTCACAAACATGCCTTTCAGATGGAATTGGAGGATTCCTGGACAGGAAGCAATGAAGGATGTAATCCTCTCAGAATGAAAGGAGTGTAGAAAATAACCTACTGGTGTAAACATGGTCGACAGTGGGAGACTGATGTAGAACCACCTGGTGCACATAGCCAGCACCAACTTTTTATTTCTATCTGTTCAGTCTTGGAAGCTGTGGCTGAATTCAAATAAGACAAGCTGCTGTACCTGGTGACCTTTTCTTCCTCCCACTCCCCCACACTCAAATCAACTCCAGAAGCAACAGAGTTTATGTAGCTCTCTTAGAGAATATTTAGGCTCTTTGATTTTCCTCCTTTTTACTTGTCTGCTTGCTCATCTGATTGCATTTTCACTGATCCTGAGGAAAGAGAAAAAAACAGGCAAAACAGGCTTGGTGAAGAAGAGATGCAATTACAGTGGAAGCTAAAATAGAGGATTTCTGATTAATTGGTAGATTTCAGTTATCCTGTAAGGGTTCCATAAGGGGGCCCTGTCTGCACTTACCAAACCTAAAAAGAAAATCTGTCATAGCTACAAATCACAATTCCTAAGTACCCTATTATATACTAATGTTGCACCAAAACTAAGGTCACACTGATTATTAGGCAGGAGGCTGCATCCCCTGCATGACGTTAAGAATATGCTACAAATCATAATTGACTAAAATTGCAGCTATTAAACAATATAAAACACACTGAACAACATAGCACAGATTTGTTTACTTATGCACTGTGAATGCATGCAATGGCAGCCTTTCTCATGTTTTCCATACCTTTATGAGTCTTAGGAATTAAATATTTCTTACAATTACAAAGGAACACTCATCTTACACAAACACCTTGGAAAACTAACGAATAGGTATTTGTGTCTACTAACAGTGCATAAAGTTTCCAAGGAATAACTCTGGTTGTAATGTTTGCCCTATTCTCTTTAGAAATGGAGTCAGTTTATTACTCTGAACTCTCCCCAGAGATTATATAGTACCTCAATTTTTTTTTCTTTTTGTGGAGAACGGGGTCTCACTATGTTGACCAAGCTGGTCTCCAACTCCTGAGCTCAAGCTATTCTCCCACTTCTGTCTCCCTGAGTGCTGAGATTACAGGCGTGAGTCACCATGCCTAGCAGTATCTCAATTTTGGTGAAGATAGTTCATAAAAGGAATCACAAGTTACGGAGTATTGTAATTAGGTAATTAGAATGAACCTTTGAGTATCTATTCCAACCCTCCCTCACTTTATGGACAAGAAAGCTGTGTGACCCAGGGGAATTCAGTGACTTGCCCAAGATTACACAGCTAGTTAGGAGCACCATAAGAACCAGCACTTTCATTTCTGGACTCTCCAACCTACTATTCTTTCCACTGTATCATTCTGCCTATGAACTCCAAGCAAAGCAAAACAGGCATGACAGTCTCTGAGGTCACCTGCAAGGCCAAGTGCACCCATGATACAGAAAGGTCATCTTCACAAACAACTTTTTTTTTTTTTTAGATGAAGTGTCACTCTGTTGCCCAGGCTGGAGTGCAGTGGCGCGATCTCGGCTTACTGTAACCTCTGCCTCCAGAGTTCAAGCCATTCTCCTGCCTCAGCCTCCTGAGTAGCTGGGATTACAGGCACGCGCCACCACGCCTGGTTAACTTTTGTATTTTTAGTAGAGATGGGGTTTTACCATGTTGGCCAGGCTGATCTTGAACTCCTGATCTCAGGTGATCTACCCGTCTCAGTCTCCCAAAGTGCTGGGATTACAGGTGTGAGCCACTGTGCCCGGCTATAAACAACATTTTTATAGGAGATCTGTCAGTCCTTACAAGGTTCAAGCAAAATCCAAAGATGTGGAGCCACTTTAGACTACCTCCTCTAAACCTGGATTTAGGAAATCTACTTCAAAAGAAAGTATTCATCACACCCAGATCACTCTTCCAAAAAGGTTGTGGCTTAGAGGCCATAGTGGTTCAGTGACCAGGATTAGGTAAAGGCCTTCCAAGACCTAAAGGTCTCAGAGACTCAGGATGTGTCACCCAATTTCTCCTGGGTAGCCTGGTGAATCATGAGCAATTCCTTTTTCGGCAGCTGAATTAACATCAAGGTCTTGCTGGCAATTAAATCCCCCTTGTAATCTGACTCCACTAGAAGGCTAGAGAACAGAGGCTCAAGATCAGAATTTTTCTACTACACACTTTTCCTTGCTATGTCTGTGTTTGGCTGAAATGTAATCATCATACATATACACCATATACACTTCATCCTGCTGGTAACCCACAGATTTGCCCCGGCATACTCTTGGAACAAGTTGTTTTATCTTTCATGGGCTCTAATCTTGTATGAATGCTAGAAGTAGGAAAATCTCCACTAATTAGAAAAAGATTTAAAATGAAACACAATTCCTAGAATTGCAAAAGAAGGCAGATACATATTTTAAGATTTTCAGACCAAAAAAGATGAAGCAAAAGTATTTGGGGGGTATTTAATTTCTTAGTGACTCCTCTCCAGTCCCAAATGACATGGAATTCACTTAATTTGTAAATATTCTATATGCAAGAGACTCTGCAATAGTCTATTTTTCCAAGTACTCTACTGTTCAAAACCCTTCAGTGGCTCCCTCATGCCATCAGAATAAAAAATACGGTTTTTAGTCTGGCAGGCAAGTCATTTACAATCTGTTCAACATTATTTAAATAAAATTACTCTTTTAAACCCCATACTGTATTAGCTATCTATTACTGTGAAACAAATTGGCCCAGAACACAGTGGCTTAAAACAATAATAATCACTGATTATTTCACATAGTTTCTCAGGGTCAGGATTCTGAGTGCAGCTTAACTGGGGTGGTTCTAGCTCTGAGGCTCCCATGAATGTATAGTCATGTTGCTGCCTTGGACTGTAATCATTTGAAGACTTGACTGAAACTGGAATATCTGCTTTCATGATGGCTCTTGCATAGTCCTGCCACATGGACCTCCCCAAAAAGATGTTTAAATGTCCTCACAACATGGTGGCTATTTTCCCTTGGAATGAGAGATCCAGTAAAGCAAGCTGCAATATCTGTTATAACCTAGCCTCAGACCCACACATCATTATTTCTATATCTTATTGGTTATGCAGGCCATTCCTATTCAGTTTGGGAGGAAACTACACAAAGGTGTGAGTACCGTAGCTGGGGATCATGGTCGGCTGCCCTGGAGGCTAGCTCTGCATGATGCACTAGCCCACCTCACTGTCTTTACTCATGCAGTTCTCTCTGCATGGTTTTGATTTAGAGTTGGTGAAGCTGGGTTCAATCTCAGTCAGTCAATGACTGGAATCTGATTTTGAGCCAAGTCTCTCAGGCTTAGCTCCCACATCTGTAACACAAACAGTATAATCCCTGCCACGAAAAGGAACTGTGAGTACTAAGTGAAATCCAGTATAGAAGTACATAGTAGATCACAAATATGTAAAATTATTTCTTGAAACCCACCCATTCTTCAAAGCTTGTCTTTAAGCCAAAAAAAAAAAAAAACTTTAACCTCTCAACTGGAAGTCCCAGCCTCCTCCTATAGGCTCTGACAACACTGCATATTCCCCAGTCTTCCCATATTCTGCACTTATTATTAATAAGTATGTATTTAAATGACATTCACCCCTATTAGGTTACAAATTCAGTGAGGGCAGGATCTCCCACAGCACTGCCAACAGAATAATCAATAAACATTTGATTAACTGAACTGGTATGCCTTCAGAAGGCCCTTTACCCTTTAGCCACCACCCTAAGAGATGGGGAGACCTCTTTGTACCCATTGCCCATGGGGTACACAGGCTATAACAGAAAAATATTGGTTTTATTTCTAGATATCCAACGCATCTTCAGGTTTGCTGTAGAGGAAATAGTTTGACACTTTTAAAAGTGCTTAGGTTCAAAAACTGAAGTTCTAGCAGAAGCAATTGTTTTCAAGGAATATATGCCAAGCCAGTTTATCCCTCTACTTGTGGATGAAAGAAAGTTGTGGAACTTTGGGAGTAAGAGTGTGTCAGGCAGAATTCTAAAGAAACACACACATGTGCACACATACACACCCCCCCGGGGTTTCCTGTTCCTTGGTTATTCAGTCAACCACTAACCCAGGTACTGCAGTGAAGGAACTTTGCAGAATGAATTAAGATTACTAATGAGCTGACTTTAAGACAGGGAAATTATGAGGGTAGTCCTAATGTAATCACCTGAGTCCTTAAAAGCAGAAGAGGAAGGCCAGAAGAGTCACTGAGAGAGATGCATTGGAAGAGGAAGGCAAAAAAGACGAGGCAGAAGGGAAGGTTGGAGAGATTCAAACCATAAGAAGGACTCAACCCACCACTGCTGGCTTTGCAGATGGAGGAAGAGTGCCATGGACCAAGGAACATGAACAGCCTCTAGAAACTGAGAATGTCCTGCCGCAGCCAGCCAGCTAACAGATCTCAGTCCCACAATGGCAAGAAACTGCCAACCACCTGATGAGCTTCGAAGTGGGCCTTGGTTTTGACCCTGTGCCACCTGATACAGAGATATCAGCAGAGTCAAGCTGGACGTCTGACCCAGAGAACTATGAGATAATAAACTTGTGCTATATTGTGCTGCAAAATGTGTGGTAATTTGTTATGGAAGTGATAGAAAACTAACACAAAAGGTAACAGTTATATGCTCTTGTGGGTTTCTAAGAAGGAAACAGCACTCTTCGTTCCCAATCCACACTAAGTCAAGCCCAGGTGGATAAGGGATGAATCCTCAGGTGACAAACACCAGGTAAGTTCAGGCAGATGCCTGTGCCTGGGAAATCCAGGAAAGTAGCAGCTCTGAGAAAATCTCAGCACCCAGCAGGGGCCTGAGGGACGGAGGAGCTATGGCTGCACAGTGTGGGCAAGGAAATGAATGGAGGCTGTCTTACGTCTTCTTGGCTCTCCAGTGAGGTGCTAGAGAACACAGAGAGTTTCCCCCAAAGTGTTAGTGATTAGGCGGGTGAACCAGACTTCAGGGAACCAAAAGGATCTGTAGGACCCTGAAGGATCCCAGGAGACAGAAGAGAAATGAAAACTTTCAGTTGTGCACACAGCAGGGCCAAAGACCAATAGGAGCCCTACATCTGAACAGAAGCATATGGATATCAGAAAAACACCTGCTCCCCAGGACCTCACCCTTTGGGAGAAAGCAAAAGGAAAGAATCCAAAATCAACTGAGTATTTACTCAAACTAGAGATTAAGAAAAAAAGCCTGAAAGTTGCTGAATTTATCATAAATTGGCAAGACTTAGTTTTCTGTCATCAGTGGAAATGGAAATTCAAGAGGTGAGAAACATTCAGTTACAGACAAATAAAGCTCTATTTTTCATACCCAAGTCTGTGACTGTGAATTATAATTGCCAGAGATAACTAACATTTACTGAGCAGTTATTATCTGCCAGGAGCTGTACTTTACATGTATCCTATAATTTGCTATGCTTAATAACCCCCTAAGTTTTGCATTATTATTATCCCATTTTATAGGTACAGAAATCAAGGCTAAATGAAGAAAATATCCCAGACATATTACAGTTGTTAAAAGGTAGATTCCAGAATCAACATCTACCCACTAGTACTTTCTCCTTGAATTCTTCGCAATGCGTGTGTGACAGAAATGATATTATTTATAGAAGCACCTTATGAATCCTTCTTTGATTATATTATTTACAGGATCACTTCTATGAACTCGTTGGTTTCACAATAGCAACAGCAACTGCTAGAATATATTGAAGGTACACTGCATGCCAAGCAGCTCTAAGTGGTTTCATGCATCATCCCAAAGTCATGACTTTCTCCATTTTATAGATGAGGAAACTGAGAACCTGACTTGCCTAAGAGGCAGGGCCTACATCTGACCTCCAGTCTTCATGCTCATAACCATGGGGCTACACAACCTCCCTACTCGGAGCCACCCTTAGGAATTAGAAATCAAAGAATGCTGCACGGGTTACTGAAGGCCCAGAAAGGAGATTCTGACAGAAACATGGAGAGATGTTCATGGAAGAACACTGCCACATCAGCAACTATGCTCACTAAAGTTTAGTTGTCCCTGAGGTGATCTAACATTTTTTTTTAACTTCTATTTTTAACTAAAGGGGTACAAGTGCAGATTACATAGGTAAACTTGTGTCATGGGGGGTTGTTGTACAGATTATTTCATCACCCAGGTATTAAGCCTAGTACTTATTACTTTCCTGATCCTCTCCCTCCTCCCACCCTCCACCCTCTCAAAGGTCCCAGTGTGTGCTGTTTCCCTCTATGTGTCCATGTGTCCAAGTGTTCTCATCATCTAGTTTTCACTTATAAGTGAGAATATGTGGTATTTGGTTTTCTGTTCCTGCATTAGCTTGCTAAGGATAATGTCATCCAGCTCCATCCATGTCCCTGTAAAGGACATGGTCTCATTGTTTTTTATGGCTGTATCGTATTTCATGGTGTATATGTACACACTTTCTTTATCCAGTCCGCCACTGATGGGCATTTCAGCTGATTCCATGTCTTTGCTATTGTGAATAGTGCTGCAATGAACATAGGCATGCATGTGTCTTTACAACAGAATGATTTATATTCCTTTGGGCATATACCCAGTAATGGAATTGCTGGGCCGAACAGTATTTCTGTCTTTAGGTCTCCAAGGAATTGCCACACTGTCTCCCACAATTGCTGAACTAATTTACACTATCACCAACAGTGTTTAAGCATTCCTTTTTCTCCACAACCTTGCCAGCATCTGTTATTTTTTGACTTTTTAATAATAGCCATTCTGACTGGTGTGAGATAGTATATCACTGGGGGTTTGAATGGAAGTTTCCTAATGATCAGTGATGTTGAGCTTTTTTTCACATGCCCTCTCATTTCTTTGATTTTTAAGACCTACCATCATTTGAGTAACGGCTGCTGAGAAAGTGAACACACTTACTGTAAGTCCTGTCCTAATTTCAGGGACACTGAATGTGTCTCAGAATTAGGATATATGATATATATATTTTTAGCTTATACCACTTGCTAAAGAAATTCATTTTCATTTACCCAATATTTTCTAAGAGCCAAGACTGTGTCAGAAGCTAGGGAGTCAGAGGTAAAAAGGATAAGGCCCCTTGTCTCACTGGACTCACAGTCTAATCTAGGGAGACTTTAAGCAAATAAATTACAATAGGCACTTAAACAGAGAAAAGCATGTGGTGGTATATGAGCACACAAGAGGAGCAGCTAGCTGGAAGGGGAGGGGCTATGAAAGAGAAAACTTCCTGCATTAAGTTAGGATGCTGGAGTTCAGTTTGCAAGGATCTCAGAGCAAGCAGCAGGCTGAAGATAAAGAAGGGAGAGACCACGACATATTTAGGGTACTGTAAACACGACAGAAACTTCTTTCACTGGCTTCCACTGAACCAACTCCTAAATTAACAAATATTCTCCACTCCTTCTGAAAGATGTGCTCACCAGTACCCATGCCAAGTCAAGTGCTCTCAACCTGAAGGAGTCTCTACAGTATGCTGGGGGGATTTATGCTTTCCCAGTTGAGAGGCATGCGTGCCAAAGGTTATTTATGTTGGTTCTCAGTATGTTTGTGCTAGTTGTGCTTGGCATTATAATCACACAACTTAATCATATTATAGAAACCAATGGAATATGAATGTGAACCAAAAGACTTACTACTTCTATAAAACTAGATAGAATAGCCCCAAAAAGACTAGGTCCCAAAAAATTACTGTCAAATTAGGAGTGAGGCAGCCATACAAGACTGGAAAACAAATCATAACAACCTGGAAAAATTTTGCCCTTGTATTCACTCTGTTTAAAAGAATCCCAAACTGGAACTTACAAGTGACATATTATAGGTGTGGTTACACAAGAAAAATGACATGGGATTCCAATGAGTAGATTCCAATGGGTGGAACCACATCCAAAGGAAAGGTCTTGCTCTTACATCAAAAGATTGGTGAACAATGTCCAGCTATATGTTTTAAGTTAAAATAAACATTTTAAGAGATGTATGTAAAATAAACATTTTAAGACAATAATCTCTCATTATTTTAGCCAATATTTTTAAATTAAAAAATCTTGCCTCAGATTAGAGGGCTTCTACCATATTTTAACAGGAATGAAGCCTGTAGGCAGGCAATTATCTCCAGATGAGGTTGGGGAGGTCAGGACTATTCAAATCCCCAAAAGTTCTACATATATGCTAGGATATGTGAGTTAATGTAAAGGCTACAAAGGAGCCACTGATGTGATGAATTCCTATGTAAGAAGGATCACACTGGAAACGTGGAAAGTGCTTGGAGACAGTCAAGGCTAGAGGTTGTTGATGTAAACCAGTGAAGAAATGTTAAGGCTTTAACCAAGGCAGGGATGGTGAAGGGAACATCATTTGTAGAGTAAAATGCCTGATATACACAGCACTGGGCAAGCTGGTAAGACAATGATGATGTGGGAAGACAATGGTGATATAGGAAGACAATGGGAGCTCTTCTGGAGGACAATCTGGCAATATGTTTCAAAAATCCTTAAAACTATCAGGAGCTTTCATCCAAAAATTCCAGTTTTAGGCATTGTCCATAATAAAATAACTAGAAATTTTCACATAAATGTTTACATACCAGGCTCTTTTCATTGCTCTATTATGTATAGAAGGAAAAACTGGGAGATAACCTTAAACAATCAAAAATAGAACACAGAAATTTATGGTTCATCTAAATGATGGATATTTCACAGGTGTACGTGACAATGAGGAAATGTTCTTAATGTAGGCATAAAAACAATACAATTTCAATTCTAAAAATCAATTACTATATACACAACTGGAAATAAATATCTAGATATATAAACACACAAAATAAAGTTTGATACACAATGATTACAGTTATGATTATTGTAACAATTATCTCTATGATATAGGATTACAGGTTATTTTATTTACTGTGCTCAACAATATTTTCTACAATTAACATATTACTTCTATAATCAGAAAAAATTTTTAGAAAAAATTGCTTCCAGGTTTCAGACTTCATGGAATGGACGGATAGTGGAATCAAAGTCCTCATGCTTATTTCAAGTTGTAAAGAATATTCTTTTGGAGGTACTGAACAAATCCCCAACTCTTCACCATCCTTTGAATTATGTATGAAACAGGGTCTTGCTTTGTCACCCAGGCTGGTGTTCAGTGGCATGATCATGGCTCACTTCAGCCTCAACCTCCTGGGCTCAAGCGATACTCCCACCTCAGCCTCCCAAGCAGCTGTAACTACAGAAGTGCACTACTATGCCCAGCTAATTTTCAGAAATATTTTTTGTAGAGACTGCACTTCACCATATTGCCAGAGCTGGTCTCAAATTTGTGGACTCAAGCAATCTGCACACCTCAGCCTCCCAAAATGCTGGGATTATAGGCATGAGCCATGATATGGTTTGACTGTGTCCCCACCCAAATCGCAACGAAAATTTTATCTCCCAGAATTCCCATGTGTTGTGGGTGGGACCCATGAATCATGGGGGCCAGTCTTTCCCCTGCTATTCTTGTGACAGTGAATAAGTCTCTCAAGATTTGACGGGTTTATCAGAGGTTTCCACTTTTGCTTCCTCCTCATTTTTCTCTTGCCGCTGCCATGTGAGAAGTGCCTTTCGCGTCCCGCCATGATTCTGAGGCCTCATCAGCCATGTGAAACTGTAAATCCAATTAAACCTCTTTTTGTTCCCAGTTTGTGGTATGTCTTTATCAGCAGCATTAAAATGAACTAATACAGTAAATTAGTACCAGGAGTAGGTGTTGGTGAAAAGATACCCGAAAATGTGGAAGCGACTTTGGGACTGGGTAACAGGCAGAAGCTGGAACACTTTGGAGGGCTCAGAAGAATACAGAAAAATGTGAGAAAGTTTGGAGCTTCTTGTTGAATGGCTTTGACAAAAATGCTGACAGTGATATGAACAATAAGGTCCAGGCTGAGGTGGTCTCAGATGGGGACAAGGAACCTGTTGGGAACTGGAGCAAAGGTGACTCTTATTATGTTTTAGCAAAGAGACTGGTGGCATACTTCCCCTGCCCTAGAGATTTATGGAACTTTGAACTTGAGAAAGATGATTTAGGGTATCTAGGGGAAGAAATTTCTAAGCAGCGAAGCATTCAAAAGGTGACTTGTGTGCTATTAAGAGCATTCTGTTTTAAAGGGGAAACAGAGCATAAAAGTTCAGAAAATTTACAGCCTGATGATACAGTAGAAAATAAAAACCCATTTTTTGAGAAGAAATTCAAGCTGGCTGCCAGAATTTGCATAAGTAGCAAGGAGCCTAACGTTAATCCCCAAGACCATGGGGAAAATGTCTCCAGACCATGTCAAAGACCTTCACAGCAGCCCCTCTTATCATAGGCCTGGAGGCCCAGGAGAAAAAAGTGGTTTCATGGGTCAGGTCCAGGGTCCCTGTGCTGTGCGCAGCCTAGGCACTTGGTGCCCTGTGTCCCAGCTGCTCCAGCCATGGTTGAAAGGAGCCAACATAGAACTCAGGTGTGGCTTCAGAGGGTGGTTGCCCCAAGCCTTGTCAGCTTCCATGTGGTGTTGAGCCTACAGGTGCACTGAAGTCAAGAATTAAGGTTTGGGAACCTCTGCCTAGATTTCAGAAGATGTATGGAAATGTCTAAATGCCCAGGCAAAAGTTTGCTGCAGGGGTGGGGCCCTCATGGAGAACCTTCGCTAGGGCAGTGCTGAAGGGAAATGTGGGGTCAAAGACCCCACACAGAGTCCCTACTGGGTCACTGCCTAGTGGCACTGTGAGAAGAGGGCCACTATCCTGAGACCCCAGAATGGTAGATCCACTGACAGCTTGCACTGTGTGGCTGGAAAAGCCGCACTCAATGCCAGCCCATGAAAGCATCCGGGGGGAGGCCATACCCTGCAAAGCCATAGAGGCAGAGCTGTCCAAGACCATGGGAACCCACCTTTTGCACCAGCAAGACCTGGAGTCAAAGGAGATAATTTTGGAGCTTTAAAATTTGACTGTCCCACTGGATTTCAGACTTGCATGGGCCCTGTAACCCCTTTGTTTTGGCCAATTTCTCCCATTTGGAATGGTTGTATTTACCCAATACCTGCACCCCCATTGTATCTAGCCTGCTTTTGATTTTACAGGCTCATAGGTAGAAGGGACTTGTCTTGCCTCAGATGAAAAAGAACTAATACAAGCTGCTACACCTGGCCTCTTTTGGACTGTGGACTTTAATGCTGAAATAAGACTTTGGGGGACTGTTGGGAAGGCATAATTGGTTTTGAAATGTGAGGACATGAGATTTAGAAGGGCCAGGGGCAAAATGATATGGTTTGGCTGTGTCCTCACCCACATCTCAACTTGAATTTTGTCTCCCAGAATTTCCACATGTTGTGGGGGGAACCCAGGGAAAGGTAATTGAGTCATGGAGCCGGTCTTTCCCATGCTCTTCTCGTGGCAGTGTAATACAGCCTCACAAGGCAGCCCTTCTCTTTCCTTGATTTACTAGGCCTTTCTCAGACTGAACCAAACTGAAACTTAGAAGGCTGAGGTGTAAAACCTACAGCAAATTTTCCTACACTTCGCATTCTGTTAGTTCTTTCTGTGAAGTGATGGAGGAGTGTATTGTAGGTTCCACATAGACAGTAATGGGTTATTATGGGCCACATATTTCTTTACTAATAGAGCTCATCCTCAAAAGTAACAGTAAACCACATTTCTATGTCTCTCTGGATAAAAACTAAACCAAGCCAAACTACAAATGAATTCTACATGGAAGTCTAAAATTCAGACAGCAGAACGATAAAATAGGTAGTAGTCAATATAATAGATATTACATAAAAACAGATAATTTTCTAATGTTATCCTTTCAAATGCCACTAATGTTATTTTTCAAGTTCCTTCAAAAACGATAGTCTGTGGGGGTAGGGAGTGATGAACATGCGCAGAGAATCTGTAACCATAAATCAACTTACAGGCTGGGAAATGTGCCCAGGTTGGGTTATTATCAACAACTCCTTTGTGCCGGCACTTAATGGCACAGAACTACAATGAATGCATTCTGGAATTACCACAGGAAAAACATTAAAATATTAGAAAGCAGTTATGTTTTCATCACCAGACATTTAAGCCATGAGAAATCTACTTCTTTTACTTTTTGTCTACTCCTTAAATCCCAAGTGTACTTGAAATTCATTAACCTCCAAAGAACATTAAGATTTTTCTTTGAATAAAAGGTGTTTAAATTGATTCTTTAAATACCAAACACCACAGATGCAGAGATACTAACCTTGAGTGACTGCTTATCTAAGCACACTGTATTCTGGAAACAGATTAAAAAAACTGCTATCTGTTTCTACAATGACCCAGGTCATGACCTTTATAGAACTTAACAACATGATCTGGAATGGCCAACCTAACCATGTTTTAGTCCTTCGCATGACATGCAAGGGTGTGGACAGAAGAGAAAAGAAGGAAGGAGATAGTTGTGGTACCAACACAGACCACTGGCTCTCTTCTGCCAGGACACCAAGAAATTTCCTCTTGGGGCCAACTGCTCGAGTTAACTGTTGCCCTGGTTCCTTGGCTGTCATATTTGCAAATCTCCATTCTCTCATTGTAAATCATTTATTCAGTGTCAGTTCACCCACAATCTTCTGTTGGGCATTATACTAAATTATTTAGATATACTTGGTCTTCTAGAATATGAGAAACATAATCCACAGAAAACTGCACAGTGACTGAAATAAAAGATCAAGCACTCACAAAACAAGGCTTACAGAATCGGCTTTGCTCTTTACCATCTGTCATCTATTTTAATATACATTATAGGAAAGGCACGGTGCATGGTAGTAGGGGAGGCAGAGGTATCAGTATTGTGTGTTTGGATGAGGTGAGGCCATTCAGCATATAATCTGAAGAGACAAGAAAGCCTGTGCTGATCCATTAGTAGAGACATCCTACGAGTCTCTCTCATCTCCGTTTCTCACTTTAAAATACCACAACTACCAAGCACAATGGCTCACAGTTGCAATTCCAGCACCTTGGGAGGCCAAGGCAGGATTGCTTGAGGTGAGGAGTTTGAGACCAGCCTGGGCAACATGGCAAGACCCCATCTCTACAAAAATTTTTTAAAAATTAGGTGCATGTGGTCGTGCATGCCTGTAGTCCCAGCTACTTGGGAGGCTGAAGTGGGAGGATCATTTGCACTCAGGAATTCAAGGCTGCAGTGAGCCACGATTGTGCCACTGCACTCCAGCCTAAGTGACAGAGTGAGACCCTGTCTGTAAAAAAACAAAAACCATCACTGCATCCTCAGGAGTAAACACGGGGAGCCTTTGAACACTACCCACCTGTGCTATAGGAAGATTTTGTGTAAGAGGTTAAGATGACTCAATTATCATTTTTTAGGAGAACCTCAGTCTTCTGCCTTGAGTGTAGCTTACGGATTGATGATCCACACAGCAAAAGTTAAAACACTGCTGTTGAATGGAAAGAATATTTGCAAGGCAAGAAAGAGATGACAGCTGACTGTCAACTTTGACACAATTATTAAGTGTTCTTAATAAGGAGTACCAAACCCCTGGGCCATGGACTGATACTGGTCTGTGGACTGCCAGGAACTGGGCCACACAGTAGGAGGTGAGCACTGGGTGAGTGAACAAGCAAAACTTCATCTGTACTTATAGCTGCTCCCCATCACTCTCATTATCACCTGAGCTCCACCTCCTGTCAGATCACTGGCAACACTGGATTCCCATAGAAGCACAAACCCTATTACGAATTGTGCATGCAAGGGATCTAGGTTGCATGCTCCTTACGAGAATCTAATGCCTGATGATCTGTCACTGTCTCCCATCAACCCCAGATGAGACCATCTAGTTGCAGAAAAACAAGCTCAGGGCTCCCACCAAGTCTACATGATGGTGAGTTATATAATTATAATATTTCATTATATATTACAATGTAACAATAATAGAAATAAAGTACACAATAAATGTAATGTGCTTGACTCATCCTGAAACCATCCACTCCTCAAGTCCATGGAAAAGCTGGCTTCCATGAAACCAATTCCTGGTGCCAAAAGGGCTAGGACTTGCTGTTCTATGGAGAATTTTTGTTTTGCATTATAAATTAAAAGTTAATACATATAACTTGGACCAGCTTTCTACACAGGCTGAGACCATCACCTTTGGTAGATGGAAGCCCCCTATCCCTGACTACATCCACACATTCCATAATCCTCTTCTAGTCCATTATCTGAACTAAAGAGTCATTTCTTTGGATCTGCTATTAAGACACAAATTTTTAAAGCAGCAACATATCAGTGTATCAGCCATTAACAATCTCTTCCTTAATTAACCAGAAATTAAGAAGCTAGTTATCTAAAGAGGGCCTAAGGGAATGATGAGAAAAGCAGAACTCGGAGGGTCTACTAGTGAATGGCATAGTACCGAGTGGGAATACAATTAATTAATTCATTTAGTCGCTTACTAACTCCCCACTCATTCATTTGTTCATTCATTCAACAAATATACCAGGCATTGGGATACAAATTAAACCCTCAGAGGAACTACAATCCAGTAGAGGAAATATTTGTATCCACAAAAGAGGAAGTAATAAATAACCTGAATTTAAGAAACAAGATAAAGTGCTATGGAACAGTAGGTGGAAGAGATTAAGGCTAGATGAGGGGATCTATGTGGCTTCATGGAGAAGCCGTTTAACCTGCATGCTGAAAGATGGCTAGAATACAAACAAGTGGAAGAGGTGGTTGAGAAACTGCCTGGGGCCAGGCATGTATTTATTTATGTGTCAGGTCTTACTCTTCTGAAAGTATAATTTTGTGATTCTTGGAGATTCTCTGGCCAAAGTCCTCATTTTTCAGAAGAGAAAACAGAGGGATTTGCTAACTTATCCAAGGCCATGGGGCTGCTAAGGGGTTGATCTGAAACTACAGTTGAGTAGCCCTGAAATGAATGAATCTAGTATTCCTTCCATTTGTATCAAGGATTATCAACCTGGTCACCAGCATCTCGTGTGTGTGTGTGTGTGTGTGTGTGTGTGTGTGTGTGTGTGTGGTGTGTGTGTGTGTGTGTCTCTGAGTGTGTGTGGGGGGGGGAGAGGGGGTGGTGGGAGGTGGGAATGGGAGAAAGAAAGAACGACTGACATTGAGGTTCATCAGAAGGGACACAGGTACTGAGAGGGTTAAGAAACAGACCTACATATCTTCACATCACGAGAGGAATTTCCTTTGGAAACAAGGACTAAACTGGAAACTTTGGCTATAATATGACTATCTATACAATAGTTGGTCTATTAACTGCAACAATTCAAGTTCCTCATGCCTTCTTAATCTACCCAGGTGTCTGCTTCACATGTCAACACACCTAACTGTCATGACCAATGTTATAAATGCAAGTGGCAGGTTCCTAGGTGGTCAGGGGTTGAATTAGCAGAAAAGTCGCAGCCATCCACCAAGACATCATTTGTGCTTTCAATGAATGAAAAACATCTCTACTTACAGCTAGATTTCTAATTCAGAAAGATATGCTGTTTCAAAAAAACAAAAACAAAAACAAAAAAAAACTTTACCTACAAATATAAAATATGGGATTTGTTTTTTCCTCTCAAGTCACAGACGTGGCAGAAGAACTTTTTCAGCTATGACTAAGTGAACTATTTTATATGATTACACAGCTTTGTTCTGTTTCCTTCTACTTAAATCTGCTTTTCACTTGCAAATACTTGATGGCTCTATGAATGCATGTATTATAACATAAACATAGCTTCAATGAATACTATGATACAATGAGTTGGAAGCTATGGACATGTCCTACAATAGGCAATGGTTAAGGAGTTATGTTCACTTAATGGAAAATGATTTTGCTACTATTAACATTATCAAGACTATACCACGAGTTAGGAAAATATTTTAGGGTTTAATGTTCAGTGAAAAAAAATCTGAGTTACAATACAGAGTATAACCTATGATCACACTACGTAAAAACCATTTCTTCTAACAATAGCATTAAAAATCAAAGTAATAATAATGGCCATTGTGTCAGCTGTAGAGTTATAAGAAATAAAAACATTCTAAAAGTCTAAAAGTGAGTTATAATATTTTAATATACTTAAAACTGTTCAACTAAAAAATTATAAATTTAAAATTTGACAGAAAGAAAACTTTTAAATATGACTTGGGTAAAAGAGGGTAGGAGAAAATATGAGCTGCATTTATTAGACCCTGGAGTTTGGGAAACACTGGAGATGTTTCACATCATTCTGGGTATACCAACTAATCAACGTAAAAGAAACTTCTAGACATCTGCTATCTTTTTCATAGCTGGTTCCCTGTCAGGCTGTATCTGGAATGAAGTTGACCTGTATGTATTACTAAACTGTTTATAAAATCGAGGCTCAAATGATGGGTTGTTTCCCTTGATTACCATCTCTACCATTTCAACAGGTATCAGAGAAGAGTGCCTCCGTTTGGCAGAAGAGGAAAAGCTGTCGTCTTCCTCCCAAGACATGCCTTGCAATTTGGAAGCTCCAAGTACTACTGAAGTCACCATACTTTATAGACTCAGCATCTTATCAGACAGGGACAAACTAGTTGATGATTAGCAACAGCAGATACCAAATAATGTGTTTCCTCTGAGAGGCTCAAAACAATCATGATACATTCATGCTCTTATGCTACCATGATGGCATTGGTTTTTTTTCTTTTTTTTTATAAGAAGTCTCTCAAATCAGAGAAATATTTCTTCATCTGTTCATTTTCTGCCCTTAGTCAAAGCCTAATCAAACGAGGCTGGGAGACGCAATACTTTACATTTCTCTACTGCCTCTTCCAGCCTCGTTTGATTAGGTTTTGCCTAAGGGCAGAAAAATGAACTTGATAACCTCTCACAGTCTTCCCTAGGCCAAAGTATTTGAATAAGGAGCTGGTGAATAAGTAGAGTAGTATTTAACTTCTTTAATGACAAATGCAAAGTTTTCAAGTATGATACTTATGAATTTGTAATTCCTGATAATAAAAATTATCCCACCCATCACATGGTTTGCTTAGCAGATTACTAAACAATATTACGCATCATAATCAATAGATGTCAGGGGAAGAATAAATAAGAAACAGAAAGTTATGACAGATGTGCATTAAGTAGACATAAAAGCCACTGATCTAATCAACAAGTCCATAGGAATAGCTGTCCCTTGGCCTGGTTTGTGGTTAGTTATAGGCTATTATTGTCCCATAATTCACACTCATTAGGGAAGCCTATCTACCTGTACAGAAGATCCCTGTAAAGAGGATCTAGAATACAGAATAAGCCAGGACAATAATAAATACAAGTAACAAATACATGGAAAAGTTCAATTTCTCCTGTGAGCCAATTACACCTCTTCTTTATAAATTACTTAGTATTGTGTATTTCCTGATAGCAATGCAAGAATGGACTAACACACCAGGTCTCCATGGATCAGACAATTGCTCACAGCATTTGTGGCTATAGCACAGTCAATCTTAATGACAGAGGTCCCAAACACTGGTCCCAAACAACAATGCCAAGGGCTGTCATAATGCCACAGCTCTTGGAGTCAATCTAGCAAGCAGCAATTCAAATGTCTATTATCAATCAGAAACGTCCTTAAAAACTGTTATTAATGTCAATATTTATTCCAAGTCAAGTATTCAAGTACAGTGTGAATATACTGCTTAGCACCATGAATCATTTAAAAAATCCTTCTTTGTGGATGAACTGCTAGCACAGATCTATAAAAATGAATCAGAAGTAGTTTAGGAGCAGAATACAATGACCTAAGCTTTGCTACTCAAAAAGCCAGCCCCGGTAGCAATCTTTCCTCTCGATTACTTTTCTTCTCAGCATCGCTCTATTCCTACCACCCCACATGCCCTTTCAAGGCTAATGTTACATTACTTTCACTCAGTTTTCTCAAACACACCCTGTGTATTAGCTTTGCTCAGGCCATGGTCTCCTCCAAAGCACTCTTCTCTACCATATGACTCCTCCCATTCGTGAAGGTCCAACTCAACACCTTCATGTTCTGCCATCTCTATGGGCCTTTCCTGCCCTCCTGTCAATCTGCAGCCCACAATGCCTGTCCCAGCATGCACTTCTCAGGCTCCCTATCACTGCTGGATAGCTGTTTTAGGCCTTGTCCCTTTATCAACACCACAGATATCATAACAACAAGGACCACAGTCATCTTTCTTTTTACTTCTCCAAAGGCTTATAACAGGCTAAAATGTTTGGGTCCCACTGATAAAGAACATGCTGAAGTCAATTTCAACACTCTAGATACAGTAACAATCTTCTTTTTTTCTCTTTGCTAAAAAGAGTGCAACACCCAGATTACAGTATTCGTCTGCATCTCTCTGTAAAGTTCCTTTATGAGAGTGGGCTCTCTCAAAGGCACCATGTAGTTGGGCCTCGACTCTAATGACACAACAGAGGCTGCCTTCCTGGATGATGGCCAGGCAACAAAACAGGCAAACCCACAGCCCTTCTCTGGTTGCTGCTGCCACACACAGTGGAAAGGTGACAACACTCAGTGCTCAGGTTCCAGGGAAGAAAGATGGCCACAGTTCTTGCTCTCAAGATAGCCGAAGCCCTGTTAGGCAGACAAGGTCCAGAGCAAACTAACCAACAATGCCAGGGAGCCCAAGAAGGATACCTGAGACAGGTAGTATGGTCCTCGCGTAGCCAATCTTCATGTCAGAAACTTCCCTTATCTGGTCCCAAACAGCAGTGCTAAGGGCTAATTGTCATAATGTCACAGTTTCATGACATTTTTTAAGGATCAGCATAAAAAACAAGCAAGGAAACAAGAACAGATAGGATAAAAAGACATCGCTATGGTTAACCCCAAGCCAGTGGAAACCACTGTCTGATCTCCCAGACTGGGGCTATACAACAAAGCAAGTTAGCATCTCCTTTGGTTATAAGGCATGGAGCCTGGGAGATAGTTCCAGAAGATTTATCCTGCAGTGTTATCACATCTAAATAGGACAGAACAAGAGAGGTGAATGGGAGTAGGGTGGTAAGGTTCAGAGGAACTCCCAGAGGTAGCAGTTAGAATTCACCAAGGCTATCAAGTCCAGAGACCCAGAGAGTGGGGAGCAGGTCAAGGAGACGCACAGTAGAGTCACAGTCAGAGGACATGACAAGGGAGGAGCCCAGAAAGGAAGAAGTCTAGGTTGAGTTACGTTAATCTCTATCAGGGCTGCACCCAACTGCTGGTGGCTACCCCTGAGTGAGAGTCAAGCAGAGCCAAGATCCTAAGTTGAAGTTCCTCCCCAGGGATTCCTGACATTTTGAATTTCCTTTTCAAGTGGGAGTTTAAGGTTTCTGGGACAAGTATAGGATTTGTAAACATCTGCATTTTTCTGAATCATTTTGTGACGTAAAACTACAAAGCATGCTGGTCCTTCCGTAACCATGGAAGTGAGACATGGAATCTCATGTTATCTCATGGTTGTATGGCCAACCCCATACATCCATGTAATGCCCAAACTATACCATAGTGGACAAAGAGCTCTACCTTCTGCTAACAAGGTCTTTTGCTGGATTTGAGCCAATGTTAATTTAGACAAATTAAATGTATTTCTCTCATTCCTATGTCTCATCTCTGGCAGTACCAGATGCTACAGAATCATCAGCTCTGTGAAAGCAGGACCCTGTCTTGTTCACCATAGAGTGTACCTCACCTAATAAAGGGAGGGCCTGTTTCACATGGATAATGTTTTAAAAAATACTCATCTCATAATAGTTCATTAAACTTACAATTATTTTAGGAGGTTTTTGTATTTGTCTTATACTTAACAATAAAAATGTTTATAGAAATGAAGCAGACACATATCCTGCATGTGTAAGTAAATATAACATAAGGAAGAAGGAATTCAACAGGTACAAAACTCTCACTATGCCTCAAGTCCCTTATTTATAGTGTATAGCATTGTTCATTTAATGCTTACCTCAAACTTACAGTTTTGCTTCACTTTACAGATGGAAAAAAAAAAAACCAGCTCAAATGCTCAAGAGATTAAGTAAGAAGAGAACTAAGGTGGACTCCAGACACATCTGGCACTGAAATGAATAAGCTAATTTCCCTCTAGTCGGTGTTGGATAGGTCAGAAGGTACAGAGGGAGAACCTCTGGACTCCAGGAGCAGAGAGGGCCACAAAGGACAGCTAACATTTGGGATGCCATCCCTTTCACCACTCCTTGGACAAGATCAGGATCTGAGAATTCTTTCCATATGATATCTCCTTAGTAAGCAATAATGGTGCCTTCTTTTTTTAATGTGGCTCAGCAGTCAAAGACAGAAATTAGAAGAGCTGAACAAGAGAAAAGATGAAATTAGTGAAAAATAGAAACCCCTGATTTAGAAACCTTATAGATTCCATTTCCAAAATAAGACTCACTCTAAAAATATTGCTCTTGAAGGCTGAAATACTTTTTAAAAAATCTCAAATGGTACATTGATCTTACTAATGGCTTTCAATTCTTTTCAAGAGTTTCTAAAATCCATACAATCTAAACCACCATTCTTCCATGAAAGAAAAAAAAAAATAAAAGTAATTATTACAAAAAAGAATAGCAACAAAAAGAATTATTACAAAAAAGTCTAGCAAGAAAGTACAACATGACACCTTAATGGGACATCTTATTATCACTGAATACAAGAAAGGATTCAAAGACTAATGGGTTTATGCCAAAAGGACAAAGGAATCAGACTGGAGAGGCTTTCAGTGGCCAAATTTGGTCCAAATAATAATGACTATAATTGATTGTAACATACTGAATAGATGAAAACCCATGAGTACACAGTAACATGCATTTAAAAATTAAAAGTGAAAGGGGAAATCCTTATAACGCAATTATTTCCCATCTCTTGCTGTAGCCTCTGATTGAGAATCAGTGATGTTTCAGTGCTCAGTTTTTGCTTTGCATAAACTTTTTCCATTATAAAAGTAAAATAAAGTGAATAAGCACCATAGTGGGCAAGGCCTTTGGTGGCAGAGAAAGAAATTATCCTTCAGACATCTGTCAATTTTTTGAAACTATACGGCAGAGGAAACGGGGGAAAAATGAAAACATTCATTTTATATTTGGAATTTCAAATAAAGAGGCAAGAGACCCTTCCCCTAACTTTACATTGTCTTTGGAACATGTTTTGAACAGGCAGTATTCTCTAAATGTTAGCTAAGTTCAATAATTTGCAGAGCTGAGATTTAAAAATATAAAAGGCAAGAACTATTTCTGGAAGAAAGAAATAGTAAAAGAAGAGTCAATCCTAACAAAAGCTAAAAGGTAGAGAACTGACATCATGAGGCCTCATGAGGTGCTTTTGTTAGTGAAGACGACTGTCTGGTATAACTGAAACACACCACGCTCAAATCTAGGTTCCCGGAAAAGAGTCTCAAACCCACCATCCACTCACTGTGTGTCCTGGAGAAACTCCTTTACCCCTTGCACTGTGGTTTCCTTAATAAAAGAGCTGGTCTTGATATTCACTCCCACTCTATGATCTCATGAATATTTGAACTTCTATCTCCCTGTGCTGTGCGCCCTTGAAGGAACTAGCTTCCTTGTGCCCCAGGTTCCAACCCATTTGTAAATGGGATGTTAATAGTTTTTTACCTCACCTTCGCATATAGTAATGATGTAATATATGTGAAGCACTTGGAACAGTGCCTGGACCATAGTAAACATGTCAGAATGTTAGCTATTGTTGTCATTACAATTAACAATTTTTATCTCCATCACCCATCCAAAAGCTAATAATCCTTCAAGGAGCAGCTCTGGTACCTTCATCATTCCAGCACATGGATCACCTCTCTTTGCCTCCTTTTCTCTCCTATGAACTATCTTTAGATAGCACCTGAATATCTACACCATTTCCTAATGAGATACATGCACAGCACCCTACTCCAAACTAAATGTGAGGGCCATTTCTTCTCTAGAGTGGGAGAGAGAAGGGAAGAGTGGCTGGAATAAGTCTAATATTGATTGTTCTAGTGAGTGTAATAGAAGTCTGTTTGACGGGAAAAATCAAGCATTGAAGAAAATCTAGTTGACCAGAGGGCCTAGCATTCATGATTCAGACAGACAAGTCTGGTAGGAGGATTAAAAGAATGTGGGTAAATGTTGAAGCTGAATACACATGGATCATGATGCTGTTCTTTGGTTTCATCTAGTTGAAAATTTCCTAATCACTGTTTTTTTTTTTTTTTAATTCAAGAAAAAGAATAGTTGAAAATAAAATCTTATCATTTATGATACTGGGGTATGCATTGTACAGATGACCGAAAACTTCTACCTGAAAAGCAACCCCTTGGATGCCTTATCTCTGCTCCCTATAACCATGTCAAGACGTTCATCTTCAGTGTCTTAAGAAATAGTTGGCCGGGCGCGGTGGCTCAAGCCTGTAATCCCAGCACTTTGGGAGGCCGAGACGGGCGGATCACAAGGTCAGGAGATCGAGACCATCCTGGCTAACACGGTGAAACCCCGTCTCTACTAAAAAAATACAAAAAACTAGCCGGGTGAGGTGGCGGGCACCTGTAATCCCAGCTACTCGGGAGGCTGAGGCAGGAGAATGGCGTAAACCCAGGACGCGGAGCTTGCAGTGAGCTGAGATTCGGCCACTGCACTCCAGCCTGAGGGACAGAGCGAGACTCCATCTCAAAAAAAAAAAAAAAAAGAAATAGTTTATGGAAGGTGTCAACTATGAACACTAAGGGGGATATGACATATTCAGAATGGATTACTATATGCTTTTTTTTTTTTTAACATTACCTCAGGACTAGCCCCTATGGAGGAGAAAGGGGAAAACAATAGTGAACAGAATCACCTTCACCCCCCAACTACCTGACTGTCCTGTCCCTTTGAAAGTCCCTTAGCAAAATGTGCTTTTAAAAAATTATATATTCCTTTATTTAAAAAAAAAAAGAAAGAAATATCATTGTCTTTGGAATGTCCTCAGGGTTAGAACTATCTAAAAATAAAACATTACTTCAGGGACATGAAAAGAAATATAAATTGCCCAACGAATGTGACACCACAAAATGAATTAGACAAAACAAAGAAAAAGAACTATATGAGATACACTTCTTTCAAAGCTGCCCCTTTTCAGTCCACAGTCCTTATAATTCAGTAGGTCTAAGGACAGCATTAAACCAGAGAGAAAGTAAACTTCTGAAGGTTGGATAAGGGAAAAACATCTAAAAAGGAGAAAATAACGTACCCAACGTCCTGTTCCAGTTTAACAGTCCATGTGCCATGTATGGGCAACTCTCTCATCTGTCTCAATCCATTTATTCAACAGATTGACTGAGCACTCAGCCTGTGTGAGGTGCTAGGAAGGGGAAGAGGGGTGAGGGAGAGTTTCCAGTGCCATCACAATGTGCTGTAACAGAGGCATGTACAGGATACAGAAGGATCACATGGGAAACAGCCAAGCCAGGCTGAGGAGTTGGGGCAGGGCAGGGAGCTTTCCAAGTAATGTCTCCTGAGAGGCAAAACAGCTTGATAGTTGAAAGCACAGGTTCAGGAACAGACTTCCTGGGCTGAAATCCCAGCACCACTGGCTCAGTGACTTTTAGTGGGTTGTTTCACCTCACTTCTCCTACTATAAAATTGCAACTTTTTGAAAAAGTTACTGTTTTAGAGGTATAGTGGGCATTAAATGAGTATTCTGCACAAAAAGTTTAGAGGCCAAGTATGGTGGCTCATGCCTGTAATCCCAGAACTTTGGGAGGCCAAGGTAGGAGGATTGCTTGAACCCAGGAGTTCAAGACCAGCTTGGACAACAAAGGGAAATCTTGTTTCTATAAAACATTTTTAAAAATTAGCCAAGCACAGTGGTGCTTGCCTGTAGTCCTAGCTGCTTGGGAAGCTGAGGCCAAAGAATCCCTTAAGCCCAGGAGGTTGAGGCTGCAGTGAGCTATGGTTACACCACTGTACTCCAGGCTGGGAGACAGGGTGAGACCCTGTCTCAAAACAATAAAAATAATAATAGTAAATAAAAAGGTTAAAATAGTGCTTGGCAAACAAGTGACTATATAATATACTGTCTAAACTGGGACATTTTTAACAGAAAAGAGGGCAATACTAATTACTACACTAGGACAAAAGGAGTCAACCAGAAGTGTCCAAGGCAAATCAGGACATTTGGTCACCCTCAATATGGGCTCACGGTTGTTATTAGTGAAGAATGTTGGCCAAGCAAAGAAGCAGGGAAAGGACGTTATGGTAGACGTGACAACGCATACAATGACAGAGAGTCAAGAAACTGGGATGAGCTCAAGGAATTCAGGTGCCTTTGCCACCCACTCCTATAGGATGGACTTCCTTTCCTGCAGAGCATTCAGTGTAGCTGGCAGTTATGCACCATCTTTGTGAATATTTGACTAGCATTTATTTACCCCAGTAGACTGCAAACTCCAGAGAAGCCTGATTTTGCTCAGCAAGCTTGGTTATGGGCACAAAGCGGGCACTCAATATTTGTTGAATGGTTGTTGAAGGAACTTGGCATGGCAAAGGAGAGAGCACAAAGCAGACTGCAGAGGTCATGAGGTATGCTGCTCAGATTTATTTTCAAGACAGAATCCGCCACAAGGAGTACAGTTAGCTGACAACTCCTAGCTGTGGGTGTCTTTAGGATCTGCCTCACCTTTGAAGCTGAGGTCATGCTCTACTAAGGTAGCTCCAGCCAATAACCAAGCAAGGCTTGCCACTCCTGACCAATGGGGACTCAGCACGAAAGTTCCTTGTTGCTGAGTTACACTGCAGTCCAACGCTCTTCCTACCTGATTGTACTTGATTCCTCCTTTCTTTTCATGTGCTGCACTTGGCATTGCAGTCTAAAGTTTCCCTACCTACTCTTTTCCCGTTTCCCTATTATCTTTCACAGAAGTTTTCCCCAATTGATCTTCTGCGTTTCTAATCCCATGTTGGTGTCTGCTTCCTGGAAGAACCAACCAACATGAAGGCAGAGAGATACAATGCTGAAGAGTCAGAGTTGCAAGTGTTATGCAAAGAAATGTGAATTTTATTCTGGCCTGTCGGGACATGGTGACAGATCTATATTCCATATAGCAAGAATGGATTGAAGGAATGGCACAATCATTGCTGTGAACTGGAATGGCACAATCATTCCCCCAAAATTCATATGTTGAAGCCCTAATGTGATGGTATTTGTAGATGGAGTCTTTGGGAGGTAATTAGATTTAGATGAGGTCATGAGGGTGAGGCTCTTATGATGAGATTAGTGCCTTTATAAGAAGAGATACCAGAGTGCTTATTCTTTCTCTTTCTGCCATGTGAGAACATGTCGAGGAGGTAGCCATCTGCAAACTGGGAAGAAAACCCTCACCATATTCTGACCATACTGGTACCCTGATCTCAAATTTCCAGCATTCAGAACTGTGAGAAAACAAATTTCTCTTGTCAAACCACCCAGTCTATGGTATTTTGTGATGTCAGCCTGAGCTAGGACGGTTATCTTCCAGTGAAACATTCAGATGAGAAATGATGAAGGTATGGATGAAGGCATGAAAAGTGACAACACTGTGCTATGGAACTGTTCAAGGAAACTGTAATTATCCAAATTTTATATCCGAGAAATTGGTATGTGGAAAGATAAGAATAACTTATCCAAGATCACTTATCTGGTCAGCTTAAAGTTCATGTTCCTTTCATCAAACCACTCTGCCACCCAGAGGAGAAGCTTTAAGGAGCTAAAGGGAAGAGGATGAGTTCCTTTTCATGTGAAGAGACCCTACTTGTGTCTATCTAGAGACTAAGCTTTCATTCACACAGGTCCTAGTATTTTTTTTTTTAAATGGAGAAAATATCCAAATATTAAGTACTAGGATGATAGCATTTCACACTGGGTACATTGAACTGTATGTACTGGCTTTCCTCTAGATAGACACTTTACAATCAGCATGTAGCACTGACTGCCTACTAATTTTAGCTTCTGAGTGTAAAAAAAAAATATGAGTTGAATGAAGGAAATGGACACACATGTGAATAACCAAATACGTGAAGACATATGAACAAAGAGCTGTGGATATACAAGATCATTAATTTTGACTAAAGAGCTCTGGGAAGGATTCCAGGGGAGAAAGCGTTTGAGTTGGGCGTTGAAGAAGGAGCAAGGATTAGACAAAACATTCCTACCTTGAAGTTATTGTCAAGTACCAAAGGTAACCAACTTTACATGTAGAAAATATGGTGAAGATGAAAATGAGTGGCTTAGTTTCTGCATCATACTTCACATAAATCAGTTATTTTGAAGCCTCTGGAAGTTAATCACAACCCAAAGAGTTTGAAATCCACCTTCACATAGCCATCAGTTCCTTATTCCTATTTATACCCTCTACAGCAATGAATGTGTATGAATGGCCAGAGCAGGGGCAGCAGACCAAGGACATCTGCCATTATCCCTGTCACAGCTCTTGGGAATGCAGTTGAATGGTACCCCATCTCTGCTCTCCTCTAGGCTTCTTTTTCATGTGTAGGGAATCTTAGGCAGCTCACTTTAGCATAGAGCACTATTTTATCAACCATCTACTTTAGATGAGATGACAAGTAAGTATGTGGAAAGAGTCCATTCCCCCAATTGTTTGTGGCCTTGGCAAGTAGCAAGAAAACATCTGTGCAAAACTTAGATCTCACATCCCAAGCATTGGAGTGAGGCCTCTGGCTATATAGAGAAAGCACTCAGCCTCCACCCAGAAGCTCCTTTACATGATGAGGCTCTGCCTTGAAGAGAAGGCATACCTAGCACCTCTCCCTCAGCAGGTGAGTAAGACGGTTACGGGCAAGACACACTCTTATTCCTTGCTTTCAAGCTTGGTGCCTGTCCCATCTGTCATTCAATTCATAATGATACTTTGCTGGGGCCCTTCTGACCTGCAGTTCCTTACCTGCCACTATAACCAGAATGTTTGTGTCCTCCCAAAATTCACATGCTGAAAGCTAATCCTAACGTGACAGTATCTGGATATAGGGCCTTTCAGACGTGATTAGATCACAAACTCTCCAGAATGGGATGAGTGCCCTTGTAAGAGTGACTCCAGAGAGCACCTTTGCTCCTTTCTGCCATGTGAGGACAAAGAAAGCAGACGGCCATCTGTTAACCAGAAGTGGACCCTCATCAGATATTCAATCAGCTTGCCACCTTGATCTTGGACTTCCAGCCTACATAACTGTAAGAAATCCATTTCTGTTGTTTATAAGCCACCTAGTCTATATTATTCTAGTATAGCAACCCAAACAGACTAAGGCACCTGCAAAATAAAGACAACGATGAACATCTCAACAATCCCCAAAGAATCACTGAGAGGATTTATGTAACTCTGTTTTTGGAAAGATCCATTATCTGGACAAAGTTCCAGATAAATGTATATGCACTGCATATTCCATCTCACTTGACCAGGGTTGAAGGCCCCTCTTTACACACAGGGAACAAATCCAGGAGGAAATAAATGACTTGGTAAAATGTAGTCACCAATTATGTCTTCCCCCTTCATAAGTCACAGCTATCTGATCCATTCTTCTAGAACCTAATTATATACCACTGGCACTTCTCACTGAATTCAATATTTATATAACTATTATTTTATTTTGCAAGTTTGTCTTATCTTCTCAATTTAATGGCTGACAGTTTCTGAAAGGCAACAATCATGTTTTCAGCATCTTAACACCCTTACAGTTTTGAGTAGAGAATAACATACAAAGTAGTATTTCAATATCTATTCACTGGATAAATGATTTGAAAATGATCAGTCCCTTCACAGTCTTTTCCCTACAAGATCCAAGTATGATAAAATACGTGTGTGTGAGCATCAGAGAGGGAAAGAGAAAGAAAAAAAAAAAACATTTCACACTTGGTAAATGAATAATTTGGTATTTAGTGCAATTATTCTGACTGAATAGATAACTTCTAATCTTAAAACTCCTCCAGTTAAACATCTCAATTTTTTAATTACTTCCTGCTAAGTTGTATTTATTCTTGAGTTGATTAACTACTTAAATTATTGAGTTGCCATCAATAATTAAAACTGAAAATATCACTAATAATTCTGTGGCTTTTCAGAGGGTTACAGCTTTGTAACTTGTTAATTTTTCTTGGACCTCTCCAAGCCTTAATCTAACCCTAGCCACTCAGCTCATCTCTACAAAGACCCTAGCCACTCAGCTCAGCTCTACAAAGTAGCTTTGTAGAGCATCACTTGATTGCCACAAGGGTATCAGACACTGCCTAGTTGTTTGGGAGTAACTTGTCTACTAATACTTCAGAATTGGGTAGGAAGGCTGGAACCATCCCTAAGGTAATATAAAATGAGTGGATGTCCAAAAGGACTGAGAAGAATAGGGAGGTAAACGCCATGTTGTCCACAAAAAGCAACTCAGGAGCACATATGTGAGTCACTAAAAACAAAGATCTGAGATACACAAGCGCGCGCGCACGCACACACACACACACACACACACACAGCTCCAATAAACTCTACCATTTTTAGCCAAAACATGCAGCTCTGCCCCACTTTGCCATCCCTCCATCCACTTTGCTACATGATTCCATTTAGGGAGTTCTCTATCCTCAAAGGGTGATTTTAGTTTGTATAAAAGTCTTAGTTTGGAAGACACACAAAAACCTGGCAGCATCTGGGGTGATCACTCTGAATGTCCCTGGGCTGTCCTGGGAAGAGACATTCTGCCTATTTCCTCAGGACACAGGCAAATGAGTCAGCCTGGGAGCAAGAGCTCAGGGAATCCTGGCCAAGTACCTATTTACTCCATAAACAGAAGACAAGGATTAGAGTCCTTTCTCGATAGGCCATCTCTCCGGTAACCCTAAGCAGCAGGCAGAGGAAGCTGGGCCAACCCAAAAGGAAGTTACCTGGCCAAAGGAAGACTGAAGATGCAGGGGAATTTAGGGGCACAAACAGAAAAGGGAAAGTGCTTTTTTTCTTTTCCTTATTCAAGTTTATGCTATTTATTATTATTATTATTATTATTATTATTATTATTATTATTATACTTTAAGTTCTAGGGTACATGTGCACAATGTGCAGATTTGTTACATATGTATACATGTGCCATGTTGGTGTGCTGCACCCATTAACTCATCATTTACACTAGGTATATCTCCTAATGCTATCCCTCCTGCCTACCCCCACCCCACGACAGGCCCCGGTGTGTGATGTTCCCCTTCCTGTGTCCAACTGTTCCCCTTGTTCAATTCCCACCTATGAGTGAGAACATGCAGTGTTTGGTTTTCTGTCCTTGTGATATTTTGCTGAGAATGATGGTTTCCAGCTGCATCTACATCCCTACAAAGGACATGAACTCATCGGTTTTCATGGCTGCATAGTATTCCATGGTGTATATGTGCCACACCTTCTTAATCCATCAGTCTATCATTGATGGACATTTGAGCTGGTTCCAAGTCTTTGCCATTGTGAACAGTGCTGCAATAAACATACATGTGCATGTGTCTTTATAGCAGCATGATTTATAATCCTTTGGGTATATACTCAGTAATGGGAATGGCTGGGTCAAATGGTATTCCTAGTTCTAGATCCTTGAGGAATCTCTACACTGTCTTCCACAATGGTTGAACTTAGTTTATAGTCCCACCAACAATGTAAAAGTGTTCCTATTTCTCCACATCCTCTCCAGCACCTGTTGTTTCTTGACTTTTTAATGATCACCATTCTAACTGGTGTGAGATGGTATCTCATTGTGGCTTTGATTTGCATTTCTCTGATGTCCAGTGATGATGAGAATTTTTTCATGTGTCTGTTGGCTGCATAAATGTCTTCTTTTGAGAAGTGTCTGTTCATATCCTTTGCCCACTTTTTGATGGGATTTTTTTTTTTTTTTGTAAGTTTGTTTGAGTTCTTTGTAGATTCTCAATATTAGCCCTTTGTCAGATGAGTAGATTGCAAAAATGTTCTCTCATTCTGTAGGTTGCCTGTTCACTCTGATGGTAAGTTTCTTTTGCTGTGCAGAAGCTCTTTAGTTTAATTAGAACCCATTTGTCAATTTTGGCTTTTGTTGCCACTGCTTTTGGTGTTTTAGACATGAAGTCCTTGCCCATGCCTATGTCCTGAATGGTACTGCCTAGGTTTTCTTCTAGGGTTTTTATGGTTTTAGGTCTAACATTTAAGTATTTAATCCATCTTGAATTAATTTTTGTATAAGGTGTAAGGAGGGATCCAGTTTCAGCTTTCTACATATGGCTAGCCAGTTTTCCCAGCACCATTTATTAAATAGGGAATCCTTTCCCCATTTCTTGTTTTTGTCAGGTTTGTCAAAGATCAGATGGTTGTAGATGCGTGGTATTATTTCTGAGGGCTCTGTTCTGTTCCATTGGTCTACATCTCTGTTTTGGTACCAGTACTATGCTGTTTTGGTTACTGTAGCCTTGTAGTATAGTTTGAAGTCAGGTAGCATGATGCCTCCAGCTTTGTTCTTTTTGCTTAGGATTGTCTTGGCAATGCGGGCTCTTTTTTGGCTCCATATGAACTTTAAAGTACTTTTTCCCAATTCTGTGAAGAAAGTCATTGGTAGCTTGATGGGGATGGCATTGAATCTATAAATTACCTAGGCATTTATAGATTCAATGGAAAGTGCTTTCATTTCTGCCTTCTCACTTTCAGAACTATGAAAGTAGTCCTCCAAGAGGAAATGTGACCCAAACATTCCTCCTAGGGATAGAGTTAGTCTTTGTTTCTGCTCAAGATTTTACAAGATCCATCCTTCAACCCAAGAACAAACTGGGGAGAGCAGAGTGCTGACCTTCTTGGGTCAGACAACTCACTGAAATGGGTGTTCCAGGGTGCTCTGTGGACACCCAGGTAGCCTATCTCACCGCCTGCCCCTGGCACCTCCCCTGGGCAGAACCCTACCTCATATAACTTGCTCCTGGCTGAACACCACTGCCATCACTATAATAAAAAAGAAAAAAAAAATGAGTAGGAGAATAACAAAGCACAATCAAATGGGCCCTTTTTCCCCTCTGCAAAAACAAAGCCCAAGACCTTAGGAGTGTTGTTTGCAACAATTTATAAAACATCAGCTGCCTCCCCTGCTCACCGCCAGCATAGTCCCAAACGGCCAGGTACCCACTCGCTCACTTGTCTTGCCCTTTGTCTGAGTCTTTGATTGGCTCAGTCAGGCAAAGAATGAGAAACCACTGGAGCCTTGGCCCCCCTGCCAAGTCCTTGTCTCTTTGCCTTGGATCTATCTGCTTCTTGGGCTCTAGCACAACTATCTCATGTGAGGAATTGAGGCAGTGCCCCCAGTCCTCCCAGCTCAGAGTGCTGTCATTCTGGCTTTGATGTGGTGACCTGATTCTTATTTCTTGGCCTTGCACTTGATTTATCTTCCTTTCATTGGCTTATCTGTAGATCTGGATCCCTGTATATGACCTAAGCCTGACTCCAGCTAACCTGTAAAGGTGGTGCAACCCAAAGAGACTATGCTCCACGGCAAAGATAGGCTAAGAAGGACTGCTGCCCACTGCCAAAGCCTTCCTACATCTTAACCCAGAAAACTGTCTGTTGGCCTTTGGCCAAATGAGGATGACTGGGCTAGAGAACTGAAAAGGTAATCAGCTCTAATATTCTCAACCTATTTACACTAGAAAAATCTGAGGGAACAATTTAAAGTGGAAGATTAGAGGACATAAACTTTAAGGGCAGAGTAGCTTATTTTTTATTACACACACTGCATCTGTAGTTTTTCTCTTCCTTTTATCTCCTTTCTGCCACTCTATTATGTCCATTGCTTCTCCCAAGCACTGCCCAATCTCCAACATCATGTTACAGAAATAAGCAGTAAGTTACGTGGGCTTTGAGACCCAGGTTCCAATCTCAACTTCCAAAAGACCTTGAGGAAGTCCTTTTTCCCATCTATATCATGGTCTCTTTGCATGCATAATGAGGCAGTGGCATCCTTGACTCCTTGAACTGCAAGCAGAATGCTAAACTGTGAAACAGCACACAGAAGGGGTTATTACTATTAATAGTGTCACTACCTACTTTTATGGAAAAGTTCCTTATTTTTTAGTTTTATCAAAGCATAACTGATAAAACAAAATTGCCTACATTTAATGTATATATGTTGATGAGTTTGGGCTTATCAAAAGTACATGTATTTAAAAATCTAGGCCCTTAAATCCTCCTTCTGCCTTCCTCCTTTCACAAATCTCAAGGGTCCCCACATTACTCAGTACCCTATTCCTTTGTGAATCATCTCCTTCCTTCGGACCTTGGTGGTCTCCAGATACCACCTGTCCCCTTTCCTAGCAATCTTTCCTCACTCTTTCAGCCTCACTCACTTGCTTCTCCTTGAATGTTGTGTTTTAAAGGAACATCACTTGCTTGTGGCCTTGTGCCTTTGTCCTCACCCTTCAAATCATCTATCACTTCTTCTTTGATTCACTGCTGGTACAAAGCAGGAGAATCTCATTTCCCACAGCAATAAAAACACAAGATGGGCTAAATAGCTTCTGATCTTTCCCCAGGGATCTTTTCTGATCTTTTCCCAGGAAAAGCAGATCAAAACCACAATGAGCTATCACCTCACACCTGTCAGAATGGATATTATCAAAAAGATAAAAAGGATAGGTACAAGGGAGGAGGGATTACAGCAGAGAAGGAAACACCATGAGGATGTGCTAAGGAGGCGGAGTGATGAAGGACAACAACAGAAAACTAGTGATGATCTGGACTTCTTGAGGGTTAGGATTACTATTCAGTAGGGTTGTTTCCACTTGCGAGAAATAACAGCTAAATAGCAAGAAATGTCAAATCACTGGTGATGAAAGAAACGGCCAAAAAGTCCCCCAAGATTTCATTTTATGCTATTTGCCTAGCAAAAAATTAGGAAGCTGGAGAATGCCAAGCATTGGTGTAGTGTTAGGGAAACAGCAACCCCCAAGAACCGCTAGTAGAGGGAAATCTGGTAGAGCTATTCTGGAGAGCAATCCAATACTACTTCATCAAATTAAGTATGACCCAGCAATTTGACTCCCTTGTATATATCCCAGAGGAACGTTCATGTGCAATCAAAAGCAGCTGCTGACAGCAGTATTGTTTGTGGGGAAGGGGAGCTTGAGGGAATCGAGTGAGCATCCCTGGCCGAATAGATGGGTAAAAATGTAGTGGATGCTCTGTGCAGCAGGACGCAGCAGGTTTGATATACCCATAGCAACATGGATAGATCCTAAAATTGCAAGGCTTAGTGGGAAAAAAAGAGAGATAAGATTTGTTTTAATTCATGAATACAACACAATACATATTTTATAATACACTCAAAAAGATGTATGGATGGTCCCTGGCTTATGATGGATCTACTTACTATTTTTTGACTTTACAATGGTACAAAAGCAATACACATTCAATAGAAAATATACTCTGAATTTGGGATTTTGATTCAAAATTATTTATAAAAACTTTATTATAAAATAGGCTTTGTGGCCGGGTGTGGTGGCTCACACCTGTAATCCCAGTACTTTGGGAGGCCAAGGCAGGCCGATCATCTGAGGTCAGGAATTCGAGACCAGCCTGGCCAACATGGCAAAACTCCATCTCAATTAAAAATACAGAAATTAGCCGGGTGTGGTGGCACATGCCTGTAATCGCAGCTACTCAAGAGGCTGAGGTGGGAGAATCGCTTGAACCTGGGAGGGAGAGGTTGCAGTGAGCTGAGATTGCGCCACTGCAATCCAGTCTGGGCAACAGAGCAAGACTTCGTCTCAAAAAACAAACCAATAAAAACATAGGCTTTGTGTTAGATGATTTTTCCCAACTGTAGGCTACTGTAAGTGTTCTGAACACATTTAAGGTAGGTTAAGCTATGATGGTCAGTAGATTAGGTATATTAAACACATTATCAACATTTTAAACTTATATTGTGTTTATCAGGATGTAACAACACCATAAGTTGAAAAGCATCTGTACATGAAAACAAATTAAAACCATTGCTTGTGGAGGGGGGATCAAATGAAATATGAAGATAAAAGGAAATAAATATTTAAGTAAATAATCAAGATGGAGCCAAATAAAATCCTATTTCTTGTTTCCATGCACCAAGAAATAGGATTCACTCAACTCTCTGTGCCTGTGATTTTAAACAAAATAAAACAAAAAATCTGCCTCAACTTTGGAGACAGGTACAAGTATGTTGAAACTCCAACTCTACTACTTTCTAATTATATAACTTGGGAAAAGTTGACTAACCTCTACGAATCTCAATGAATGACCTGATTAAAAAGTGGGGGGCAAAGGACCTGAAGAGCTATTTCCCAAAAAAAGACATACAAATGACCATATTTTTCAAATATGAAAAAATATTCTACATTACTAATCATCAAGGAACTACAGATCAAAACCACAATGAGATATCATCTCACACCTGTTAGAATGAAGAATATTATCAAAAGGATAAAAGATAAGTGTTGGCAAGGATGTGGGAATAAAGGAACTCTTGTACACTGTTGGTGGGAATGTAAATTAATACAGTGACTATGGAAAACAATATGGAAGTTCCTCAAAAAATTAAAATAGAACTACCATATGATCCTACAATACTACTACTGGGTATATATCCAAAGGAAATGAAATCAGTATGTAGAAGAGATATCTGCACTCCCATACTCATTGCACCATTATTCACAATAGCCAAGATATGAGATCAACTTAAGTGACCATCAACAGAAAAATGGATAAAGAAAATGTGATACATATATAGAGAGACAATAAAATACTGTTCAGCCTTAAAAAAAAAAGAAGAAGAAGAAGAAGAGAATCCTGTCATTAGCAACAATATGGACAAGACACTATTTTAACTGAAATAAGCCAGGCACAGAAAGACAAATGCCACACAATCTCACTTACATGTGGAATCTACAATAAAAGAGGAGAACTCATGGAAGCAGAGAGTAAAACGGTGGACACTAGAGACTTGGGAAAAGGGGGAACTGGGGAGATGCTGGTCCAAGGACACAAAATTTCAATGAGACAGGACTAATAAATCCAAAAGACCTAAAATACAACAACATGATTATAGTTAACAACAATATACTGTATACTTCAAAATTGATGAGAGTAGATTTTAAGTGTTCTTACCACAAATATGTGAGATAACTCATATTTTATTAGTTTAAATCATAATTTGATTTCGCCATTCCACAATGTATACATATTTCAAAACATATTTTATAAAATAATATATATAATGTCCATCTGTCAATTTAAATAAATAAATAGGAATGAAGTACCAATACATGCTACAACATGAATGAACCTTGGAAACATCTGCTAAGTAAAAGAAGCCAGACACAAAAGACTGAGTATAGAATGATTCCATTCATAGGAATTGTCCAGAATAAGCAAATCCGGAGATATAAAGTAGATTAGTGTCTGTCAGGGACTTAGGGGAAACAGGGTAGGGCATGACAGCTAATGGGTATGAGGTTTCTTTTGGGGTGACAAAAATGTTCTGAAATATAGTGGTGATAGTTGCACAACATTCTACATATGCTAAAAAATGACTGAATTGCACATTTTTAAGGTGCATTTTATAATATGTAAATTATAACTCAATAAAGCTATTATTTTAAAAAGAAGACCTGCTTTAAAAAGTACCATCGGGTATGTGGTAAAGAGCAAAACCAAATAACTTCCTTGGGGTATTCTTTGGCCACATGTATTCTGTGTTTCCCCTTATTCTACATTAAACGTGGTAATTGACATGAGAGTTATGATCCCATGATCTTGTGAAATCCTTGATCATTTATATTATAATATCCTTAATAATTTTATGTTAATGAAGGTTTAAAACTAAAGCACTTTTGGCTAAATCCTGAGATAAACAGATTTTCCTTAACCAGAATAAGCCATTATCTGATTATCCTGAGGCCTTATTATACATTTTACTTGACAGATTTTAGCAGTGTCATATTCATCATAAGTACTTCTTAATTCTAGAATCTGTCCTTAATCATTATTTTTACCTCATTGACCTCACTGTTGTGTGAATATCTTTAGATGCTATTTGCGGGGATCCCTTTCCTAAATGTCATCAGGATTCTCCTAAAGATCTGGTAAGCTTAGAAAACATGTGTCTATAATGGAATAGAGAGCCCAGAAATAAACTCCTTGTGTATGGTCAAATGATTCTCAACAAGGGTACCAACACCAAAGGACTGTCTTTTCAATAAATGGTGCTAAGAAAACTGGACATCCACATGCAAAAGAATGAAGTTGGACCCCTGTCTTACACCATATACAGAAATCAACTCAAAATGGATTAAAGACCTAAATGTTAGATCTAAAACTATAGAACTCCCAGAAGAAAACATAACATTGGAATTTGACTTGGTGAGTTACTGGATATGACATCAAAAGCACCGGCAACAAAAGCAAAAGTAGACAAATGGGACTACATCAAAAAACAATATCAGTAGAGTGAAAAAATAAACTATAGAATGAGATAAAATATTTGAAAATTATATGTCTGATAAGGGGGTAATATCCAGAACATATAAAGAACTCCCACAACTCAACGAAAAAAGTCAACACAATTTTTTTAAAATGGGCAAAGGACTTTATGTATTATTTCCAAAGATAATATAGAAATGGCTAACAAGAATATGAACAGATGTTTAACACACAAATCATCATGCAAGTGAGGAAAAATATTAAGTGAATCTGAGTGTTATGGGCTGAACTATGATCCTCTTGCAACAATTTACATGTTACAGTCCTAACCTCAGAATGTGATTATATTTGAAGATAGGGTCTTTAAAGAGGTAATTACGTTAAAATGATTTTATTAGAGTGGGCCCTAAACCAATATGACTGGTGTTCTTATAAGAGGAAGAAATTTCAACACAGACATGTATAGAGAGAAGTCCATGTGAAGACACATGGAGAAAACAGCCATCTATAAGATGAGGAGAGAGAGCTCAGAAGAAACCAACCCTGCTGACACCCTGATCTTGGACTTCTAGCCTCTAGAATCATAGCAAAATACATTTTTATTGTTGAAGCCACTCAGCCTGTGATACACTGTTACGGCAGCCCTAGCAAACTAAAACACTGAGTAAAGAGATGTGGGTATACTCTATAGCCTATATTGTAACTTATTTAAAATTCTGAAATTATTTCCAAACAAAAAAGTGAATTCCTACTGAACACCTTTTGCACACCAGGCAGTGTACAATATGCTGGTAACATAGAGACGGGATAAACAAAAATTCCTGAACTCCTACCTTAAATGAGATCAGAGCTGCATTAGTTAGCTGTCTGGTGTCCCCATCTCTTCAATGGTAGTTCCCTGAAGACAGCAAATGTTGAATTTTTTTTTTTAAAGGCAACATAACATTCAGAGCAGCTGCAGTACCCTAGCACCCTCATACCCATCTTCAGTTCAGAATGTGATTCTTTTTTAAGGACAAGAGACTGTTAAACACACTCACACAAACACACACAGGCACACAGACACACACAGACATATCAGATAAAGCATTCAGTGCAAAGAGTTTACTGTACTCAGAGAAACAAAATGGTTTTTCTGTGGGTCGCCTACCAGGACAGGGACATTGCTTTGTTATAAAGAATGAGACCTTGGTATGAAATGAAATGTTGCAATGAGATTTAAATCATTGCATGCTCTCTTCTTAATAAACACTCTTCGGGATTGTTATGTGTTTCCTTTATATCTGTATTTGCAGCACTTGCTTATAGGTTGCATTAGAGGTCTGAGCCTTTTCCAATGGAGAATCCACCTTTAAATGTCCTCAGTTTGTTTAGCTCACTGCCCACAAGTTAAGGGGAGAGAAGGGCAGTGGCAGCAGGTACACCACAGCCCTGCAACTGCCAAAGTTGAACTGCCTTATGTCAGAGACAACTTGGTAAAGCCAGTCTTGTACTCCTCTCTTGTCCTCACTTGTGTAAGCCCTCGTCTCCCAAGACCAGAACCCTTCCAGAAGACGGGCACACCATCTCACACTTGGCACTTTGAGGGTCTCTCTAACTCTGTGACTGTGGCAGGCTATCAAAATGTTTGAATTATCTGAAAAAAACGTGTGGTAAGGCTGGCAATGACCCAGGATGGTTATTATACTGGCGATGTCACTCAGTGCTTCCAGAGGGAGCAGGAAAAGAATCAAGTGCTCTGTACTGTTTAGGGTCTTCACGGACATTTCCTCACCATTCAATGAGGTATGATGTATGGTATTGAGCCATGAGAGAAGACTGGGCAAAAATGCAGCACTGGGCTCTGATAGGAAGATGAGAACTTTAGAAAGACATTTAGGGAGTAAAAATAGTGAATAAAAATAGGATATATTAAATAAACCCATTCAAAGAATATGCAAATATACAAAATACTGTGGAAAAGCAGACAAGGAGAGTGAACAATGTACACATTCTTGGAAGCATAAGAGTGAGGTAAGTCAATTACACAGCTGGACTTTGACCAAACAGACAAAGCCTGGACAGACCATGCTCCAATCCTGGTTACGGGCATGATGGGTAAATATAAAGTCTTAGGAAATGAAGGAAGCTGGAAGCCAGAAGCCAGAATAGAGTATCACAAGATGCCACTAATTCTACCTTAAGGGCAGGCCAAGGGAGGAGTTTGGGTATTAATAAAGGATCAAATATAGATGAGAATGGCTTGGGTTTTAAATAAAAGGACTTGTACTGAACTGGACCTTAAGTTTCTGTAAGACCTTAAAAGATGTGACTTTATCCTAGTCAATCTAAATAAGTAAGTCCCCCAGATGCATGCTGCCTCAACCATTTCCTTGTACTACTTCTGAAATGAAGAAGTCCTGAGGGAGTAAAGTGAATGCCCTTATTTTATTAGCTAGACATGCATTTGTCTAATTACTTCTTATGTTATTTTTAAAAAGAACTGGTTCTCTTATGTAAAGACCCAATGCCAGACCAAAATCAACCATGTGATCCAGCAAAGACCTATAAGATATTAATCCAGGACCAATAAAATAAGTCTATAATCATAAATGCAATGGTATTGTTTGTAAAGAAATTGCATTCCCAAGTAAAGCCTTCTAAATCAGAGTCATTGGCTCCATCCTCTTGAAAATGTGAAGTGTGTCAGTTCACTACTCTACTTGTGGTGCCATCTTTAGGGAAGAGAGGTCATTCAAGGGCTCTCACAACCTGTTAACAGCTTTCTCTCTCTCTCTCAATTCATTTCCCAGCCTTCCTTTGTTCTATCCAAACACAGATGTATGCCATTTTGTCCTGCTTGGAATGCCTTCTCTATTCCCTACTATTTAACTTCTACTCATCCTTCCCTGTCTGTATTGAGCCTTATAGCTGCCCCAGGAAGCCTTTCCTGATGGCTTCTGGTCACAGTTATTTCTTCCTTTTCTAATCCTGTTACACGTCTTCTTTGTACAGCTCACTTGGCATTTAGTACTAACAGTTTTCTTATGTGCTTCACCACCCTAAATGATTATGAACAATTTCTAGAGGGCAAGGACCCCACTGTGTATTCTCACAGGTAACAGGTGCTGCAAATGTTTAAAATTTTGTGATTTTTTTGAACACACACAAAAAAGTCATTCAATCATAATCCTCAATCCAATCTTCACATATCAGCAAAAGTTATCTTAAAACTTCAACTAGATCATATCATTCTCCCTCCCCCATCCACATTTTGAACACTTCATCAGCTTTCTCTTGCACTTAAGTATAAAACTATACTCCTTACCCTGCCTAGGAGGTGCTATAAGATTTCTCTCTTTCTTAATTTCTTGCCACAGTCCTCCAAACAAGCATCTGCCTCCCAGCCATATCTGCCTTCTTACAACTATTAAACATGGCAAGTTTAATCTGCCTCAAGTTCCTCGCACTTCAACCTCTTAGCCTGAAGTGCTGCCTCTGTTTCCTTCTCTCCCTCCAACCTGCCCCACACAGAGTAGTCACAACATCTGCCTAACCTTTTCCCATTGGTCATGTCTCAGCTAAGTTCACCTGCCTGAGAGCCCTTCCTTGGCCACACCATCTGCTATGATTTGAGTATGTTCCCCCAAGTTCATGTGGGAGACTTAATCCCCAATACAACAGTGCTGGGAGGTGGGACTTTTAAGAGATAACATTAATATTGTTAACATTATCATCTCAGGGACTGGTTAGTTACCACGAGAATGTGCTCCTGATAAGAGGATGAATTTACCCCTCTGTCTTATGTGCTCATTTCTGCCTTCCACCGTGGGATGACCCACACCAGATGCCGGAACCATGCTCTTAGAATTTCCAGTTTCTATTTTTTTTCTATTGCTGCTGTACAAATTAACTTCCTAGTTTTTAGAACTGTGAGACAAATAAACTTCTGTTCCTTATAAATTACCCAGCTTATTTTGTTACAGCAGCACAAAACTGAGACACCAGCTAAAGTTCATTTCCATGTTATTCATCTCACCACCTGATGTTTCCTTCATAGCACTTTAATTTATCATATAATTGTTTACAGTCCTATTATCCCTCACCACCCTAGCTAGACAAGTCTCTGAGAGCAAAGTACTTACCTTAACATATACCAGGTCCAATGTCAATGAATTACTCAACTTATGTGTTGAGCTAATTAATAGAGAACCATGACTGAAGACACTTGAAATGTGTTCTAAATGTTTAATGTAAGCAAGTAGTAGCATATGAACATTCATAATTCAGAGAGCTAAACCAGTGAGATGTAGTCAAGCTTTAGATGGATGGCATGAAGGAAAACTTCAGGGACAAGAGAGAAGTGTGAAGGAAGGTCTGGTGAATAAGATGAGCAGATATATATAACTCATCTCTGGTGCTAGGCTTCTGGCCTAGCAATACCTTTATAAAGAATGCATCAATTACCTACTAGATGGGCAAATATCAAAAAGCCACACAATGCCAAGTGTCAGAAGGTTGTGAAGCACGAGAGCTCCTCTTACACTAGTGGGAGCAGAAATCTCTTTGGAAAACAATTTGACATTATCTAGTAAAGCCTAATATGCACAGTTGATTATCCCTATGACAACAAATTGGTAATTCTAAAACCTAGAGAAAGTCTCACACATATGTACCTATCTATGTAAGACATACAAAAGGGAGACACAAATAAGAATATTGATAGCATTGTTTGTTGTTCATAAGGAAATGGATAAGTAGCACATGTTTACCCAAGTGAAAACGAATGAATTATAGGTACAAATTTCAACATGGGCGAATCTCAGTGCTGAGCACAAGAAGCAAAGATCACAGAAAAAAACATGCATATTATTGTTCCATTTTTACTTAAGTATTTGTAAAGAGATGTTAAAATATAAGAAAAGTAAAGAATAACTGCAAATTTTAGTGTACTAATTACATCCAGTAGGGGAGAGAGGGGAGAATGCAATTGGTAAAGAGCACATTGGGGGCTTCAAAGGCAGTGGTTATGTTTTATTTTTAAGCTAGGCAGAGGGTATGCATTTTATTCTTCATAAATAACATACACATTATAACTGCTCTTCTATGTATAATAAAATAACTTTCTAAAGATTAACAAACACTGATAAAACTATAGAAGAGGAAAGGTAAATGGTTTGTTCCTATGCTAAGGATATTATATAATGGAGTAGAGATCTTTTTTAAATGGTTTCTATGATGCCCAACACTTCATATATATGTCCATGCAAAAGCATGAATATCAGCCCTAAAAGCCAGAAATTTTCTCAGCCCCTTTCAAGTTCTATTCCTATCATCCTGTCTTTTTTTCTTATTTCTTCTATTGCTTACACTCTTAAATTTTAAGTTATTATTTTTTATGCATCTTTGTAAACCATCCTAAATCCTTTCTAGAATAAGGTATAAAATAAATGAGATGTACATTATAAATAACAATATAGTAATACAAAACAGACTGAAGAGATCACCATGCAACCAGGCACACACAACGGTAAAGAGGCTCATACCAGATGGCAATGGGAATGAACTTGGTAGTTATCCCAGCATAACACCAATTAAATTCCAAGCTCCAAGAAAGTCTTTACTACACAGAAAAGATAAGTCTAAGTAAACCAACAGGAATCTACTAAGGAATGTCATGTTTGGGCCACCAAATATAGTAAAGTAATTGGAATATAAGTACATGTGAAGAATTATGACAATAAAATCCTCAAAGAAACCACACTAATGAAGCAAAAGAGAGTAGCTTTACATAGCTATTGTGGTTGCTCTGAATCCTTACACTTAAGTTAGAGAGTATATTTACCCATTACAGAAGAAACTCCAGCACAGTGTATTTCCTTGTTCACAGAACCAAAATTGCCATGCGTTGATAACCCCACGATTATACTGAAAAATTCAGATGTGTGGTCCCGCCCACTTTAAGCCTTGAAAATGGCTGAACGATGTAGAAATAGGCACATGCTGGTATTGTAATTTCCATTTTAAAATGATATTTTCATTCCTAGAATGCTATGTACAAATGCGCATACCACTAGAATGCCATATGGACATAAATTTTTTAAAATTTAATAAGAATTGGCCCAGTTATGAATAAAACAACTTGTTGGAAATAAGGCTGAGAAGCTATCAATTAAATGCAGCATAGATGCTCTTAATTAGAAAATATGCACCTTATGTCGAGGTCCTTTCATTTATTTTTAGGAAGAAAGAGCCTGTTTCTGGAACATGAAAAAAAATTGGGTTTCTTTTGTTGAGCTACAAAATGTCAAAACTAGGTCAGAGGTGGAGAGATCAGACTTGAGCCACAAGGAGAAAACAACATCCCCCTTCAAGAGCACTGTGACTTAATGATTTCCTAAGATGAATTTCGTTGTTTCCTCTATGAGGCAAAATATAAAGAACTGGCCAAATACAACTACATTATAGTAACCCCATTTATTTACCATAGCTGGGAAAGGCAACATTCTGTAATGGAAAACTGTGTGAACCAAGAGTCAGGTGTCTCTTTGCATATGGGAATATCTCTATGCGTGTATGTGTGCGTCTGTGTGTGTACCTATATAAGTGTATATTTGTACATATCCTTACACACAACCACACTTTTGGAGTCTACAGAATTAAAAAAGAACACATAGTGCTAAAAAAATGCAGTGACAAATTAATCCATCCAACAAATACACATTGAGTAGCTCTATACTCAAGGATCACATCCTTGTGACTTTAGCATCTATGCCTTCCCAAATGGTAAGAACTTCACCACGTAAGACATAAAAGGCCTGGCTGTGCTTTGTAAAAGTTTACAGCCTGGAAGGGGTCCGATTTCACCCTGCTATCTCAGGACTTTCCAGATCTTCCAAGGGACTGATCATCATGACTCTATCACAGAGGAGAGGAAGTATCAGTGTAAAGTTCTGGTTGGAAAAATGCCAGTAAACCAACTTTGACTGTGTTTATTATTTACATACTGCATAAGTGATCTCTAGGATAGATTTCTTTGTAAGGAAGGAAGGGACATCCGTGAAATCGTGATTTCATCAGCATTATCTTCCCCTACTTCAAGCTACCTTTGGAACCTCCATCACATGCTTAACTGTCCACAAAAAAAAAAAAAAAAAAAAAAAAAACATTTATTTCTCTAACCAACCTTTATATTCCCATTTGGTCCTTCACTATGTTTTGAAAATTATGACTCAAATCTGAGAAGTCCTCTTACATACAAAGTGGACCTTTAAAAGTAAAGTATTAAAACAATTCAAGTATTTCATAAAATCACATTTCTGTACAATATCCTTGTAAAGGGAGCAGGATTCCAGAAAGAGGAATTAAGATATAAAATTAAGTCCTTTTGGCAAATCTTTCCTGAATCTCTTTATTTATACAAGTATGTTTAGAGCTCAACAGACTGTGACATAAAAAATAAAGATATTAAAGACCCTAGCATCTGTCCACAAGGAGACAGTAGGGACTTATTAAGGAGTTCATTTTGAATTTTAAATCTAGTGCTTCCAAAGAGTTAAACACAAATTAATTTCCCTAATATAGACTATTTAAAGGTCACTTCATGTATTTAATTTCTTTTGGCTTGTACTACGGAATCTCTTCTGGAGTGACCAGAAGGTAGAACTGAATGCTTCTTAGGTCAGCAGAAGTGATAATTGGTTTTAGACAAAATGGCCTTCCTGCAGACAGTATCTCAGTTTAGTAGAGTCTTGTAGGGCACCATCACACATGCTCTGTCCTCAGACTGGCAGACATTACAGCTTTCTTCTGTCCAGACAAAAGGAACACAAATAACTGGGAAGGAAAGAAGCAATAAATGAATGAAGGATCGTCATTGGGCACAAAGTAATCAGAAATATGGCACAAGGGAAGGCTGTCTATGTGGTGAAATACGTGAAGTGATCCACAAAGCTGAATAAAGCAAGAGAACATTTCATGACCTCTACTGTTCATTATACTTCCCTGGATAGGGGTAATGAATGCTTGGTCTCAAGGCAGCCCCTCCTCTGGCTGGGGTTAAATGGGAGCCCTATGTGCTCTGTATAAGACCACCCCCTCAAGCAGGAGTCCAGTGGGAGACCCAAAACCCTGGGTGCTGCCCTCTCTCACATGCCACTCTATAAATCAATAGCCTTGGGAATATCAGGACTAACTTAATCACATCTTTTATCCCTGTTAAGAATACAAGGAGAAGCCCTCAAGGACTCACAAGTCATTTCTCAACCTTATACTTTTATCACCATATGGCTCTTTCCATTCCTTTTCCTGACACTATCACCCAGCCTTCCCATGCTTGAAACCCTTTCCCTGTGCTCTCTGGAACTTACGGTCATCAGCAAGATCCCACTATTCACCCTACCTCTAGCTCCGCTATGTGGTGAGTATTTTCTCCCCACATTCCCTAAACCTCAAGGCTTAGAGGTGGAGTAGGTTATCTTTATCACGTCTATACCATTGTCCTTCCTTTCTTCTTCAGTAAAATCCTGAGCTTTGAATCACACAAAATCAGATTATATTGACCGCTCTCCCTCATTCTGGGAAGATCTGGGTTCCTGGTTCCCTATCACTCTTCATCACTCCTGTGGCCATGACTCTAAGTGAATTCAGTTTCCACACAGATGATCATTCCAACACCCTGGCTTTTCATTCCTTGTCCTCTGCCCTAACTCCAATGTCACAGACCAGTCCTTGGCTGAAATTCTTCCATGTTGCTCTCCCACCACTACCATCTCCTGTCAGTTTCCCACCTCTAATACAACTTCAGCAAGTCTCTGACCCCAGGGAGGCCTCCAATCCATTGGATACTATACCTTTTCACTGTCCCTCACCCTCCTCATGTCCAACTTCACCTCTTTAGTCAATTTAAATTCCATAATCAATTGTCATAACCACTCCCTTCCAAACATGCTGAACTCTATCCCCACTGTAGTGTGGACCTGCTCACTTGGCAAAAACATGGCCTGGTTAACTTCAACACTCCACTCATACACATGAAGGCCCAGAGGGAGAAATATCACTCAAAAGCCACAATATGGAACCTCACATCGCTTAGGTGATTGGCAAAAGTCCTCAGAAATGTTGTCTCCAAATTTTCTCCTTCCATTCTCACTTGAATCCACAGAAGCTTGATAAATCTTTGTGGAAATGAACTGACATTAAATAACATCACCAGATTTTAGACTAAAAGAAATTTAATTACATGTAAGTAAATTTCATGTGAGATTTACTTCAGATTTCTAAGGCAGTTTGTGTGTCCTGGGTTAGAATGTTTCCAGAGATTCCTCTTAGCACAAATTTTTATGGTAAGACTATAAAAGAGGAGAATGTGTGGCAGAGAACATTAAAGATTCAAGGTGACTAACCAAATTCCCTTAAATCTATCCTGATTCTTCAGACCACAGGCTCATATCCTACGGCTCCAAAGACTATCCTACTGGTCCACTAGCTAAAGACAGATGCTTTTATTCTCTGAGCCTAAAGAAAATTACAATAAAGAATGAGATATTAGTAGAAAATTGATAAAATCATCAAAAACTCTAAAAAGCATTGCTAGCTATTTTTTATGCATTGGGTTAACAGGTTATGATTTTCCAATGTCAAAAAATAATATGATGCTGCTAAAGGAACATCAGAAAAGAAAAACTGAATGAAGGAATGACTAAGCATAGGTTTTACTTGCAAAGCTAATAAGTGACCTTTTCTCCTAGAAAATGCACTCTTGGACTTTCTCTCCAACACTGCCATCCAGAAGACTCACCATCTATGCTATTAGATTTAAATTGCAGGTTTTTAGGATACCTGATTAATTGCCAATGACGGAAACTACTAGTTGCTTTTGAAAAATACATGCCCAAACTGGTAGCAACACTCAGTTAAATGGTACTGGGGGTCTACACATTGTGCCCAAACCCCTTCCCTTTAGTGTGAAGCAATCACTGATATTCCTTTCATATTTGGGTAAACCCTCAAAGTAAAGTGACAAATCTGAATCCACATGCCATTATAAAATTTCTAGTTGGTGGGTACTTACATATTCCACACACCAGTGCAGTATGCCTACTTAGTAACATATTGCCTTGAAATTATTCTAAATTGTAAACTCCTAGGAAACAAGGATAGCTCTCTGTATTCACATCCCCTAGTATTATAGGGTATATACAGTTAATAGATGCTCTATGAAAGCAATGTCTAATCCTCTGTACCCATTTAATGCTCTGACTTAATTAGATGATGCTGCAAACACTTGGTCAATAGGGCAATGCTTGTTTTAAATACTGTTGTGACTTTTAAGAATGAGACATGCCCATTGTACAAACATTCAAACAACACAGGAAAATGCCAAAGCAAAACTAAAAATCACTTGGAAAAAACACTGATAAGATTTTGTTGAACACGTCTTGCATGTTCATATACATGCATACATTTACAAACAATTTCACATAAATGGGCTCATATTATTTATGTTATCTATGATCAGAATTGTTTTAAATAATATGTCAGGGATACCCTTCCATTAAAAACAAATAAAGAACTACTATATCATTTTTAAAAATCATATGTAAATCTTTGTTTACTAAAAAATAAATAAATAAAAATAAATAATAAAAAATCATATGGTATTCCACAGTTGACATGTATAAGTATCTAGTTTCCTAATAATAAATTAGTTAACAAGTCTCCCACTAATAGGTATTTAGGTCATTTCTAGATTTTTTCATACAAACACAAACCTGTAGTGGGTATCTCTATGCATATATTGTTTCATGGCTATGTAGTTAGACAAATACTAGAAGTTGAATTGCTGGGTCAAAGTGTACACACATTTTACACTTTTATATATCTTGCCAAACTGCCTTCCAGAAAGATAATAGCATAGAGAAATACTAGAAGTTGGACAAATACTAGAAGTTGAATTGGTGGACAAATTCTAGAAGGTATTTTCATCCTCATGACCTAATTAGCTCTCAAAAACTCCACCTGGAAATACTATCACATTGGAGATTAGATTAAAACATGAATTTGGGGGATATACAAACAGTCCATAAAATTATCAAAATGTAAGCTATTCACAGACTAGCTAAGCCATGGGCCCCGAAATGCAAAATCAAATTACTTGAACAATGAATGTTTTCTCAGCACCCCCACAAAACTCACAGGGATAAGCCCAGGGCAGGGGAGAAATCTGTGCTACAGGCCATGCTCTGCTACACGTGAGCTACTGACTGACTTTGGGCAAGTCACTTCCTTTCTCTGGGTTGATAATCCTTAGCTTAAACATCATGCCCTCACAAAAGCCTTCTCAGACCACAAGGCAGCTCCCCCATCATGGGCTTTTGTAGCTTCTGGTACTTAAATCTCTCCTCAGACTTTTAATTACTTGCTCAATGTCTATCCTCTCCACCTGATGGAAGCTCTATGTCTATCCTCACCTCATATCCCCTGCTCCTTACACAGTGCCTGGCACAAAAGGGATGAAGAAAGGAAGGAAGGAATAATAGAATGAATAAATTGATGATCAAAAACTGAGGTGGTAAACCAGATGACCTCTAGAATGTGCTTAAATGCTAATGTACTTAGGGAATTTCTTCCTCTTGAATTCTAAAAATGCTTGTGTCTAATTAGGTTAAAACATTTATGGATCACCTACTTTGAATGGAATCTCATGTTTGGTCTACAGGGAGAAAAAGGGTAGCCAAGGATATGTGAGAATTAGGTCTTGTCCTTGCCCCTCAAAAAAATTGATCTGGCCAGGGGAAAAATGCATTAAACAACTAGAACAAAACAACAGAACAACTTTAACAAAAACAATGATTTTGCATGTAATGGAGAACCTAAGTAACAGATAGAATAATCTGAGTTAGAGGAGTTACACTAACCTTTCCAATTATGAGCCTAACTCACATTATCTGAGAATACACCATACAGAGAGGTGACCTAACCCTTCTGCAGCCGCCCAGCCAATTTATGTGAGATCTGAAAGACGAAAACGTAGCCCTCTCCCATTTCCTAGTAGTAAAGCCCTTTCAGTCAAAAGTGGAGCTCATGTTTCCTGAGATTGCAGGTTCTTCAGAGAGTTATGAGAAAGAGAAAGTTTAAGATTCAACTCAACAAATAAAGGCAGACATGGACAAATCAATCTTAGGCAGACTGCTTTGGAGGTATGCAGAATCTGGACCCTTCCAAGAAAAAGTCACTCTAGCAAGAACCAGGCAAAGTAGTCACTAAATATATGTTTAACAAAAAATAAAAGAATGGTAAGTAAGTGAAGGTAAAGGGAATGAATAAGACAAATTACCGCAACACACTGAATGTTCGTGTTCCCCCCAAATTCATATGTTGAAGACCTAACCCCCACTGTGAAGCATTTAGGAGGTAGGGTCTTTGGGAGATGATTCAGTCATGAGGGTAGAGACCTCACACATGGGATTAACGCCCTTATAATCCAAGGCCAGAAAGTCAGTCCGCTGTCTTTTCACTATGTGAGGGGGACACAATGAGAAGCTGGCAGTCTGCAACCCAGAAGAGAGTCCTCACCAGAACCTAACCATGCTGATTTCAGACTTCCAGTCTCCAGAACAGTGAGAAATAAATTTCTGTTGTTTATAAGCCACCCAGTCTTCGTTGTAAGAGCCCTAAGACAACTACAAAGGGACATTGTTAACGCAATGAAACCCCCATATCTGAGCTCCTGCTATGTGCCTCCCACAGTGCAGGCAACACAAAGAATGCAAGAGAAGCACATGGCAGGATCCACGCCTGTAGAGGTCTCCTTATCTAATTGGGGAAACAAAATATGTAATTGAGGGAAAAAAATTCTAATAAGTAACAAAGTCCCCCAGCCTAAGAAGCAAAGCCAGGTAAACATGGAGGCCTGGAACAGAACTGTGAAATGGGGCTTTGCCCTTGGCACCTCTTGGTCTCCTCTCTGGGAGCCTCTCACCCCTCAGGTGTGTTCTTACCCCATCCCTTCCAACCAGGGCAAGAGGGTCTATAGGCACAGGAGTAGCCAAAGGGCTTAACCACATGTCTCACAGACAAACAAAACACAGGGAGGGAACCCCAGACAGAAAAGGTGGACAGAGAGAGCACACCTGACTGCAGCAGCAATGCTAACTGCTAGGCTGGGGGTGAGCTCCCGTCTGAGGCTTGAAGAGGAGCAGGAGGCAAGTTATTCTCCTCTCCTCAGGAGCAAACCCTTAGAGGTGCTGTCAATCCTTCCAAGGCCCAGCCCAATCCCATCAGCTGTTTTCCTAAATCCTAAGAGAGCAGGGGAGAGCAGGAGAAAAGTTCTGATTAGCTGAGACAGCAAGAAACAGAGAAGTTTATTTAAAAATGAAGGTGGAGTGGGATAGCTGATACTACACAAGTCAACAAGGCAGCCACATATTTGATCTGCTACACATCTCTCTTCTCATTTACTTGTTTTCCCTGGTACTCATAATTACAAAAACAAGTGTTTTTCAAAATCGATAGTTAAAAAAAAAAAAATCCAACTTACTCAAAGGCTGCATTTCTTGCTTCCTCCAACTATGAATATTTTTAGCATGGAAGGATGCAAGGCAGAGGCCCTGGTATCTCTCCTTCAGAAGGATTAACAAGTAACTTAGTACAACCAGTCTCACAGTTTGTTGTTACCAGGCACCCTTTCTTCTACCTAAAATGCACTCAAACACAGTCACTCCCTCCATCATCAGTACTCATGAAGAAGAAAGTTCAGAAGCTCCTGTTACCAGCCTATAAAATCTCTCCATTCAAAAAAGTTAAACTAGATAATATTTCTGATTATGAATCTTCTTCAAAGTATCTTAATTTTTCTCGAAAAGGGTATCTGAAAAGAATATACTGACAGATTTTTTTCATACCACCAATTTTCCCATGGCCTTTTATATATTTCCCTCAAGAGCCTGTGGTAAAAACATACATGACCACAAAATTTAAACAACCAGTAAAGGTTCAATTAGCAATATACATGAATAACCAAAGAATGCAGAAGAATCCCAACAGTTATACTTGTGTCTTCTCACCAATAAACTCATGGGCAAAAAGAGATAAAGTTAATTCCATGAAAACCTACATACATATACAACTAACAGCCCATATTTATTACTAAAATACAGATCAAACTAGAAAAATATAAGCATTAAGTTATTCTTACTTTGAGTAGAAAAAAAATTTAAAGTCTTATTTTAGTACATGAGACAATAAGGAAAATAGAGAAAAGGGAGTAAGAAACAGTAAGAAGGGACAGAAGGTGGTAGTTTAAGAAACCAAAATTTATAGACCTCACATATGGCTTAAATCATTTGAGCAAGTGGTTGAGACTTACGTTTTAAACAGAATGAACAATGAAACACTGACACTCTTGTAGTTGACAGACAAGGGCAGAATTGCAGGGAGAGCATCACATTGTCTGAGAACACTGGCAGGTTTAATTCATGCTAAACATGTTATAATTGGGAATCAATATGGGGCAGAGTCTACTTAAATAAACTCCGAGGGCTTGTCTAAGCAACCTTGTTAATGTCATGTTGCATTTTATTAAATGATATTCAGAATAAAAAGCTGTTGGAAAACTTCATTTTAAAGAGATATTCTTTGCAATCACAGCATTTGATGTTCACGATAAATGTCACTTTACATGAAAGGAAACAAATGCTGAGAAAATGAATTAGTGCTCGAGGCAGCAGATAATGGCTATGAAATTGCTGTCAATTTCTGATATGTGCAGATATACCAGGACATTCTGAATGTCCATGAACAATGTTTTTGCAATCACAGGTAGAAGGAGGAGAATGTATCTTTAGGTGCTCACTGACAGGATTAGGTCCTATCAAAGGACGATGTGGTTAGGGAAGGTATGAAACTGGCAGGTAGAGGATGGCTAACCACGAACTGTGATGTAGATCAGCTCTGGAATTATGTTCAGTAATTTCATCAGCAAGCATGTATGCATACTGTTGGGATGAACAGGCAGAAAATAGAACCTGGGCAGGACAGTTCCCTAGTACCACGCCCATAAGCATCCTATAAGGTAGTCATGATTCCCATTCTAAAAGTGAAAAACATTGAGGCTGAAATTAAATATTCTGCCAAAGTTACATTTCTAAAAAATGATACGGACAGGATAGAAATGCAGATCTATCTGGCTACAGGACCCAAAGCCTATCAATGCTACCAAGTGGTCACTGAAAAGAAACAGGAGCATTCTACACAGGGAGGAGAGAATGGGACCAAGGACCAGTTTGGGTAAAAAAGAAGTTTGTGCATAGAAAGAGCAGAAAGAAATTCAGACAGGGAAGTTGGAATCAGCCTGTGTCTTTATGCCTACTTATGAAGCACCTTGTCCTACAGCCAGGTGAGAACCATATAGCTCTGGAAATAAAATAAAGATGTAAGAATAGAGGCAAAGAGACTAAAGAACTTAAGGTAACAGGGTTAATGGAAGGAAAAAATGGAGGATTATGTGGAGAAACACCAGAGGAAACTAAAAGTTAAAATCCAGGACTGTACTAATATGGGATTTTGCTCTCTCAAAGTAAAAATGTTATTTTCTAAGTTGAGAGTCTCTAAATAATGTCTAACATTTAATGCCTGGTAAATACTGTTCTAATGACAATAATTAATTGCAGAAGTGATCCAGTAAGTTCTTTCCAGTGGAAAAGAAACAGCTTTTAATAGTCAGGGGAAGCATGCTCCTCCCTATCTGCCTTCTTCCTTGTCTGTGATGGGCCCTTTAAAGGGGTGTGCTGATAGGAATGGGTCATGTTTGAGGACAAGGCATCAGCCACAGCTTTGCTTGTTTGAAAAGCGAAGGCGAAGATTCAACAGCGGGCATGGAAAGAAAAAGGCTGAGAAGAGCTGCCTTCTCCTGTGGTTCATAGGAAGAATAGGGCAGTTCAGGGCTGAGGGTTTCAGTCCTAGGCCCTCAGGGATCTGCATCCAAAGTCCTACCTCCACCACCCCTGTGCACATTTATCCTGCAGGAACCTCTTGGGGTGTAGTCAATGGCAGGATGGGAATAAAGGATCCCTGGCTCTTGGCCATCTTTTGGAAGCTCTTTACACCCTGGAGAGAGCAGATGTCTTTACTGATGCTAAAGAATCTTCAACAAGGCTGCAAATTAATTCCTGATTCTATGAGAACAAACATAATTTTGTTTTATTTTTGTAGAAAAATTGTATATGCACAAATTTGAGTCACTTAATCTTTCACTTATACTGTAAGATTAATGCTTCTTTAAAATTAAAATTGAAGATTTTAATCTTCTGGCAACATGTGGTTATCTACATACAAATCTTCCTGTTCAGAAGAAACATGGATATATGTTAAGACCAATTAGATACGATTCTATATTTTTCCTTTTTATTTTTAAAAATTCAATACAAGGGATGGTTATCTTCACAGAGTCAGAAGAGAAACTGGAGCAAATGTTTTATCTCTACTCTTTTCACCTCAGCAGTCAGCAGCTGGGTTGAGAAAGCTGATCCCAATCCCCATCACCCTTCAATAACAAACTACATTCTTTCCTGAACCAGCAGTTGAAGAAGCCCTGCTGAACCTCTTCTCTTCAGACTCCCTTTCAACAAAAGTTGCATATCTCTAAGGGAATACTAACTTATTCTCTGTATGTGGTGCCACCATGATCCAGCTACTTGAAGGGAAGTGTAAGAGCTTTAAATGAATTCAATGAAATGATGGGCTGTTTGTACTGCCATGGGTCACTCCGCTCACAGCTGTGCAAGTCCAAATAGAGCCAGGACCATCATTCTTACCCTAACACAGAATCATAAATAAAGACAGAGTCTTCTGCAGTATTAGAATGCATTCCCTTGTAAGTCACACTCAATCACTGGCTCAAATGAAACTAATGCTCCAAGATCAGGGGGAAAGTGTTTTCACACTATGTGAGGTAGTAATCCCCAAATGTCAACATTTGTATGGAACTTATTTTTAGAGTAATAAGCCAAGTTATTTTCCTTTATCACAACTGGAGTCTTACAAACCTAGCTGTTGAACAACATTTGTCGAAGATGTCAAAATGTCTTTCAACATTTAGAAAGTCACCTAGTCATTATTCCTGTGCAACACATGGGTGGCCAAAAGAATCAAATTTGACAGATAGAAAAAACAAGATAGCTGTTTGGGAAATATAACTCCCCATTTCCCAATCACCCAGTCCAACAATTTCCGTACTACTCAGCACCAGGATAGAATCAGGCTTCTCAAAAAAAACAGATGCATGCTTTTTCACAATTGCTACTAAACATGTATGCTTTCTGAATAATCTTCAAGCTCTCTGTTGTCCATATAACCCACAAATACTATTTATAATGATTCAAAGAGTTAAGAATTCAGGGTCGTTATACTAGACTGAGGTCTCACGTTCTACCTCAGCACTGCTGTACCCCAGTGGGGTCTCAGTCTACCCCATCATTACTTTCTTCTAGAGAAATTGCCAGGCCCGTAGCCCTTACTAAAGCAAATATCCCTAAATCACAGCTGTTTGGACCAGAAGAGAGCATCAGCAGCTCTAAAATTGCATGGTATAAAGCTTTAACCATCAGGATGATAGTTACTACATAATCTATCATACTCCTTTTCTTCTTTTGGAGTTTGGTCTATACACAGATCATTGGTTAGGTTGTGGGAACAATAAATGGAAGCAGGAACATGAGGAATGAGAGAGAATCTAAAATGGAAGTGCTGAACCACATTAATGATCCAAAAGTAGAATATGGACTGACCAACACTGTTAGTGCAGACACACCCTTGAGCTATAACAGATCAGAACAATCTTCCTGCTCCTGAGTTAAGTCCTGACTCCATGAGGTCCAGCCAGACTATTCTCTCATTCTAAAAGGCCCCTGAGATTCTTCACAGACTTGCCACATGACTGAAATTCTGTTTTCCTTATTTTCTCGTGCATCTTTAGTTAAGCCTTCCATTTTTAAAAGTAACTTGAGTTTCCATTCTTGTAATCAAAATAGTCTATGTAGGGCCCTTGGCAAGACGTCTAAAAGTGTTCTCCTTTCCTTTGCTAATTGCAGAACAATTCTCAGATCTCCCAATAGTCTACACATAGCCTCACAAATTTAGGGGCTACTTTGCCAATATGTGCAATCACAGAGAAAGAAAGCAAATGGCTGGAAAAGCCTTTCTCCCTTAGATTGTCTGTAAATTGCTCTTATTGCATTTTTCCCTCAGTAGATCACTGTCGTGTAGAGCACAATCTACTTTCAGGTAGATGTAGGAGATTTAGCTGCAGTGAATCAAAATAAAAATGCAGCATCTTGTGGGAGCCTCAGTAGTTCCTCTACTCTCTGTGGCACGGACAACCCCCTATGGTTTCTGGGTTGGTATCAAGTCTCTGAAAGCAAGTCTTGCAGTAGCAGACCCTGATTCTCCTGATCCCAATAGAATAATATTGGCTACCAACAGCACTGCCAGCACCAGGGAAAGATTAGGTGATATTAGAAATTAATGAACCAGACACTCAGAGCACCTGCATCTTCCCTGACTCTAATTACTCCTCCCTCTCCCCATCAGAAAAGAAATAAACAAACCATCAAACTCATCTCTTTCTAGCAGTCAGTGATTCTCAATCAGAGTTGTAGGGGGACATTTTGAATGACTTGGTTAGAATAATACGGGCATTTTGTGACCAGAGAGCCCAAATATCCTATAATAGACAGGAAAACTCTACATAACAATGATTCATTTCATCAAAATGCTAATAGCACCCATCTTGAGAAAACTGAGCCCCTTCCAACATTTAGGGCAGAAAAAAATGGGTGAGAAAGGCAAACTAAAGGGAAAAGAACATTTTAAAAATCTATAGCTAACATCATATTAAATGGTGAGAAACTAGAAAGTAGAAGTTTTCCTACTAAGATCAAGAACAAAGCAAGGAAGTGCCCTGTCACTACTTTTTTTTTTTTTTCAAACATTGTACTAGAAGTCCTAGGTAATGCAATAAAACAATAAAATAATAAAATAAAAGGAATACAGATTGGGAAGGAAGAAATAAAAATATCTTTGTTCAGATGATATAATATGATCACCTATGGAGAAAATCTGAAGGAATCAACAAAAAAAAACCTCTGGGACTAGCAAAGCAATTATAACAAGGTTGCAGGATACTAGAATAATATATAAAGGTCAACTATTTTCCTACATACCGGCAATAAACAAATGAAATTTGAAATAAAAAACACAATACCATTTATTTTAGTATCTCCTAAAATGAAATACTTACATGTAAATCTAACAAAATGTATACAAGATCTATATGAGGAAAACTACAAAACTCTGGTGAAAGAACTCAAAGAAGGACTAAATAGATATTCCATGATCACTGATAAAAAGACTCACTATTGTAAAGATGTCAGTTCTTTTCAATTTGATCTACAGAATCAACAAACTCCCAATCAAAATCCCAGCAAGTTATTTTGTGGCTACCAACAAATTGATTCTAATGTGTATATGGAGAGGCAAAACACCCAGAATAGCCAACACAATATTAAGGCAGAACAGAGTTGAAAGACTGACACTACCTGACCTCAAGAGTTACTATAAAGTGCCATAATCAAGACAGTGTGGTATTGGTAAAATAACAGACCTATAGACCAATACAACAGAATAGAGAGCCTAGAAATATACCTACATGAAGATAGTCAGCTAATCTTTGACAAGGAGTAAAGGCAGTACAACAAAGCAACAAATGATGCTGCTAAAATTGGACATCCAATGCAAAAAAAATTAATCTAGACAGAGACTTTATACTCCTTACAAAAATTAACTCAAAATGGATCACAGGCCTAAATGTAAAAGACAAAACTATAAAACTTGTAGAAGATAACATAGGAAAAAACCTAAATGACCTTGGGTGTGGCAATGACTTTTTAGATACAACACCAAAGGCATGATCCATGAAGGAAAGAATTTATAAACTGGGCTTCTTTATAATTCAAAATGTCTGTTCTCTGAAACATCAGGTCAAGAGAATGAGAAGACCATCCACAGATTGGGAAAAAATATTTTCAAAAGACGTATTTGACAAAGGGTATTATCCAAAATATATTAAAAAACTTAAAAGTCAACAATAAGAAAACAATCTGAGTAAAAAATAGTCCGAAGACCTTAACAGATACCTCATCAAAGAAGACATACAGATGGCAAGTATGCGTATCAAAAGATGTTCTACATTATATGTTATCAGGGAAATGCAAATTAAAACAACACAACACTGAGCTATCATTACACATTTATTAGAATGGCCAAAATCTGAAACACTGACAATACCAAATGCTTGTAAGGATGTGGTGCAACAAGAACTCTCATTCATCGCTGATGAGAATGCAAAATGTTAGTCATTTTGAAAGACAGTTTGGCAGTTTCTTACAAAATAAAACATACTCTTACCATATGAGGTAGCGATCATGGTCCTTGAATGTTCCCAGAGGAGTTAAAAATTTATGTCCACAAAAAAAAAAAAAAAAAAAAGGAAAAGCCTTGCACACAGATGTTTATATCAGCTTTATTCATGATTGCCAAAACATGGAAGCAACCAAGATGTCCTTCAGTAGGTGAATGGATAAACTGTGGTATATCCAGATAATGGAATATTATTCAGTGCTAAAAGGAAATGAGCTATCAAACCATGAAAGACATGGAGGAAACTTAAATGTTGGCTATTAAGTAAAATAAGCCAATCTGAAAAGGCTACATATTACATGATTCCAACTACATCACATTCTAGAGAAGGTAAAACTGTGGAGATAGTAAAAAAAAAAAAAAAAAAATAGTGGTGCCTGGGGTTTAGTGAAGGACAAAGGGGTGGGAAGTATGAAAAAGCAGAGCATGAAGGATTTTTAGGGCAGTGAAAATACCTACATACTATAATGATGGATACATGTGATTATACATTGGTCTAAAACCAAATAATGTACAACACCAAGAATATACCCTAATGTAAACTATAAACTTTGGGTGATTATGATGTGTCAATGTAGGTTCATCAGTTCTAACAAACGTGCCATTCTGGTGGGTGATGCTGACATTGGGGGAGGCTATGCATGTACAGGGAGTAGGAGTAGGAGGAATATGGAAAATCTGTATCTTCCTCTCAATTTTGCTTCAACTTAAAACTGTTCAAATAAAATAAATGAGTGAATAAAGTATTTTTAAAGAGAGAAAGAAAGGCAGGAAGAGAACAAGCAATGCATCCATCAAAAGTAAAACAGTAGGGTTAAGACTATTCAGGGATCAAGTCCAGGCTCTATCCACCTCCTTCCCCTCAACTCCAGCAATACTACTAATGGCCACAAACTCCTTATTCCCATTCCCTCTCCTATGCACAAGAATCTTGGACTCAGGAAACTTTAAATTATATCTTTTAAAAATTGTGTGACTGTATTTCCACATCTTTTCATTTGTTCTAATTATAATTTCTGAGCAACTAATATCGGTAATATTAATACATAATATAAACTGAAAATTCTTCCATGTTGCCAAAGGGCTTAATTACTAACTCTGTGCTGTAATATGTCTGTTGGAAAACTTGCTTTAGAGACTAATTCTTCAGGGGATAATTCCTCAGCGATGAAGTTTGAGTATTAATACCTTCTTATGAAACACTTTTATTGAGCCAAGCTGAGAACTGGAAGTAGGGGAGGTGAAAATTCTCTTGCCACCTCTTCCAGACTCTTTGTAAAGCTCTAGGCAGTATCAAAAGAGACATCTTGCACAAACAAGCCTCACCATGAAGGGTCAGGGCATAGAGAGACCAAATGGAAAAAGACAGCTCAGCAGCCTCGGATTAAAGGGCAAATATTTCAGAGGCTGTGGATTTAATTATGTCAGAGATGTACCCATGGCACTTTCTGTAGCAGACAGATGCCACAGTAAGGTAAAAAGTTCAGCAAGATACACTCACAGACTGAAAGTTTCCCCAGGATGGAGAAAGCCCAAAACTCAATTCTGTTTTAAATGAGTTGAGGTCTTATTATTACAAGAACATACTATCATTCTAAATGTAAGTTTCTGACAAATAGGGGTTTTCACAGGCTAAAGCAGTGCTAACAGATTTCTCTGATGATGGACATGCTCCCTATCTGCAATGTCCAATATGGTAGCCACTAACTACATGTGGCTACAGAGCACTTGAAATGTGATTAGTGCGAGGAAGAACTGAATTTCAATTTAACTTTAATTAATTTAAGCAAGAAAAAGCCACATGCGGCTAGTGGCTACTGTATTAGACAATGCAGGAAAAGGCTCAAGGCATCATTTGAGAAAATGATCCAAGAGGTTATCACAAGAAAATCTTATATATGCTCTGACCACCTGAAAAAATACTTTCTCTATGCCCTCCCCATTGTAAACACACACACAGACACCATTTGTAAGAAGTAACTACATCAGAAACCACTAATAAACCAATGCTTCTCAAATTTTAGCATCCATCAGGATCAATGGGAGTCTTGTTAAAACACAGATTATTACATCTACTCCCAGAAATTCTGATTTAATAGTTCTGTACATTTCTAACAAGTATAAATTATTCTCATGCTGCAGGTTCAGAGGCCACACTTTTTAGTACTAGAATAAAAACTTCAACACTCAAACACAAGCCTACTCCTAACAAAGCGGAGCTTCTTTCACTTTTCACCTCTCTTCTACACCAAAGTGCCTCTTTCTTCAAGGCACATGGAATCCTTCTTAAACATTCTTATAAGTTTTGCTTAACACCTAGGACTAAAAATCCATGAAGAATGCAAATAAACAAGGCTATCCATGATGGCTTCTCTACAGAGCAGATTCAAAATATAGTATATTTGTTGGAAACTTTGTAAGCAAGTCTAATAAATCACAAAGACCAGAAACACAACAAGGAGGAATGCAAATCTGCCAAGACAGTTTACATCTAATCCCTGCACTGGCCCTGTTTTAGAGTTAAACTGAGCCTTTCTATTAAAATAATGTAGGTTACTTCAGGTCTAGGTCAGAGTTATAGCCTCTTTGACCATTCCAACACCTAGTACTAGAAGACTATCAAAAGAACATGTCATATTAAAACATTTATATTTATAATTCAAATGGCATATATTAAAGATAACCCCTTTTCATATTCCTAAAGAAGAGAAGAAATAGAAATGTAAAAGTTTCTAGAATAAACACTGATCTCCAAACATTCTCTGGTCTTTATTGTATTGTCTGCAAAAACTGATCTGGACCAGCAGTCATTTGGGAGGATAGTTTTCCTTTGGAGGCTACTTCTTTACATCCTTTGGTCTAATAATACATGAGTCACTTTAACATTAGCAGATCACCTTGTCAAATGCAATTTCCTTGACTGCTCTATTGAACAGCTTTCTTTCTGCCTCATCCACTCTTCCGTTTTTTTAACTTTGCAAAGGAAAGTATTCATCCAGAATATATTATCACAATGAACCAGAACATAAAGCCCTTGAATGAACTCAGAATCCAGCACTCTTCATTATTTCCCATACCACAGACCTTCGCCCTTCTTCAAACCCCCACAGTTCCTCAGTTAGTGCCATCAAAAGAATTAAGAATTATCCTTGGGTCCTAGAAATTAGGGAAGACGAGTATCGCTTCTTAGAATTGACAGAGTCCCCAAGGAGTCACACAGTACTATGTACATTACTTCATTAGACTATTTAGCTATTTATGTGTGTATATTTTACAGATAGGGAAAGTGAAACAAAATGAAGTTAAATGATTAAAATTTGATACCAGAGAACTTTAGAGCAAGATTAAATCACTCTATCCCTTCAGCAGTGTTTCTCAACCAGGGGCAATTCTGCTCTCCAGAAGACATCTGGCAATGTCTGGAGACATTTTTGATTGTCACAATCAGGGAGGGAGATTCTGGCATTTCGTGGGTGGAGGTCAAAGACACTGCTGAACATCCTACAATGCACAGGACACTCCACACAAGAATTGCCTGGCTCAAAGTGTCAATACATAGTGCAAGGTTGAGAAACTAACTCTGGTCCACTGGCATCTCTAGCATTACTTTATTTGGCCCCAAATCAATAATTAAAGAATGGCTCCCTCCACAATGTAGTCCTTGTATAGTATTTACACAGAAACATACTGGCCAAGTGCTATTTCTGACATGCTATACTTTTTAGTTACCTTTAAAATAGAGGATATACAGGATATAGTTTTAAAATACAGGATATACAGGATATAGAGGAAATTGAGCAACGTTAGCAAAGACCAGCCCCTTTCTTTTAATGAGAAAATCTAACTAAAACCAAATCCTTTTCTTAGCAACCTCCAGGTGGTGAGTTATAGTCGGCATCTGGCTGCTCACCTGGACCCTTCTCCTGATGTACTTTGCAGCTGCCCTTTCTTTGCTTTATCTCCAAGCATATGCATCACTTTAGAGCAATAATGATGTACATTTATTAGAATCTCCAGAGATCTCCATCCTCTAATTGTCTATTTTGTTCAGTAAATTGTACTCATTACTGAGCCACATGAGGCACCTAAAGATAACAGCCTTTTCTGGGTGCCCTCTGTCTGAGCCGGGATAATGGGACACTATCTAGCAAATGTTCAGCAGTATTGAGCCAAGCTGCTTAAAAGAACCCTTCAGTTTTCAGCTAAGTATGTTTCTTTAACCTCCTATCCCTCGTTCCTAACCATCCTCAGTTTTTCTTTGATTTATATGAATCATAATTTTCTCTTCAAGGAGTCTGGTTTTAGTTTAAGCTCTAGAAGTTGGAGAGCTCAGAAAGGATGTGATGTCCTTTCCACATCAAACAGTGAATTTCTCCTTCTGGTCTCAAAAATCAACAGCACAAGTGAAAATTCAAAGCCAGTTTTGGTTATAACGTTGCCAGTGACCACATGCATTGTATGAGGGACTGCAAATAGATGAGGCATGAATGGGCATGTGACTTCCAGTGATGCTAAATAAAATAAAACGGAACAGGCAAAACCACGTGCTTTGCCAGTGCTATTATCCACCAAATCTGGAATTTTCAACACTTTGAGAAGTTATTTCCTTCACTAAAAAAGTGATTAATGAAGAAAAAGTTAAGCAGAGTAATCAATGAAGAAGGAAGGTGGTAGGTGGGGGAAATAGAAGCTACCAGACCTAACACATGACGTGGCTATAAGGAAATGATAATCAGGCCTGGTTCCCATCTCTACAGTGCACTTCAAGAGGGCTCAACAGCCCCTCCCATGTAAATCACACCCTATACGAACTCACTAAAAATTCCTATTTTGAAATATTTCCATGCATAGATTCCATCCCATCACCTTTGTCATGGTTTTGTCTTCATAACTGCTGCTTTGCATAGTATCTATGAGTTGAATCAATAAAGGCTTTTAGGAGCCTTTCACAGACGGGGCATCATATTGCACTGACTCCAAGAGACAGGTGAGACAACAGCCTCTATGAATTGGAAAAGCAAGAAAAACAATGGCAGAGAATGCCTTTGCCTTACCCTGGAGTAGAGGGTGTGGAAGCCTTCAAACGCACTTACATCCTCATGACCCATCGGCTCTGCTGCTGTTCACTGCCCATTCATTTCTGCATGTTGGATGACCACCAATCTATCACCAACTGGCAAAGATGAAAATGAAAAAATGCATTAGGCCGAAGGATCTACAACTTCAAGTCCCAAGTCACTGCTGAAGTAAATATGAGAGTAGATTAAGTGCTTACCACATAGACTCAAACATGTATAATAGCTCAAGTTCAATAAAAGTTTATTTCTGATTCATGTATGCATACTGGACAGTTGAACATGTTGGTGGGGTGGACCTAATGCAGTGATCCAGGTACCCAGGCTGACAAAAGTCCTGCCATGTTTAAAACATAATTTCCAATGTTGCCCTATGGGTTCTCTCCATTCCAGTCAGCTAAGAATGGAAAACAGTATGAAGAAACTTGCATGCACATTCTCTGTGCTTTTTTTCCTAGAAGTGGATCACAATACTTTTCCACTTCCATCACATTCTGTTGGTTGGCTAAAACTCAATTACACAGTCACACTTAACCATATGGGCTGCAGGGCAGCGACCAGACTCCATCATATAAAAGCGACTCCAGCCCAATCACGAAGATAGCATTAAGTTTAGAGTAGAGGGTTCTCAGTGAGACACTAGCACAGTAACCTTGACTTAGTTACTTAACTACTCTGAGTCTCAGTTTCCTCAGCTGTAAAATACTGTTCCTCTCTCATAGACTCAAAATCGGCTGGGCACAGGGGCTCACGCCTGTAATCCCAGCACTTTGGGAGTCCGAGGCAGGCAGATCACAAGGTCAGGAGATCAAGACCATCCTGGCTAACAAGGTGAAACCCCATCTCTATTTAAAAATACAAAAAATTAGCCAGGCATGGTGGCGGGCGCCTGTAGCTCCAGCTATTTGGGAGGCTGAGGCAGGAGAATGATGTGAACCCAGGAGGCAGAGCTTGCGGTGAGCTGAGATCACACCACTGCACTTTAGCCTGGGCGACAGAGCGAGATTCTGTCTCAAGAAAAAAAAAAAAAAAAAAAAAAATAGCACTTCAGAATTTTTTTTAAGAGATAGGGTCTCACTCTGTTGCCCAGGCTAGAGTACACTGTGTGATGACAGCTCACTGCAGCCTTAAACTCCTCAGCTCCAGTGTTCCTCACACCTCAGTCTCCTGGGTAGTTAGGGCTATAGAAATGTGCCACCATGCCCAGCTAATCTCTTCTTAAATGTATATAGTGATGGAGTCTCACTATGTTATCCAGGGTGGTCTCAGACTCCTGGCCTCAAGCAATCCTCCTGCCTCAGCCTCCCAAAGCACCAGTTGTACAGGCATGAGCCACTAACTTCTTAGACTTTAAGGTACATGTGCATCCTCTAGGTATCTTGATAAAATGCAGGTTCGGATTTGGTAGGTCATGGGTGAAGCCAGAGATTCTGTATTTCTAACCAGCTCCCACATAATACTCATGCTGCTGTCCTTTGGCATTTTGAGTAGAAAATAGATAAAGGATTAGAGAATATTTTTGAAAACCATAAATGATTTGCAGATATAAAGAACTATTATCCTGGCACTAATTGATTATAAATAAATTCCCAATTAGGCAGCATTTTTTTTTTGAAACGGAGTCTAGCTCTGTCACCCAGGCTGGAGTGCAGTGGCGTGATCTCGGCTCACTGCAAGCTCTGCCCCCTGGGTTCACGCCATTCTCCTGCCTCAGCCTCCCAAGTAGCTGGGACTACAGGCGCCCGCCATCATACCTGGCTAATTTTTTGTATTTTTAGCGGAGATGGAGTTTCACCATGTTAGCCAGGATGGTCTCGATCTCCTGACCTTGTGATCCACCAGCCTTGGCCTCCCAAAGTGCTGGGATTACAGGCGTGAGCCACTATGCCTGGCCCCTAGGCAGCATTTTTTAGGATATGTTTAGTCTGGATACCAGGTACAATTTCTTAGAGTCACAGGATTTTGGAACAGGGAACAATTAAAGTAGTCACTACTCTCTCCCCTTATTTTCCAAACAAGGAAACAAGCTCAGAGAAATCAATCATGCCCCCAAAATCTCACAATAACTCAGCAATATACTGAGATTAGAATGCAGAAATTTGACATTACATAACATAATTAGGTTATTACATAAACCCAATTATCACCTTCTAAAGAAGAAAAGGTAATTTTTATTCTTCTACTAAAGCAAGAACAAATATTACTTTGGCCAAAAAGATACATAGCCAAAAAGGGGCCAGCAGGTGAATTCACCAACATGGGTCACTATGGTACCAAAAGCAGGCGAGGTGTCACAAGACACAAAGCAAGAAATTTTCGAGCAAATGTTCCTCAAAATTCAAAACATTTGTATTTTTAAACAAGGATTTTTATTTCCAATTTATACAAACTCCCAGTCACTCCTATTTGGAAACAATTAGGAAAAGAGAGAATTTGGGATTCCAAATAGAAAAGGAAAACGATTAGCCGAGGAGGAGCAGCAATTTCTGTGGTAAACCCCAGGTACAAATAAAGGAACCTAAAGAGTTTTTTAAATTCCTAGCATGTAAATTATTTTGCATCTCTGGGATCATGGTGGGTCCTAGGAGCCTAGAGTTGAACATGAGATGCCGTACCTCAGAAGTCAAAAACTCCAAGTCATGAATTAGAAAGGAACTGAACATCTGGAAATCAAGTCAGATTGGGGGAGAAGGGAGCTTCTTAGTATGGGTGTCATTGCCAATAAAGCAACATGAATTTGAAAGTGTTTTGTTAAGATTAGGGGAGAGTACTTATTGAGGAAGGAATGATAAATGGAAATCAATACTCGCATATACATTATTAAGATGGGCAAAACGCTATTAGCATCATTTAGTGAGCAATTTGTTAAAAGGTAAAAATGTTCCTACGAACTTCAATAAGTTTACCCGATTCCTTACCCCTAACACTCTTCCACCCTAATGTTTTTCAGCTCCTCAGACAAGAATTCAGAATTCTTACCCTATTTTTTGTGTGTGTGCCACAGACCTCTTTTGTAGTCTCTTGAAGCCTAAGGACCCCCTTCTCAGAATTACGTGTGAAATGAATAAGATAAAATATATAAGATTACAAAGGAAGTGAATTATACGAAAGATTCTCCTATCCAGAGAGATGCTGGGGAGTCCATGAACCCAACTTAAGAACATCTGATTGAGGAATGATTCTTCTAAGATAATGAAAGTTTTTCCTTACAAGAAACAGCATATGCAGAAAAGTTTTTAAAGCCTAAAGATGCGCAGTAAAAAATCCTGCTCATGATCAATCAGTGAAGAAAAGAATGCGCTGCAAAGAGAAGCCTGACCTTGAATTTCTGCCAAAACTCAGTTATTCATGCTGTTGCTTTAAAGCCCTACATTAAGGAATTACTCAGAAAATTTTCTTGGCCCCAGCCTTGTAGACACAGCATATTCTGTGGCCTGATGGCAGATGAAATAAAGCAGCATTGGAGACGGGAAAACTCTACTGAGTCCTGAGCTTGCATCCTAGTCCTCTAACTAGTTCTCTGCCACTAACTAGCTCTGTTACCTTAGTCAAGTCACTCATCTCTGAATTGAACTGTCTATAAATTGAGAAGGTTAAGTTAAATAATCTTCAAGGGTTTCTTCCTACTCTGAACAGTTAGGATCCTAAAATAATGCACAACCATTTCTCTGGGAAGAAACATTAGCAAGACGTCTTTTTGCTCTAAGCTCACAGTATGAATATATTTTCTAAATAATTTTTAGAGTCTTCAGAAATACATATCTTATGAGAATCACCTAACCATAGAACTTTAGACTTGGAAGAGATTTTAAGAGACATCCACTATCTCATCAATCTCAGTGAACAAGTGAGAAAAGTAAGGTTCAGAAAGGTGAATAGATTTATTTTTAGTCACATAATAAGGTGGCGTTAACGGACTGTTGGGCCTACCGCTATCTAGCACAAGCAGGATTTTAGTATTCGGCGTTGATAGTAAAGACAAGCTCATCAGTTCACTTGGAGAGATAGAAAGAAACCTCAGATAACCTAAGCCGTAGGATGGGAACCACATAAAGCAGCAGGTGACTGGGGTAATGGCACCTAGAAGCAGTATCTTATACCTCAGGCAGAGTCAAAGCTGGGGCCCTCATTACACACTACAACCTTCCCATCTCAAAGAACAGTAAACAACAGCTAGAGAACAAAGAACAGTTATTTCAAAATAGGTGGATGGATGAATTAACCCTGACTAATAACATCATTAAAACCAAAGCATAAGTTTGGGGCTGCTAATATAATATTGAAAGGTCAGCATTAACTAAGAAAATCTAAAAACATCTGTTAGGAATTTTCAAGTTTTAGAAGAAACGAATTAAGAATTATTTTGACCTATCTTCTGTGGACAGCCCTGAAATACAGTGACTACTTTATCAGCATTATTTTTACTAATACTCTCACTGCTATCTTCAGAGCATGTACTTACCAGCTACTGTTTAGGTTTAAAATTCACATGTACATTTCCATAGTGCCATCCATGCGTGTAGACTAGTTTCACATGCAAGTAATTAGAAACGATGAAGTTGTTGGAAATTTTTATCAAATCGTGATTATTATGTTTAATTAACCAACAATATGTATGCGGGTGCATTTAAAACCTATGCTATGATGCTTGTCAGTTTACTCTCTGCCTTTTCCCTTCAGAAACATGCATGTACAGTCAATGTAATCACAGCCATTCCTCAATCCCCATGACACACATTATTCCTACCTTATGTAAAGTTATGGCTTTCAGAACTATTTTCTTTGAGATTTTGTTTGAGGGCTGACATAGCCTTTCAAAATTTTCTGACTAGAGGCTACACACACTGCTGATTTGCCAGCTCCATAGTTCAGCTCCTCCAGGAATTCCCAGAGGCAGCAGTGCCATCTACTGGTAAGGAGGGTACAATTTGTTTTCTGGGAGCCTTGGGGGTGACACCAGCCAAGAACCTGAAGGAACGGCAGCCTAGATTTAGGTCTTTGTGAGCCCTTCTTTTCTCAAGCACATTACAAGCATAACTGATGCTTACAACCTGAGACACGTAACTACCACAGGAGCTTTCTTCGTGTGAATGGTAGGTCCTCTGGTAGCCACATAAAGCCAGCCAGGCTAGCCAATGAGGCAGCTCTGCCTTGAAATGCCTCCTCAAGCATCCAAAAGCAGGCAGCAGAGCCCTACTGAATTAAACATTTCCTGGCTCTCCTCTTTCCCCAATGCTTCCCTATCAGATGATCTCACCCAGTGCCCCCACCTGTGGCACTGTTATCCAGCTGTATCTTACGGTATCTGTCCTAAGGAAGGTGCTCAGATCCCTCTCAATATGAAGGCTCTTATACTTACACAACATGACACAGATCCTCCTCAAAGGACACTACTGCTTAGGCATGCAAGTCGGACTCTAATCCCTCTCATTCACTCTCTATCCTTCCCGTCCCTGACCCAGGGGACAGAAACGACAGAAAGGCAAAGATTTTGTTGTTGCTTTGAAAGCAACACTAGTGGGCTTTTATTGAATCAGAGAATAAAACGTTGTCCTATAGGTCACTGAGGTATGTTGCTAGATGGACTAAGCCTGTCAATCTTTTTGTTGTCCCTTGCATAATCTAATCAGTGTTTCCCAACCTTTTCAAAATCCCTGCCTCCCTTCCACAGGCCAAACAATGCATACCCTCTGTGGTTTATGGAACAAAGATGAGTTTCTTTCCTCTGAAAATAAAAGTGCATACTATGCCACCTACCTTACCCTCAGCATTCTTTTCTCCCCTCTACTCCATGCCACTTAAAAAAAAAATCTCTGGCCGGGCATGGTGGCTCACTCCTGTAATCCTAGCACTCTGGGAGGCTAAGGCAGGTGGATCACGAGGTCAGGAGTTTGAGACCAGCCTGGCCAATCTGGTGAAACCCAGTCTTTACTAAAAAATAAAAAAATTAGCAGGACGTGGTGCCACACACCTGTAATCCCAGCTACTCAGGAGGCTGAGGCAGGAGAATCGTTTGAATCCAGGAGGTAGAGGTTACAGTGAGCCGAGATTGCACCACTGCACTCCAGCCTGGGTGACAGAGTGAGACTTTGTCTCTAAAAAAAAAAAACTCTGATAAAGTTTTAAATTATTCCCACTAATTTGGTTTGTGTGACAGTCTATCAGGTGACAACCTATATTTCACTTTACTAGGGTCATTTGTGATATTCTGAATGAGCTTTGCAGCAACTTGTTCTTTTACTTTCATTCATCTCAGAAAACCAACAAAAGTTGATTTGCTGTGGCTGATAAACCTGAATTTGATCCCCTTAACAAATTTAAGTGTTCCCTCTTTAAAAAAAAATATTTATCTTGCCTAGTAAACTGATTTATTAGCAAATGTAGGCATTTCACAGGCATGGGGTGTGTTTTAGAGGTTTGAAATCAGGTCGTTTCCTAAAGAAACATGATGTTGTACAGGAAATGTTAAGAGCTATAAAGGGCTTTGAAGGTATCAGGATGTCCCCAAGGGACAAGGTAGTGAGACCCTCGCCCATCTCATACCAGAAAGAGTTCTGAATGAATTACGTGGAAACTCCAGAACACAGTAATATCTTCATAATGAGTTAGTTGAACCATTTCTTACGGAGTTGATTACCAGGTGTATTCAACAAATCAAGAAGTTAACCCGCGGAAAATCGAAGGGACTTTTTATGTTTGCCTATGAGCTGTCTGGGGAAATGGAGGAGAGGCAGGGAATACCTTGCACAGCTCAACCTGCTCTTAAGTTCCTGGACACACCTTCCCCCTTTTAAAGTATGATTTAAAGGCAACAATCCGTCTCCCCTGGACTCCCATACAAACCTCTTTTGGCAGCCAAATGGTCTTCATCAAGCACACACTTTTCAAAGAATTAAGGAGGTCTGAGTAGGTTTAGTTTAGACCCTGCCTTCCCTCTCCCCACAACCCAGTAACATGCTGAAAATAAGTAATTACCCTCCTGGGCACCCCCAGGAAAACCTGTTTACAGAAACTACAACTCTTCCTCTGAAAAAAACCTTATCTTCTTAAGGAAGAATCTCAGTGTGATGGTCTGGTCTGCAGTTCACTGCAGGCATTTCCCTCCTCACCATTTACCAGTCATCAGTTACGCTGTATCTGAAATTCTTTTTTTTTTTTTTTTTTTTTTTTTTTTTTTGCCTCTCATTTAGACCGGCTCCACCGGTGCCCAACTGCTTAGAAAAAAAAAAAAAAAAGCCTCTGAACGAATCTCTGGATTCCTCCAGCAGGCTCAAAGCGTTCAATTTCGCTGAAACTCTGGGGTGAAAACCGCCAGGTCCAGCGGGCAGAGCAACACGGGGGTTCAGTCCCCGGCGAGGCCGCCGGCATCTAGGCAGGAGGGCTCTTCGTACAGCTGTGCTAGAAATTCGGTTTCGCTCGCGGCCGCGGGATTAGTTCGAGTCCCACGGGCTGGCCAAAGTGACACTACATTTCTTCTTCGTTCTCCCATGTGACAGTTCCCCCTGCATTAAAGCCACCTCCTCCTCGGCCCCAACCCAGGTCCAGCGCCCCTGACGCCCGCGCCCCATCACCCGCACCCTCCACCTGGGGAGGGGGTTCATGCCAGCAACCCTCCAGGCGGGAAACAAAGGCGGAGGCAGGGCTGCCAGGTGGGCAACTCCCCTCGGGCAGACCCGTCACCGCAGTGGGGAGGATGGGAAGGTGCCTGAGAGGATAGAAAAAGGGAAACCAAGGCAACCGGGACTGCATCCTCCCCGAAGCTGGGCTCCTGGGGCAAGCTGACCCCACACCTCCCCGCGCCCCGCCCAGCCCTGCCTAACCCGCTTGCCCGGACCCAGCATGGGAGGGACTGGGGGCCGCCCCGCAGCGCCGCTTACCTCGGGAGAAGCGCTCCGGCTCCCTCCGACGGCTCAGGAGAAAGCCCCACCACTCGCGCACGCGCTCTCGCGCACTCGCGCCTTCGCCCCTCGGGCCCCCGCGCGCGCCTCTCCGACTGGGCTCTGGCCAGCCCCGGCCTTGTCCGTCAGCGTCTGCAACAACCAATCCGGTCGCACAGAAGGCTCAGCTCCAGTCACGTGGTGAGACCAGCCAATCACCAAATTGCCCTCGGCAGCGTCCGCTCCGATGTCCCTGGGGGTTCGGTTGCTACCTAGCGGAGCGGGTGCGAGGTGGCATAAAGGGTTGAGTCTCTGTTTTCGGGGGCTGAGTGGCAGTCAGTTGATCAATTACCAGATCAATTGACTTCTCAAATTATAAATAAGAATCACTTGACTATCTTGTTAAAATGCGGATTTTGATCCAGAAAGTCTGGGATGGGGACCTGAGATCCTGCATGTCTAATAAGCTCCTAGGTGGCGATGACGATGTTCTTGGTCGGAGGATCACGCTTTGAATTGCACCTGTCCGAAAGTAATGGCTGTAGCCCTAGTTCCACGTAATTTGAAAGTTGCACCTTTCTTGTCCTTCCACTGATGAGAAGCGTTCCTGTGACTGGCTACTTGGGTTGTCCTGGTTATGCTTACAGTTTGCGCACCAGCTGACGGAAGGTGTGTTTAATCCCCCCACATTACCCACCCTTGGGCTATGGAGCAGCAATCATGCCAACTTGGTGACTGGAGTGTGGAGCCGGAAGTGGAGACGGAATGGCCATGGAAGAGAACACTGTGTCTACGTTAATCCTAAAGGGTTGGGTGTGTATGTCTGAGTGGCGCGGTGCCAGACTCTTGGCCAGAGAAGTGTTATAAGTGGTCCCTGCTTCTTAAAATGTAACAGTTTGCTGTAGAACTACACAGGCTAGCTCAGAAAGAAGTATGTGGGGTAAACATCCAGGGAGCTAACGGTTACAGCACAAATTCAAGCATAAGCTAAAGCGGTTGCAAAATAATATGCTTTGGGGATCAAGACTATACAAGTCAAAATATTCTTCTGTCAGTAATTCCAGAGTCAAGAAGTTAGGACTCCCACTGACCCTGTCATCTTCTCTCAAATTTGACCTAAAGACTCAGTGTTTTCGGACTGGTCAGCTAGAACCTTTGTCGTTCAGCATAGCCAAGCTCTTATTACCCAATAGTGTACCGCCGTAGTTCAAGATTCTTAAGTGCTGAATTCTCCAAAACCTTCATCTCTCATCTCTTCAAACCAGGTGATAGAACCCTGCTTCAGCTTTTCTCTCTCACTATTTATCAAGGTGATCAAACTATCGCTTAGAGAAAACTTCACCTTTGTCAGTGTGTCTTGGACTTCTCTGGCTTCTCAAGCCTGGTTAGACGGTAAAAGATTGTGGGGCCCTGTGCCTGGAGATTCTGATTGGGATGAGAAGTGGGGCTTGGACAGTTATAGGTTTTAAAAGTTCCACTGGCAATATGATATCCAGCCATGCTTGAGAACACTTGCAGAAGCTGCTAGATCGATAGACTCATTTTTTAACAGGGAAAACTAAACTCTGCAACACAAATCACTAATGACATACACACTCTCTAAACAGAAGAAAGTTTCCACATAATTTTTGAGAACTGATTTTTAAAGACCAAAAATAATTCATAGGTAACAAATACTCCAAAGACTAGTCAATGGGATAAAATGAAAAGCTAGGTGCACAACTAGGTTTAATTTCAATTGATTAACTAAATATTTCCAATAGAACGTATTGCCTTTTGTTAACCGTGCCAAACTGATAAACTCTCTGGTGATAGCTTTACTTGTTTTATGCCCTTCTTAACTAGAACAGATTTCCATTTGAGTATTTATTTTTATTTTTTATTTTAAGTGCCAGGGTACATGCGCAGGATGTGCAGGTTTGTTACAAAGGTAAACGTGTGCCATAGTGGTTTGCTGCACCTAGCAACCCATCACCTAGGTGAGTCTATTTCAAATATTCCAAGGATTCCCAATTCTCATTCCTGGTGTTTTACCACATTCTGTTACTTTTTAAAAGTGATTAGTGCCTGCACCTTGGAAAACTGTTGTACAGAGCTTTTGTATGGAGTGATATTCAATGTAGTGGAATATGACCTACTTAGATTTTAACTAAATGAGTGATATCCCCTCAGAACATTCTACCAATGCCAGCTATCTTACTCAAAAGTGACTTTATTTGTGACACCAGAAATATGGAAGCCCAATGTGTGAGCCTGCAAACTAGCTTCCCTCCTTCTGTGACACTTTCAAAAATATATTTCACAGCATTCAAATGGCGGAGAAATTTTTCTCACCTTGTAAACTTGCTTTATCTATTGAGTAAAACAAGGACAGTTTTCACTGCTACTTAACTAGTAGGAGCAATGTAAATTTTTAACTAGAAAAAAAAGCATTTATTTTTCTCTTTGTGGGTGTCATCATTACAGAAAGAAGCAACAGAAACAAAGACTCTCGCTTGAGGATATAAATTTGAAAAAAAAAAAAATCCAGGCTGTCATTCATTCTCTGTTTTTCGGTCTACTTCCCTCAAATATATAACCTGATTTTCAGTCTCAGGAAGTGGATATATTACTAACCTGATATGAGTTAGCTCAAAGCAGGTTTCCTACCCCTTAGTCCAGAAATTGCTCAGCAAGAGATTTAGGTATATTTGAAAAGAAAGAAAAAGATAAGATATAAGCCATCCACCATTTTGCCAAGTCCCAGAAATCCACCCATTGCTATATTATAACCAGAACCCCCATAGACTGCTTTCTAATTGCTAATTACCTTTTTATCTCTCAGACAATAAATAGCTTCTCTAAACTTAATTGATTTCATTCATGAAGACCCATAGATTACCTAAGGTTCTAGTCTCCATCTGTCATATAAATCCTGCCAGGATAACATTTTGTATCTATGTATCTGTGTTTTAATAACTGATACTTTTATCCCTTTTCTGTAACTGTGTACAGATTTAATCCAACCACAAGGCATTTTTTGTAGAAAACTTAGTTTTCTTTATATTCTCTATAACGAATGTTACGAATATAAATACTCACTTTTATATTTTGACAAAACAATTTAAACTTAAAATATGTATAGATAACATATACCCCTCTGTACCTCCCCCAACTTAAGAAATCAAGCATTATACATACAGTTGAAGACCCCATGTGCCCCTCTCAACCACTGATTTTCTTAAAAATGGAGATTTCATAATTAGCAAGCTTATTCACCAAGGAGAGATAATGGTTTATAGAAGGAACACTATTTCATGCATGTAATAGGCAATACAAGTGTAAATGGGCAAAAGTCTTACTGAATAAAATGTTTGGACATTCCAAACTGATATAAGAAAAAGCCAAGGAAAACTAGAAATCACCTGTGGTTCAAAACCTGTGTCTTACAATTACAAAGGACATGGAAAGCAGGTAAGCCTCAGAAAACAGCAGTCTGGAGCAGAGGTGAGGTGAGGATTCAGGTTTCATTCATTCAATCAACACACTGCATTAGCCTTGTTTTTTAGCTCATTTTAAGAGAAGTAAGCTATCACAATTCAAAATAAAAAGTGTTATGTTACAAGTGAGGCGTAACACTATAAGATCGCGTGGAGATGGAGTACTAATTCTGACTGATGAAATCAGGGAAAGTTTTCTGCAAGAAATTATACGTGAACTGAATTCCGGAGTTGTAGGAGTTAACCAGCTGTTACGGACTGTTTCTCCCATGTTGAAACCTCCCATCCCCAGTGGAATGATGTTGGGAGGCGGGGCCTTTGGGAGGTAATTAGGATTAGATGAGGTTGTAACGGTAGAGCCCTCATTAATAGGATTAATGCCCTTTTTAAAGTCTCCAGAGACTTGCTTCTGCTCTCTGCCACGTGAGGATACAATATGAAGTCAGCAGACTGTCATCCAGAAGAAGGCCCTCACCAGAATTTGTCCATGCTGGTACCCTGATCTCCAGCCTCTTGACCTGTGAAAATAAATTTCTGTTGTTTATAAACCATCCAGCTTATGGCACTTTGTTATAGCAGCCCAAATGGACTAAGATGCCAGCAAAGGGCAAAAGAAAGCATGTTCTGGGCCTAGATAACAGCCCATATGAAAGCATAAGAGCATAGAACTTTGGGAAAGAGAAAGTAGTGTAATTTAACTGGGCTTAACAGGAGAAGGAGGAAAAATGATGATTGAAAGATGGGGCAAAGACCAGAATTGAAAACTTGCAAATGCATGATATGCCATTCCTCCCTCCTCCTGTACATATGGCAGATAATCAATCATAGTATTCAACTCTGTTACAGTGATTATGAGTAGAATCTAGGGCTATACGGTATGGGTTGAAATCCCAGCTCCTCCAGCTGTGTAAACCCAGACAATTTGGCCCTTGGAAGATACTGGATAAATGGTTCACCAAGTTATCTCACCTGTAAAATGGAAATAATGGCAATACAAGTAAAGTGGTCCCTCCTTGTCTTCAGGGGATATGTTCCACAAGCCCCAGTGGATGCCTGAAACCCTGGATAGTACCAAATCCTATATATGTATATGACTTTTTTTTTTCCTACACATACACACCTGTGATAAAGTTTAATTTGTATATTAGGCACAGCAAAAGATTAACAACAATAATAAGATAGAACAATTATAACAATACACAGAAATAAGAAGTTATGTCAATGTGGTCTTTCTCTCAAAATGTCTTATTGTGCTATACCTAGGTAGCTGAAACCATGGAAAGCAAAACCACAGATAAAGGGGGATACTTGTCTCTTATAGTTGTTTTCGTTTGTTTGTTTTTGAGGTAGAGTCTTACTCTGTTGCCCAGGCTGGAGTTCAGTGGTACTATCGGCTCATTGCAACCTCCTCCTCTGGGTTCAGGAGATTCTCCTGCCTCAGCCTCCCCAGTAGCTTGGATTACATGTGCGCACCACCATGCCCAGCTAATTTTTATAATTTTTTAGTAAAGATGGGGTTTTGCCATGTTGGCCAGGCTGGTCTCGAACTCCTGGCCTCAAACAGTCCACCCACTTTGGCCTCCCAAAGTGCTGGGATTATAGGCGTGAGTCACTATACCATCTTATAGTAGTTAATGAGCTAATTAAATAATACAAAGTGCTAAAGCAGTATTTTGCATGTAGGCAGTGTTAAATAAATGATAGGTATTATTAATATTGTTCTCCTAAGCCTGAATGTGGCTTCATACTCATCAACACATTATTATTGGCATCCCACTTCAACCAATCAGAATGGGCACCCAGGGAGAACCTTCCTGCCATCATGGTTCCTGACATGACTCTGACTTAGAGCTCATTGTAATGCCCCTCATGTATGACAATTCTTATTCACATTTAAGCAAGTTCTTATAAAATGTTTCTCTCATTCCAAAACAAGTCGTAAAAACTAGCGGCTCACATACCTAAGTATTTTCTTGGAAACTTAGACATTATTTTTACTGATTTTCTTACTTATAATTTTTAAATAAAACACATTATACTCTAAGTAGTTTGGACTTTTTGTTCCTTAAATGCATTACTTCTCACTTGCTCAGAGTCATGTTTACATACCATTGTATGGCTATACCTTCTGAATTTCCGAACTCTATTCTCATCAGCTTATAATTCTTATGTAGAGGATCTTAGCATTTCTACAAAGATGTAATATTGGGGCACATGGCTTCTACCAAGTGATTCCTAAAAATTATCATGACTAATTGCTGGGCCTGGGATGTCTTTCATGCATGCATTCATTTCCATTCAGAAACACCTCTAGGATTCTCTATGGTATGACCCAGACTAGGTGCTGAGGCTACAGGACCAAGCAGACAGGCATGGTTTTCACCTAGGGAAAGTTTAATATCTTGTGCCTGTCCCTTAAGCACCACCCTTCAGACTGAGAAGCTCTGTGAGCCCTATGGTGGCACCTCTGATGCCCCACCAAGATCTCCTTGGGTCCCTTTTACCAGCTCTGTGCACCCATTTCTGAGCCTCTGCTCCCTTGGCTGAGTTCTTCAGAGAACCACCTGGCACCACTTCACCTGTATGAAGAACCAAGCATGCCTAGCAATGTACCACCATTAGCAATGATTAACAGGTGCACATTCAAAAACCCAGCTTCTTTCCTTCAAGGTGTGACAATCTCTAAGTTGTCATTTATACTACAGAGCTTCCTGCACGGCCAGGCTGTCTCTTGCTTGATATCCCATCCCTACTTGACTCTTATGAGTCCTCCTGGATGTTATTTCTTTATAAATCACCTATACTTGAATACTTGGCTCAGGGTCTCCTCCTGGGAAAATTCAGCTTATGGTCATCCCTTTTCTTATTATTAAGATATAGCATTTATCACATTGTGTGTTCTTAGTCTAAGTTATGTTGTATACTCTATATTGCAAGATGCATGAGGACAGAGACCATGATTCATTCATCTTTGAAACTCCCCAAGTTATGACCCATAGCTGGAGCCCAGTCAATCTGTTTAATTAGCTTTAGTTGAAATGTCTCTGGTATGTTTTCCACACCATTTCTACCCCTCACTATTCACTTCTATGATCTTATCCCCACTTCTCTGCCCCATGATAACAGAGCTCTGGCCACCTTGGCCTTCTTAACTACTTCTCTAATATACCAAACCCACTCTTGTTTCTGGCTGTAATACTTTGTCCTTCACCACCACCACCTTGCAGCTGTTGCATCTTCAGGACCCTCCCTCACTTGCTAAATTTAGGTCTCTGCTCTGACGATTCCTTGTCAGAGAGGCTTTCACTGGTCAAATGATCCCAAGTATCATTCCCTCCCACAACTGTTACCCTCTAACTCAAGCCTTTCTCAACTTAGGGTTCCTTGAGAAAATTAAGCCCTGTAGAAAATGATTTCAGTGAGTGCTTTCTTTAGTCTCCCAAAGTACGCAGCTGGTATCATTCTATCTGCGTAGGAGAGAAGTCAATTCATTCTATACAAAATGTGCCTTAGGGCATTAAGAGTTTGATTCTCTGGTAGAACTGGTGGAAAAGGGCTACTCTAAATTGTTATCTTACTTTTTTCTTCTTACCTCTCATCAACATCTGATGAATTATTTCTTTGTTGTCTCCCAACCCTGCTCTTTTTAGAATATAAGTACATAAACTTTTGTTCTTATCCCTGCTTATTCCCAGGGTCTAGAACTGGTACACAGCCAGCGCTCAAAAAGTATCTGTTGAACGAACTTCACAGGATCCATTTGTGTTATAACTTTTAATAACTTTTATGTTAAAACAGTTCATGTTAAAACTTCTCCATCAGAAAAAGTTTATATTATAGATTACCCTAGAGGAATGATGACAGAAAATTCTAAATAGAATTGGGAAAGCAAAAAATATTTGTACAGATAATAATAATGAAGGCTTTAATTATCCAAACACAGAGCAGCCAACTGCTCAGTCAGGATGAGATGTGCAAGAGGCAATGGGAATAGATGTCAACAAACTGAGAACTGCTTTCTAAATCCCACAAGAGAAGGAATGAGGGAACTTTCATCCTAAACAGGATCAGAAATGGACCCAAGAGATTGTGTTGGGTGAACAGCTGAGTAAAAACTAATAAAGTAATTAAATTCTACATCCTCATGGGACAGGGGAAAACCATGAAACAAATTGCACACACTTTAGATTTCTGAAAGGGAAATACGCTAAGTATAGTCTCTATTTAGGAGACATTTGAAATAAAAAACTTTTTAAAAGTCAGTAACCCACAAGAAAAGCCTAATTACCTTGTTGTTATTGTTTTTTTGCTTTCCACGAAAAGCATATACCAAGGAATAAAAATAACAAGCATTAGAGGTAGGAACTAAAAAGAGAACTATTCGAGCCATGTAAATTATCAGAGAAAAGAGGGCATTTCCCTGCAAAATGGTAGTTCCTGTGAAGAGAAGAAAGAAACCCAATCAATTATAAAGAAGGAGAATAATAACAACAACAACAAAAAAAAAAAAAACCTTTTACAGCACCTTGCAAATGTCTCCAAAACTAATAAAAAGGATTATTTTAACATGCCAGAGGAAGGAAATTGCTCAAAGAATAAGTGGAATACTTTGATCTTGGTGAGATAAAGGATTTGCTCAAGAATGGAAAAGGGCATGTTTCACAGGCTGAATTATTTGCCCCAAATTAAGATATTGAAAAAATGATATGGAGACTTCCTTTTCTATGATATCCCCAAATATGCACTGGTTAGAATTACTTTAGTGATTCAGGCTACCTTGCAAGGCTGAACAAAATCCATATGTACAAGCCATCAGGACTGAGAGATGGGGAATCTGCTGGCTCAAATGAATGACTTGTATCACAAATGTGTAGCTGTTCCCTATTCACATGAAGGGGTTCTGAGGGGCCTGAAAAAATTTTCAAAGATTATTTTTGTTGGCCAGGTGCAGTGGCTCACACCTGTAATCCCAGCATTTTGGGAGGCTGAGGCGGGTGGATCACGAGGTCAGGAGATCGAGATCATCCTGCCTAACACGGTGAAACCCTGTCTCTACTAAAAAAAAAAAAAAAATTACAAAAAATTAGCCAGGCGTTATGGTGGGCACCTGTAGTCCCAGCTACTCGGGAGGCTGAGGCAGGAGAATGGTGTGAACCCAGGAGGTGGAGCTTGCAGTGAGCAGAGACTGTGCCACTGCACTCCAGCCTGGGCGACAGAGCGAGACTCTGTCTCAAAAAAAAAAAAAAAAAATATTTTTGTTTAAATATTCAATGATTTTTAGCTTCCATTACAGGCTCTATGACTTTACCAAACTTGAAATTAAATTGATTTAATGAAATGGATATTTGACTGGACCTGATAAAAATTGTATGTGGCCATGTTCTTTCTGTTTCCTCTTATCTCTCTTGACATTAACTATCACTTGTGAATTTACTGACCAATTACACTTAAAGTTACAGGTTTAAAACAAACCTAAAGCTGGCACATAATAACATTCAATAACTGTTACCTGCTTTAAAATAGATTTTTTAGTAAATAAAATACCAAAACCAAAAACTTAAAATAAAATCCAAGCTATCTTCCCTTCCCCCTTTATTTTCTTTCTTTTATGTGCTTATCTCTCTGTTGGAATTCTATCTGCCATCTGCAGCTATACCAATAATGGCCCACTGATGAAAGTTTCTACTAACAAGGGGTCCCAAAACATGGTCCTAATATATTCTCATAGCTATTGATGCTTAAGAATTCATCCTAAGAGAATTTCAAAGTACCAAAAGCTACTGCATTAGAAAGAGTATTCAGGTTTTCTGTTTTCAAAGATTAAAAAAAATTATTTTCTTTTAGCTAGATCCCCCTCCCCAGTGTTATGATTGCTTGTGCTTCCTAAGATTAGAAACTTAGTTTCAAAGAGAGATCTAGACCCAGTCCTGTGCTTCTGCCAGGAATTTGGATTTCCATAGCCCAAGATCACTCCCCTCTGTTGTACGGCTTCATCACACACACATGTTCTATTAAAACCCCAAATTAGAAAGAGTATTCAGGTTTTCAGTTTTCAAAGATTTGAAAAAAATTATTTCCTTTTAGCTAGATCCCTCTCCCCAATGTTATGATTGCTTGTGCTTCCTAAGATTCGAAATTTAGTTTCAAAGCGGGATCTAGACCCAGTCCTGTGCTTCTGCCAGGAATTTGGATTTCCATAGCCCAAGATCACTCCCTTCTGTTGTATGGCCTCATCACACACACATTTTCTATCAAAACCCCAAACTGAGACTAATGCTTCTCACCTCAGAGAGATAATTAGAAATGAGTCCCAGAGAAGTAGTTTACTAATTTCTTCCAGTTTTCTTCTACAATAGATCTCTACTCTAAACATCGTAATGGCCATTACCAAGATTCCCATCTCCCAAATCTCAGTTCAGCATCCGGCATCTCTCCTCTGAGCTTCCACAGCTACCTTGCTCCTCCCCTAATGTGGCTTTCATCACACTGTATTGCCATTGGCTGTTCAACAGTTTATGACCTCCACTAGACTAAGTTCTGTCTTGTCCATCATTGTATCCTGGCCCTTAGAGCAATATCTGGTGCAGAGTAGGTGCTCAGTAGTCACTTGTTAAATGAATAAGAGCACTCATTCTCAGAATCCGCCCACTACTTCTGCTGGCATCTCTGCTGATTTACCTTTGAACTGGAGAATTACCCTCACCTATTAATGGGGTCTACATCAATATTCTGTTACATTTCTTTTCCTTTGGGGGCTCTTTCCTCTTTCTGCTAATACATGCATGTATAAATATTTACATTTCTTCTCATATTAAATTACTTCTCCATTCTCATATTTATTTCTTTCCCTTTGCTAATTTTACTTAGATCATCAAGCCTAGATAACATAATTTTAAATGCGAGTAATTGACCCCTTGTACACATTGCCAGTGATTGCATGAATAGCCATATATCCAAACAAACAAAAGGAAATATAAGATATTCTTGATATTCCATTCCTTTACATTCCATTTTTTTCTAATTCTAAGTAAAAACTTTCCTTTCGATGAATTTTTCTATCACTACATCTTATTCACTTACAAAACACTATGTCAGTAGGTTTCAAACTTGAGTGTGTACTGGAATCATCTACATCAAAAACAAAATTCTTAGACCCTACCCATAGGGTTTCTGATTAAGTAGATCTGGGGTGAGGACTGAGAATGTACGTTTTTAACAAGTTTCTAGATACTGCTAATGCTTTTGCATGAGAAGTGCAGTTTAGAATCACTATACTATGTCAGTGATACAGTGTTTAAACGACAAATAAACAATATTAAAAGTTAATAAATAATCAAAAATCTATGCACAAAAGGAATTGCTCTGTATGATTGGTTATGATCAAAGGAGGGACTGGAGCCATTCCAGGATGCTACTCCAATATGGCACCACAGCTCAAATGGTCAGCCAGATGTTGAACATCATTCAAAAGAAATAAAGATTTCTGCAATAAAACTGTGTGTATCTCTGGTTATTGAAATTCAAGAAAGCTACAGCAGCCCTGGAAAAAGTGTCAGGAAGGGCATCTAGGCTGATGGAAAGCAAGAGTTCCATTGGACAGAGGCAACCCTATAATGAAAGGAGGTGGTAGGTTTTCTCATTTCAGGATGGTAAAGGTTAAGAAGTGGGACAGTAGAATTTTCTAAGATAATGAACAGTACAGATAGACTAATGGCCCAATTCTGAAACCCTAGAATGTACAGCTAGGGTAGTGGGATCCTTTAAAACTCAACTTAGGGAAGTTTATGAAGCAGGTACTACTTTATTCAATGGACATACTTTGTGGCACTCATAATCTCCAAGAATGATGTGAGTAAGGAAAATAAAGATAATGAAGATATATTTTATCAAGTAGATAAGTGATAAAATCATAAACTTAGAATGAAAAAGTGAATTGGCCTATAACATAAAAGTGAGGACAACTTATCTCCCTATTACACGCCCCCTGGCACTGCCTTTGACAAAATAATGTAGTAAATACTCCTTGAGTTTTGCCTCATTACACTGTTCTAACTTTTTCCTTTTTAAAAAAAGTTGAAATAGGGTCTTGCTCTGTCACCCAGGCTGGAGTGCAGTGATGTGATCATAGCTCATTGCAGCCTCAAGCTCCTAGGCTCTAGTGATCTGCTTTAGTTTCCTGAGTAGCTAGGCCTACAGATACATACCAGCATACCCAGCTAATTGTTTTTTTTATTTTTTATTTTTTAGAGTCAGGGTCTCACTATGTCACCAAGGCTTGTCTCGAACTCCTGGGCTCAAGTAATCCTCCCACCTTGGCTTCCCAAAGTGCTGGGATTACAGGCATGAGGCACTGCAATGCGCCCAGTTCTAACCCTCAAGACCAGATGAGCAATATAATACCTTTAGACTTCATATTGCCCACCTCACCTTGAAATATGACCTGTGATCCAAATTTAGCACCAGTAACAAAAAAAAATTAAAGTTAATGAATAATAATCTATCCATTTACTGACACGTGCTCTAGCTTTGAGAGCCTTTCTGGGAATGCTAATTTATGCAGCTCTGATAACTGTGTGAGTTTGGGAACCCTTCCATCACCCAGGGCTGAATCACAGACAGATAAAACATGATATATGACACAGTAAAGGAAAGAAGAGTGAGAGAGACACCGATTATGGTTTAAGGTAGGGTTTGCAATACAAATGTTTATGGGGTGAAGCAGGTGAAGCAAAAAAGTGAAGCAGGCTAGGATAAGACAATAGGTAGAGGCTGGAAGTTATGGTGCACGCCTGTAATCCCAGCACTTTGGGAGGCCGAAGCAGGCAGATTACCTGAGGTCAGGAGTTCGAGACCAGCCTGGCCAACATGGTGAAACCTTGTCTCTACTAAAAATACAAAAATTAGCCCGATGTGGTGGTGCATGCCTGTAATTCCAGCTACTAGGGAGGCTGAGGCAGGAGAATCACTTGAATCCAGGAGGCAGAAGTTGCAGTGAGCTGAGATCACACCACTGCACTCCAGCTTGGGCGACAAGAGCAAAATTTCATCTCAAGAAAAAATAATAATAAGACAATAGGACAATAGGAAGAAGCAGAAACTATGTTGTTAGTGAGTTTCAGCATGTTGTTGCAATATAAGAGTGCGAAACCACTCATATCTCATGACTTTTTCAGAAATCTAGAAACCTGAACTTTTTATGGGAATTTATCCGATTTTGCTGTTGTTGTTGTTGTTGTTTTGTTTTAAGTCTATGGGCCAAACGAAACACATCTGCAAACCAGATACAGATATGGCCCTTGGCTAAAAGGGTCAATTCCCCATCCTAAAATCTCCCATACTCCTTAGAGCTGCATCACGTGATCATTGCTGGGTAGAAGGGAAACCAAGAAGTATATTTGTTGTTTTGTTGTTGTTGTTGTTTGCATTGTTCGCATGAATAAAATCTGGATTCTATTACTAAGCACAAAAGGAAGTCACACATCCTAAGGAGGGAAGATGCCTCATGCTTTGGAACACTATACCTAAGAGATTCCACAAATATCTAACTTTTCAGCAATCTCCTTTCTTTCTGCCCTTGAACGATCTTTGGAGGTCTCTGGATCAACATATTGGCCTGAGCATAATGTGACTTATACCCTTAATTATATAACCATAATGAATTGAAGGATTAGTGTCACTGTGCCAAATGTGTCCATTTTCAATATAGTGCAGGTCTGTATAAAGCAAACACATGAAAGAAAAGATAGCTAAAAATTCCAGGTACACAAATTAAAACTTGATTTACTCCTTTTTCTAGGACTTTCATGATATGACAGATGTACTTCTCCTGTCATTGCCCTAGTCTCAAGACAAGCAAATGTTTGAGAAGTCATTAGATTTAAATTACTTTGGGAAATATCACTGAAGTCAAAAGCTATATGGAACAAGTACACATTTCTCATTTTCATGTCAATGACTGTTTTATTTGAAGAGTCGACTGTACTCATTTTAAAACCCAGAAAAAGAAGGCAATAATCTACCAGTAATGATGCAATAGTCATGGGTGAAGATTGATTAAACCTTCAGGACTGCCTTAGCATTTACCTGGTTTTACATTTGCTGGGCTTTGCCTTAAACAACGTAGGTATAATGCATCTGAGACACTAGACAGAATACTAGTTTCAGGTATTCTATAGTCTCAAGAGATCTGAATTCGCTATTTCACCTAGAATTCATTTTCCTCAAATTTTATGATAATCAAGCATGTACTTAACCACATTTTCCATTCACTGGGAAGAAAAGGAAACTATTTGTTTCCATTTTTGCATATGATTCATTATTTCAAGGTTTTTTTTTTTTTTTTTTCACTTGCTTTTTAGTTTCGCGGGGTTGACTTTTTGGGAGGGTACCAATGATGAAGTACTCTTGATATAACATCTCTAGTCATTAAGATGTTCTAAAACTAATGATGTCTGAGGAGTCTGATAATAGCAACACAAATTCACATTTGAACATTAAATCCCCAGTGCTGGAGTGTCTTACTCTGGGTCATGCTAACCAAGTCTCATGTGCCTTCATCTATCCATCGAAGAGGGCTTCCAGCCTTGGTAGAGCCAATATTTGTGTTTCAATCTAGCCAAGTCTCATTGTAGTTCATCATTACCCTTTCAGTGAGAAATGTCAAGGCCCTGCCCTTTCTTGAAGCTTTAGGGAATGGTTTCTCTGTATCTTCGTATTCCAAAGCAGGAATCAGATGGGAATTAGTATTTTCCTTGTCAACCCAGAAGTTTCACTTATATCACATTTGTCCTCAGCAACCCATGTTAAGTCTTGTGAATCAATCCTTAATTCAGACTTTTAAACTCACAGTTCATGATATAAAATACCTCTCTGTGTTATACAGACATTGCTTTGGACTACATACATAAGAAATCCAGCTCTGTCTCTTATCCAAAATTTATTTTAATCTTTTCATGTAGCAAGAAATCAGGAGGTAGGATGGTATAGAGGCTGTGCAAGGTGGTCGTTGCAGGTCAAGTTTCCCTAGAAAGAAGACTTTGTCATGGAAACTGCACATACGAAGTTTATTGGGGAGAGCACCGGAGATCAACAACCTGTAGGGTAAGGGCAGGCAGCAGGATTGCATAAGAGGAAGAATTTGGGCTGTGGTATGGTCAGAAGACCTCAGCCAAACCTGCAGGGAGCTGTGAAGCGGGTCCTTCAGAATCTTTCAGTGTTGGACCAAGGTGGCAGGCCTTTGTACTCCTCATTAACTCATCACTGGATGTGGGCTGGCTGCCAGGAAGGGGCATGACCTGGAGTGGGGTGTCTGTCTTCAGCTGAGGGCAATTCTCAGAGAGGGCTCACAGCTGTGGGACACCAGCTATCAACAGACCCAGTGGTGGAGATTAGTGGTGGATTCCTGAAGGAGGATCAGGCAGCATAGCACAGTGCCCAGCACAGCTCTCCATATCCCAGACTCCTTCTACCTTCCTGATCTGCCATTCTTAGCATGTGGCTTTCATGCTTATGGATGATTCATGATCTCAAGATCACTTCCACCCCCAGCCTTATTTCTGCACTCTGGACAGGAACAAGAAGGAGTGCCTGTATCAGGAAAGCAACTGTTACCCAGAAATGTTCAACAATCTTCTACTTATGTCTCATTGGCCAGAGCTTGTCAGATGACTGCTCTAGCTGCAAGAGATGATGGGAAATGTGTGTTTCAGTCAGAAACATTGCTGCCTTGACCAAAATCAGTTTAGATTTTTTAAAGAAAAAGAAGAAATGTGTATGACATTAGCAACTAGCAGTTCTCTCAAACCATCTGATTTTCAAAAAGAGTTAACTGTCTTTGGCAAGGAGTTAGTGGCTCTATAAACCTCAAGGATTTTTTTTTCTATTGTGTTCCCAGGAGTCACTTTATCTTAAATTTTGTACTAGTTGTACTACTACCTCCTTCTGCAGTCTCTGGTGTTTAGACTTCATTTTCTAATAGTCATGTTTATCTCAAAATAATAATTCTTAAACTTCTTTCTGAGTGATTTCTCTCCTTTGCCCTTTCTCTCTCACATTCATGTACATATACAGACACACAGGATTTCACTATTTCTGTGATGTTGAATGTCAGTGATGATAAACAATTATTATTAAATCTTCATCTGTGCTGGATCAAACTAAGATACATCTAGAGATAAAGGAGAAGAAAGACCTTTGTCAAAAGGATCACAAAGAGAACAGAGGTATAACAAGTTCTAGGTGGGGACTCCTGCTAAAGTAGAATTGGCCGGGAGTACAGTTGTCAGATTTAGCTAATCAAAATACAGGACGCTCAATTAAATTTGAATCTCATCTACTTTTATTTTGTTTTGAGCCAGGGTCTCATTCTGTCACCTAGGCTGGAAGGGAGTGGCATGATCATGGCTCAACGCAGCCTCAACTCATTAGGCTTATGCGATTCTCCCACCTCAGCCTTCCCAGTAGCTGGGACTGCAGGTATACGCTACAACACCTTGCTAATTTTAAAATTTTTGTAGACATGGGATCTTGCTGTGTTTGCCCAGGCTGTTCTTGAACTCCTGGGCCCAAGCGATTGTCCCATCTTGGCCTCCCAAAGTGCTGAGATTGTAGGCATGAGCCACCATGCCCAGCCCTAAATCTGAATTTCAGACAAATAACAAATAATGCCAATATATCCCAAATACACTTCTACAAATTGCATAGGACATACTGTACTAAAACTTACTTGCTGTTTATCTGAATTTCAAATTTCACTGGGTATCCTGTATTTTATCTGGCCACCCTAACCAGAAGGAATAATGTTCACACTGTCACAGGGTTAATATATATTGCCATTGTGCCCATTTCTATAGCCATTAACATCAACGACTGCCTTGGAACTTTTCCACCAACCTCTAGTCTGAGAACGGCTATCCAATATTTCTGGAAATGAATTAATTGATGCAGCTAAAGCTAAATAATTTCTTACAACAAATTACATTTTTAATGTTTACTGGAGCACAGATTCACCTAGGGTACATGGATAGGTTTCATGTACCTTAATGGGTCTCTGAATCCACCAAGATTGTGTAGAAAACTGTGTGTATGGACATTTTTCTGGAGAGGAAGGTCATAGCTCTTATCACTTTCTTTCTTTTTTTGCTTTTCTTTTTTTTTTTTCTTTTTTTTTTTTTTGAGACAGAATCTCACTCTATCACCCAGGCTGGAGTGTAGTGGCAAGATCTCGGCTCACTGCAACCTGGGTTCAAGCCATTCTCCTGCCTCAGCCTCCTAAGTAGCTGGGATTACAGGCATGTGCCACCACACCCAACTAATTTTTTATTTTTAGTGAAGACAGGGTTTCTCCATGTTTGTCAGGCTGATCTCGAACTCACAACCTCAGGCGATCCACCTGCCTCGGCCTCCCAAAGTGTTGGGATTACAGGCATGAGCCACCACACCTGGCCTTATCCCATTCTAAAAGGAGTAATGACTCAAAAAAATGTTCATTCCCAGGCATGGAGCAGCTTGTTAACCTGTCTTGGTTATTTTGTATTGGGACAGAAGTAGAAATATCAGTCATAGAACAAATGCTTTAGAATTCTTCTCTTAGGGAAACTTGGAGCAAATATGAGAATAAACTCTTTTCTTTGCCAGTCCAAAGTAAATTGTAGAGTTAGACATTAGTCAGAATTATTATTAAGCAATACCTCTTAATCTTAAGTCTTTCACACCGTTTGTCTAGCACCTATGTAAGTGAGGTTTCTCTTCTTTAACTATTGAGCTGTTTCAAAAGAGGGAGACCACTATACTCCCTCTCTCATCCTCTGTTTTTGGCAGGGCAGATTGAGAGGTTTGTCTACACTCAAGACCTGTAGACCTGGCCTTATCACTATTTTTCTTAAGAGTCTTATTCATTCATGGAGCTTGACAGTGAAGACCTCCAATTAGAATTCTTTGCTTCTCATTTGGGATTCTGTTCTCTTATAGGAAATACTACAAAATAGCAAGCATAGAAATAGTTTCATGTAAGAAAGTGGAATTCTTTTTTGTGCTCTCTTCTGTTCCCAGTGCAAAGGAATGGTCTAACCCTTGAAGCATCACGTTCTTCTACCAATAGTTTTCTGAATTCATGTGCTCATAAATGATGCACTCATTGTACCATGGCAAATTTTCAGGAAAGCTTCCAGCCACATCTGCAGGTTTCTCCAACAGTTTCTGGCATACCACCATTAACTACATCTCAGAATGAGTTATGCCCAGTAGACTATGAGCATTTTGAAGGAATCACATCTTATTTGACTTTTTTCCTTCTGGATCTAGTTTATTGTCTAGAATACAATAAAGAGTCATAAATGTTTGTTGAATGATTGAAAGGATGGATGAATGAATAAATTAACGAATGAATAAAAGTTGCATAAGACCACAAGGAGCAGGCTTAAGATAGCTTGGTCAGAGGCTAATATCAGCCTTTCCTCTTCTGTATGCATACCTCTCCTCTGAGAATTCAGAATGCAGAATTATCCATTCCTCTCTTGCCTCTAGAAAGGAGGAAACAGATTTAGAATTTTTATTCTACTCCAGAGGGATTTTATCTTTTATTTTGAATATTCTGTTGAATTGAACTGGGAAAGAGAAAACAGATTCCAAGAATCTAGATTCATCTTTAAGTGTAGCCTATCAGGCTCAAAAATAAGAACTCAGGGGCAGATAAATCTTCTAGAAGGAATTGTTTTCTAAGTGGAGACTTCCTAGATGAATGGGGATTAGTTAAGAAAATGGAGTAATGAATGTTGAGGCAATGAGAGAAACATGTGTTCTGAATAGAGAAACCATATCCGAATGCCATAGTCCAGGTGTGGGAAGTCCCTGGGCATATTTGAGACAAATCAGACAGGGTTTATAAACTAAATCAAGAAGTGCCACCCTTCAACATGGGCAAGTTCCTACATCCTCCCTGTTGGGCCCACGCCTCAGGGGGACCTGTGCTTTGGAGAGCCTCCCTCAAAATTTCCTAAGTTTCCCTCCAGTGTTTCAGACCATTTGGCTATGGCAGTGCCATTTGGGCAGAGCACCCAGAGCTCAGACTGGGATTTGCATGGAACCTCTATTTCGCTCCCTCAGAGTACTCTCTAATCTAGCTCATGTGTGGGGTTGAACAGATGACCCAAGGAGCTCTGGGACTCTTAGAGCTGCAGGGCCAGGCCCTGTTCCTAGGATAGTAGTCTGGCACACAGATTGCTCCTTCTGGCAGGTGCAGTATTTTTTGCATACAGTCTCATGAGACTGGGCCACTGGAATGATGCTGACATGCTGCTTTGGGATGGCTCAAACTGTTTCTATAGACAGAGGCCCCACCAAAAATATCTTCCCAGAACATGCATACCGTATGGGTGGCTTTGTTAAGGAATTTGGACTTTATCTCAAGAGTAAGAGAAAAAAAATCAAACTACATTACCCCCAAATCCATTTTGTCCAAATCTTTTTCATTAAAATTTTTATTATAGTAAAATGTAAATAACATAAAATTCACCATTTTAGCCATTTCTATACAGTTCAGTGGCATCAACATTTTCAACGCAACCATTAAATCTCTCATTTGATCGGTAAGAAACCAAAGCCCAGAGAGGCCAACTGACTGATCAAGGTCACACATGTTACTAGCAGAAGAGCTCTGCATTGTGCAGTCAGTGCTGTTTCTACCTTTCCAATTCATTCATTTAATGGTTAAGTAAACTGAATCCTGAAAGGCAAAGTGACCTCGACCAAGCCAAGAGTAGCACTAACAAAATCTCTTGACCTCAGGCCAGTGCTCTACTTTCTCCATCTCACTACTCCAGGCTGCCCTGACCTCCCTCCCGCATTGTCTCCCTTCCCTAGTTCTTTCTACCAGAAATTCTGAGCTTTCTTGCACCAAAATGTGAGTTTCACATAGCCAATTAGCACCTAAAAATGATTTTCTAAATCAGTACTTGGGGAGTGTCAAATCCACTGGTTGCAATATGTCTTCACACCAAACTTCAGTAATTTGTCAGTTATGGGTGAAAAAAACTACTTGCCGCCATTTCCCATCACTACTAAAGTTCTTCATGCAGAATTTTTGGCTGTAAATCAAGTTTAAGGAATCCATAGAGTAATTTAGATTATTTCCAATGCATTATATACTTTGGGATTAGGTTCGCTTAAATATATGACCATTTAAGAGTATCTGGTGCATAGTAAGTGATCAATGAATATTTGTTGAATAAATAAATGCAGATATTATTCATTGAATTGAATTTTTCATTAAAAAAACTAAGGTATAATTTACATGCAGTACAATTCACCCTTTTAGGTGTACAGTTCTGAGAGTTTTGACAAATGTTTTTGATCATATCACCACTACCACAACCAAGATATAGAATAGTTTTTTTATCCCCAAAATTACTCTGTGCCCCATTGTAGTCAAGCTCCTCCCCTACCTTCAGCCCCTGGCAACCACTGATCTGTTTTCTGTCCCTATATGTTTGCCTTTTTGAGTGTGTTATATAAATGAATTCATACAGTATGCAGCCTTTTGAGCCTGTTTTTTTTCACTCAGTGTTATGTTTTTGGGGGGCTTCTATGTTGATGCATGCATCAGTAGTTCATTCCTGTATTCCATTGTATGCAGCAAGTCTGCAAATAACATTGTTTCGTTATAACATTGATGAAAATAAAAAATATTGACTCCTCCACTATCTGTGTGGAGTTTGCATTTTCTTTTCTTTTCTTTTTTTTTTTTTTTTTTTTTTTTGAGACGGAGTCTCGCTCTGTCACCCAGGCTGGAGTGCAGTGGCCGGATCTCAGCTCACTGCAAGCTCCGTCTCCCGGGTTCACGCCATTCTCCTGCCTCAGCCTCCCGAGTAGTTGGGACTGCAGGCGCCCGCCATCTCGCCCGGCTAGTTTTTTGTATTTTAGTAGAGACGGGGTTTTACCGTGTTAGCCAGGATGGTCTCGATCTCCTGACCTCGTGATCCGCCCGTCTCGGCCCCCCAAAGTGCTGGGATTACAGGCTTGAGCCACCGCGCCCAGCCGGAGTTTGCATTTTCTCCCCATGTCTGTGTAAGTTTCCTCTGAGTATTCCACTTTCCTCCCACATCCCAAAGCTGTCCATCTTAGGTTCATTGGCATACCTAAATGGTCCCAGTCCAAGTGAGGCTGGCGGCATGTGTGAGTGTGTCCTGCAAAGGAATGGCATCCTGTCCAGGGCTGGTTCCCATCTTTCGCCCTGTGCTGATGTAATAGGCTCTAGCCATCCATGACCTGAACTGGAATGAGCCAGTAAAGGATGATCTT
>NC_045435.1:155487068-155495971 GCF_002776525.5 Piliocolobus tephrosceles | reverse complement strand
CTCTCTCTCTCTCTCTCTCTCTCTTTCTTTCTTTCTTTCTTTCTTTCGACAGAGTCTTGCTCTGTCCCAGGCTGGAGTGCAGTGGCGCGATCTCGCCTCACTGCAAGCTCCACGTTCTGGGTTCATGCCATTCTCCTGCCTCAGCCTCCCTAATTTTTCTTAATGTATTATAGTTCACATTTATTTCAATGTCTAATATTGGAAGTGTTTTGGTTCTTATTCAAAAGTTTGGTGATGTTTTTGTGACCAGAAATATACTGTAGGAACTTCACTCTTGTTTATATCAATTAGCACATGGTAAAACTGGTTTTTGTTATATGTCATTTTTCTGAAAGTTGCAGTTTCCAACAACCCGTTGTACCATAGTTTTTGCTGTTTCCTGGTTGAAAGGTATTTGGGCTGTTTCCAGATTCTATTGTGCATTGGATTTTAACTTTAGTGTTTCTTTGTTTAAAGGCCTGTCAGCATCTGAGACTGCAGGAAGAAAGTGTCTTCAAAATCCCTATTAGTTGTATGACATGTGTTAGAAGTGATAGAATACTAGAGTTAAGGCAAAGTGCAAGTCTAACTTCCTGCCAGCAAAGCAAGAGGTATACTGCGAAGCATGAATGTAGATCCTGAGTGGTGTTGGATGGATTAGAACCTGGGTCTGGACCCTCATCCTGGCTCTGCTTTGGAATCTTGGTGGATGGGTGCTTGACCTTTTCCTGGCAAATGTGTATCTTGAGAATATTTTGTCCACATGCTGGGGCAAACATACCATATTATGAGAAGTGTTTCCTTTTCCCAATATTTTTTGCAGCTACAGCAGTCACTTTACCTTGACCTCACTAGTCAAATACAGTACAGGAGACTGATTTTTATGAGAACAAGGGAGATCCATTTTCTGGGAAGGGTGGCAGTGAGGGTGTCTGGTTTAAGACAACAGCAAGAGGAGGAAGTCTGGGACCACAGTTTAGCATTGTCAATCCAGTTTATGATGTCTGTGATCAGTAGCAACGTTAGCTGAAAAGGGATCATTTGTTGTAGCTAAGAACACTATTATCTCAGCAGAAAGGGGCCAGAAATTGAGCCTTCTGATGTTGTTTTCTTATCTGATTATTCTTCTCTGGTTATTTTGATCTGTAAAATAGATCATAAAATAAATCAAAATTCTTGACATTTTTATGGGTAACTCTGGGTATTTTTCCCTGTATCAGACATAGTGGTCTCTTTTGTGGATCCACCAAAGAAATTATACTCAGCTTTCATGAATTGTTGGGCTTTCCCTACAAAAGCATTTTTATCTTACAGATATAATGAATTACATATGTGATGGTGTTTCCTTATTTTATTGGCTGCTAGAGAAATCAGACCCAAATCTGTGGCACATCTTCAGCAGTTTCATAGACTTTCAGACATTCATTTTGTATTTCAAATTTACTATACTTTCATCTTATTTTTTGACTTTTTAAAAATCTTTATTCATAGCTCCCTCACTTTAAAAAAGTTTATATTATAAAGAAAAAATAGAACATTATCTTACTACCCAGATAACTCCAGGATATGTATTGTAATTGGTTAGAAAATTCAAACTCTACAGAAAGGCACAAAAGAAAAATAAAAGTTTCTCATCTCTTCTAACATCCATTTTCCCAAAGACAACCACATTTCCTTCCAGGAGAAAACATAATTCTGTGAACATTTATTTAAAATTAAATTACAATTTAAAGGGTAAAGAACTTCCTCACTCCTACAGTTAGAGATCATAATGATGTTCTAAATCATTACATTTGCTATCTCAGTATAATTTTTATAATAGGGTAAAAGTCCCCCAAAGCATATAGTAGTCTGAAAACCACAATTATTTGACATTTGATGATTTGCAAATATGGTGCAAAATCTTGTTGAATAATTACTGAGGCTATCTCTGCTAACTGCACAAGTAGACTTGCTAACATTGAGAATATAGCTGACCCTTGAACAATGCAGGGGTTGGGGTGCTGACCCCTGTGCAGTAGAAAACTTAGGTATAAATTTTGGCTCCTTCAAATTGTAACTACTAATAACCTACTATTGACTGGAAGCCTTCCCAATAATATAAACAGTCTCCTAACACATATTTTGTATGTTAGATGTATTATATACTATATTCTTACAATAAAGTCAGCTAGAGAGAAGAAAATATTATTAATCCCACTACTGAGTATATACCCAAAAGAAAGAAATCAGTATATTGAAGAGATATCTGCACTACTCTGTTTGTTGCAGCACTGTTTACAACAGCTAACTTGTTTCAGAAGCAACCTAAGTGTCCATCAACAGATGAATGGATAAAGAAAATGTGATACATATACATAATAAAGTACTCTTCAGCCGTAAAAGAAGAATGAGACCCAGTCACTCACAATAACAAGGGTGGAACTGGAGATCATTATGTTAAGTGAAATAAGCCAGGCACAGAAAGACAAACATGGCATGTTCTCACTTATTTATAGGATCTAAAAATCGAAAACAACGAAACTCATGAACGTAGAGGGTAGGATGGTTACGAGAGGCTGAGAATTGTAGTGGAGGGTTATGGGGAGGTAGAGGAGAGTTAATGGGCACAAAAAATGAATGAATAAGACCTACTATTTGATATCACAATAGGGTGACTATAGTCAATAATAACTTAATAGTATTTTTTTAAAAAAACTTAAAGAATGTGATTGGATTGTTTGTAATTCAAAGGATAAACGGTTGAGGGGATGGATATTCCATTCTCCATGATGGTATTATTTTATATTGCAGGTCTGTATCAAAATGTTTCATGTCCTTCATAAATAGGTACAACTATGTACCCTCAAAAATTTAAGAAATAATATTTTTAAAAGTAATAAAAAATAAAGCATTATTCAGAAAATCATAAGGAAGAGGAAATATACTTACTGTTCATTAAGTGGAAGTGCATCATCATAAAGGTATTCATCTTTATCATCTTCATAATGAATAGGCTGAAGAACAGGAAGAAGAGGAGGGGTTGGTGTTGCTGTCTTAGGGGTGGCAGAAGCAGAGGATAATTCATGCATAAATGGACCTACACAGTCCAAAGCTGTGTTCTTCAAGGGTCAACTGAATATTTTTTTAAATTTACATAAAAGAGATCATATTCTACATAATTTTCTGTATCTTGTTTCTTTTTCTTTTCAACTAATAATATATCTTAGAGACTTTTTTTCTGGCAGCATATATAGAAGGCACTTCTTTTAAAAAGGTCTCCATAGTATTCTACCTTATTAATGCAACACAATTGACTTAATTGGTCTCCTGAACAGCGAATCCTTTCGTTTTCTCCATTTTTTCACTATTATAAAAAATTTTCAATGTATATTCCTTGTGTTAATCTGTTCTCACACTGCTATAAAGAAATGCCTGAGACTGGGTAATTTATAAGAAAGAGGCTGAATTGACTCATGGTTCTGCAGGCTGTACAGGAAGCATAGTGGCTTCTGCTTCTAGTGAGGGCTCAGGAAGCTTCCAATCATGATGGAAGGTGAAGGGAAAGCAGACACATCTTATGTAGCCAGAGCAGAAGCAAGGGTTGTGGGGAGGTGCCACACACCTTTAAACAACCAGAACTCACAAGAACTCACTATTGCAACACCACCACCAAGGGGGATGGGGTTAAACCATTCAGGATAAACCACTCCCATGATCCAATCACTTCTCACCAGGCTCCACCTTCCAACATGGGGGATTACAATTCAACATGACATCTTGGCAGGGACACAGAGTGAAACCATATTATTCCACATATGGCCCCTCCCAAATATCATGTTCTTCTCACATTTCAAAATACAATCATGCATTCCCAACAGTTTCTTAAAGTCAGGAGGTGAAAGGTACTTCTTACATGGTGGTGGCAAGAAAAAAAAATGAGGAGGAAGCAAAAGTGGAAACCCTTGATAAACCCATCAGCTCTCATGAGACTTATTCACTATCACGAGAATAGCACGGGAAAAACTGGCCCCCATGATTCAATTACCTCCCCCTGAGTCCTTCATACAACAAGTGGGGATTCTGCGAGACACAATTCAAGTTGAGATTTGGTTGAGTCAATTTGAGTTCCAGCATTAACTCAAAAGCTTTAAGTCTAAAGTCTCATCTGAGACAAGGCTAGTACCTTTGGCCTGTGAACCTATAAAATAAAAACAAGTTAGTTATACCCAGATACAATGTGGGTATAGGCAATGGATAAATACTCCCATTCCAAAAAGGAGAAATTGGCCAAAAAAGGGGGGCTACAGGCCCCATGCAAGTCTGAAACCCAGCAAGGCAGTCATTAATTTTTTTTTTTTTTTTTTTTGGATGGAGTCTCACTCTGTCACCCAGTCTGGAGTGCAGTCAGCAACCTCCGTCTGCCGGGTTCAAGCAATTCTCTGCCTCAGCCTCCCGAGTAGCTGGGACTACAGGCACATTGCCACCATGCCTGGCTAATTTTTTGTATTTTTAGTAGAGATGAGGTTTCAACATGCTGGCCAGGCTGGTCTCAAACTTCTGACCTTGTGATCCACCTGCCTTGGCCTTCCAAAGTGCTGGGGTTACAGGCGTGAGCCACTGCGCCTGACCACAGTCATTAAATTTTAAAGCTCCAAAATATTCTCCTTAGACTCCATGTCTTACATCCAGGACACACTGAAGCAAAAGGTGGGCTCCTAAGGACTTGGGCAGCTCCACCCCTCTTTCTTTGCAGGGTGCAACCCCCGTGGCTGCTCTCATGGGTTGGTGATGAGTACTTGTGGCTTTTCCAGGTGGAAGATGCAAGCTGTCAATGGATCTACCATTCTGGGGTCTGGAGGACAGTGGCCCTCTTCTCACAGCTCCACTAGGCAGTGCCCCAGTGGGGACTCTGTGTGGTGGCTGCAACCCCTCATTTCCCCTCTGCACTTGCCTAGTAGAGGTTCTCCATGAGGGCTCCACCCTTACAACAGGCTCCTGCCTATATATCTAGACTTTTCCATACATCCTCTGACATTTAGGTGGAGGCTCCCAAGCCTCAAGTATTGCACTCTGTGTAACCACAGGCTTAACACTGTAAGCCACCAAGGTTTATGCTTGCACCTTTTGAAGCAGCTAGAGCTGGAGCAACTGGGATGTCGGGTGTACCTAGGCCCCTTTGAACCATGGCTGGAGCTGGAGCAGCTGGGATGCAAGGTGATGTGTTCTGAGATCAGCAGGGCCCTGGGCCTGGCCCAGTGATATGGTTTGGTTGTGTCCCCACCACCCAAATCTCAACTTGAATTGTATCTCCCAGAATCCCCACTTGTTGTGGGAGGGACCCAGGGGGAGGTAATTGAATCTTGGGGGTTAGTCTTTCCTGTGCTATTCTCATGATACTGAATAAGTTCATGAGATCTGATGGGTTCATCAGAGGTTTCCACTTTTGCTTCCTCCTCATTTTTTTTCTTGCCACCACCATGTAAGAAGTGCCTTTTGGCCGGGCACGGCGGCTCAAGGCTGTAATCCCAGCACTTTGGGAGGCTGAGAAGGCAGATCACGAGGTCAGGAGACAGAGACCATCCTGGCTAACACGGTAAAACCCTGTCTCTACTAAAAAATACAAAAAGCCTAGCCAGGCGAGGTGGCGGGCACCTGTAGTCCCAGCTACTCGGGAGGCTGAGGCAGGAGAATGGCATAAACCTGGGAGGCGGAGCTTGCAGTGAGCTGAGATCTGGCCACTGCACTCCAGCCTGGGCAACAGAGCAAGACTCCGTCTCAAAAAAAAAAAAAAGTGCCTTTTGCCTCTTGCCGTGATTCTGAGACCTCCCCAGCCATGTGGAAGTGTAATTCCAATTAAGCCTCTTTTTGTTCCCAGTTTCAGGTATGTCTTTATCAGCAGTGTGAAAATGAACTAATACACCCAGGAAACCATTCTTCCCTCCTAGCCCTCTGGGCCTGTGATGGGAGGGGCTGCCACAAAAGTCTGTGAAATGCCTTTGAGGCCTTTTCACTATTGTCTTGGCTAATCACATTTGGCTCCTCTTTACTTACGAAGGTTTCTGCGCTTAGCTTGAATTCCTCCCCAGAAAATAGATTTATCTTTTCTTTTTCTTTTTGAGACACAGTCTCACTCGATCACCCAGGCTGGAGTGCAATGGTGTGGTCTCCTGAGTAGCTGGGACTACAGGTGGACCTCACCAAGCCTGGCTAATTTTTTGTATTTTTAGTAGAGATGGGGTTTCATCGTGTTAGCCAGGATGGTCTCGATTTCCTGACCTCATGATCTGCCCATCTCAGCCTCTCACAGTGCTGGGATTACAGGTATGAGCCACCATGCCTGGCCAAAAATAGGTTTATCTTTTCTACTGCATGGCCAGGCTGCAAATTTTCCAAACTTTCACTCTGCTTACCCTTTAAATGTAAGTTTTGTTTTAGATCATTTTTTTGCTCACATATATGAGCATAGATTATGAGAAGCAGCCAGGTCACTTTAAAAGCTTTGCTGCTTAGAAATTTCTTCCACCAGATACCCAAAATCATCACTCTCACGTTCAAAGTTCCACAGATCCTTAGAGCAGGGGCACCATGCCTCCAAGTTCTTTGCTAATGCATAACAAATGTGACCTTTGCTTCAGCTCCCAATAAGTTCCTCATTTCCATCTGAGACCTCCTCAATCTGACCTTCACTGTTCATATTGCTATCATTATTTCAGTCACAACCATTTAACAAGTCTCTAAGTTCTAAATTTTCCTTCATATTCCTGTCTTCTTCTAGCCCTCCACACTCTTCCAATTTCTGTCCATTACCCAGTTCCAAAGCTTCTTCCACATTTTTCAGGGATCTTTACAGCAATGCCCCACTCCTTGGTACCAATTTTCTATATTAGTTCATTCTTGCACTGCTATAAAAAAATCTGAGACTGCATAATTTATAAAGAAAAGAGGTTTAATTGGCTCATGGCTCCACAGGCTATACAGGAAGCAGAGCAACTTCTGCTTCTGGTGAGGCCTCAGGAAACTTACAATCATGGAAGAGAGCAAAGGAAAAGCAGTCACATCTTACATGGCCAGAGTAGGAGCAAGAGAGAGAGGGGAAGGTGCTACATACATTTAAACAAACAGACCTCACAAGAACTTGCTATTGCAACACCACCAAGGAAGCTGGGGCTAAACCATTCATGATAAACCACTCCCATGATCCAATCACCTCCCACCAGGTCCCACCTCCAACAGTGAGGCTTACAATTTGACAGGAGATTTGGGCAGGGACACAGATCTACACCTTAATTCCTTAACCTATATTTTGGTGAAAATTTGCATGTATATTCCTAGCAGTGAAATTGCTAGACCAATACATACCATATTTGATAGATATTGCTAAATTGCCCTGTAAGAAACTGGCACCAATTTTCTCTTCTATGTGTATTGTATCAGCATTACTATTTCCACATATTCTCATTATCACTGGATATAATCAATTTTTAAAATTGTTACCAGTCGGGAAAATGACATCTCACTCTTGTTTTAATTTTCATTTATTTAATTAGAATTTTCAAGTTTAAAAAAATCTTTGGATTGAATAAATTTTTGGAACCCATTTCAAAGTCTTTTTGAATTAATGTGAACTATAAAAAATTCTATATATTGCATTTACTTAAAACACATAAAAAGCAGCTATCCTGCCTCTAAATCAGTAGTTCTCCATCCTGGCTGCATATTTAAAACACCTGGAGTACATTTTAAAAATATCTTTGCCTGAGCCTTATCCCAGACCAATTAAGTCAGAATCTCTGAGGGTAGGGCATGGCCTTCATATTTTTAAAAAGCTCCCGAGGTGATTCAAAAATGCAGCCAAGGTTGAGAACCACTGCTTTAAATGCATTATAATGGATGCTACAAATAGTACATTTAAGAGATATAAGGTGCTCCAGTGCTGGATGGTACCAGCTGAATGTATAAAAGCACATTTTCCAAGTTGCTTTTTTCTTCAAACAAGGGTCTGACATATTCATAATGGTGAAATAACGGCCCTCTTTCTCAGCCACCATCTTCTTTCTCCTCTGCTCTGCTGTATCCCAATCTGTGTAGCCAAAATTTCAGTAAGAAATGACAAACTCACACTTTACAAATTAATAACGTATATGCCCAAACCAAAGAGAGTCACTAGCAGAATGGTGATTAATCTGTTTATTATCTAAGGTATAAGATCCTCTTCCTGTTGAGTTTATGACTGTTGGCTCATCCTCCAGTGGCAAAAAGGAAAATATCATAAAGAAGGAAAGCCACTGCCACCCCCTATGGAGGAGGCTCTTTAAGGTTTGCCTGTCATTCTTCAGTTTCTCTGGTTCCTGTGGCAAGTGTGTCACAAGCTGTCATTTCATTTGCTGCAGCTAAACCATGATGGATTTTTATGCTGACTCAGCAAAATCATGATCCAGTTTATTGATTCAATTTGAATTTTCTATGATACCAGGAAAAGATCAGAGAATCACAATAACTTCCTGGTTCAGGGTTTCTGACTGCATTTGCATTGTAAAACACAAAATCAGCTAATGTGAGTCTGAAAATAATTGTTTAATTTTTATAATTCAATTGCTTTTGATTTCCAGGTTCATACTAATCTTTATTTTCTACCATTCTCTAATGAAGTTGATTACATTTTCAAGAAAAACTTGTTAATAGGCAATAATTAGAACATAGAAATCTTTTAAGAATACATTGAAGGACTAAAAACTATAATGTTACCATTAATAAGTAAACTATAACAATATAATTTTTGAAAGAGAATATTTGGAATTTTAGTTTCTCTTATTAATTGAATTTATTGTGATATGATTTATGTACAGTAAGCTGCACAGATTTAAAATGTACAATTTGGTGAGCTTTTTTCAGCTATGTACACTTTTGAAGCCACCATAATTAAGATAAATAACTTTTTGTCA
>NC_045435.1:155449409-155487058 GCF_002776525.5 Piliocolobus tephrosceles | reverse complement strand
CTCTTTTTGTATGGCTTCTGTTGCTCAGTAGAACGTCTGTGAAATACATCCAGGTGGTGGCATCTATCAGCATTTCATATCTTTTTGTTGCAAAGTATTATTCCACTTCATGGATGCATTCCAGCTTGTTGTGCATTCACCTCATGATGACTTTTGGGTAGTTTCTAGTCTTGAGCTATTATGAATAATGCTACTATAGGCATTCTTGTACAAGTGTTTGTGTGGACATAATAAAACATACGTTTAAGATGTTCACATTAGTGGATATATAGTTTAAATACTAATGTACGTATATAGTTTTATTGATTTTGGGGGGCATTTTATAAAAATCAAGCTATGATTTCTATGGCAGATAAGATGATTCTTTATTCACCCAATTGTCTCAGTCCACAAACAAAACAACTTTCATGTTGTACCTGCACAGTTACAGGATGTAACTTACATCACAACGCACCGTCTGCTCAAGTGAATGTGGCAACAGAAGTCCTTAGCTAATTCTCTTTCAATGAGGCCAGAATAGTCCCCCTTGCCTGTCTGCCCTGTGATATTAATTGTGATGGGTTAATCTTTCTAGAAGTCACTCCTATTATTATTCTGTCATTATGCTCAGTGGGCCATATGATTCAGCAATCCCACTACTGGGTATATATCCAAAGTAAATGAAATCAGTATTCTGAAGAGACTGCTGCACTCCTATGTTCATTGCAGCATTATTTATAAAGGCCAAGATATACAATCAACCTAAGTGTCCATCAATGGATGAATGGATAAAGAAATTGTGGTATATATACCCAGTGGAATACTATCCTGCCTTTAAAAAAGGAGAAAATTCTGTCACTGGCAATAAGTGGACAGACCTGGAGGATATTCTGTTAAGTGAAATAAGGTAGGCATAGAAAGACAAATATTAAATGATCTCACTTTTATGGGAAATCTTTAAAAAGTAAACTCATAGAAGCAGAGAATAGAATGGTGATTACCTGGGACTGTGGCAGTGGGGTGGATCAAGGGAGTAGTTGGGGAGATGGTGAAAAGGCACAAAATTTGAGTTAGACAAGAGAAGTAAGTTTAAGAGGTCTATTGTACAACGAGGTGACTATAGTTAATAACAATCTATTGTACTCTTGAAAATTGCTAAGGAAGTAGATTTTATGTTTACTCAGCACAATAAATTATAAGTATATGAGGTAATGCATATGTTAATTAGCTTGATTTACCCATTCCACAGTGTGCACATATTTTAAAACATCATCTTTCACATCATGAATATATGCAATTTTGTCAATTAAAATAAAAATTTTTTAAAAACATGTTACTACATGCAAAAAAAAAAAAACGCCAAAAAACAAAACTATAAAAAAAATGCTCAATAGCATCTCTGTGCCACTTGTCTATCTGGTATATAAAACCCTCCATGGATGGATCTCCATACCTAGGTAGCCAGCATCATTTCTTCTAGCTCCCAAACATGACCCAGCCACGTCAGGCCAGTCTCTCTGCCATTCTTACATGCAGTCATCATGTTTCACAAGTGCTTTTCCTGACCCTACTCTTTCTCTTCCCGTCCAACTTCCTTCAAACCTTCTGCCAGTTCTTACTTTAGTCCCTGACTTTGTGGACTTGGTTGTTCTCTAAACTCCTAAAATCTTGTTATACTTGTTATACTGTGCTGTATACCCTATCACTTACTCTTTAGTTATTTCCATATGTATGTAAATAATTCCATATGTATGTATATAATCTCCTGAATTGAATTTCAATCTCCCTAAAGTTGGGGACTGTATCATTTATATTATATAAATACAAAATGACTGACGGCCTTAGTCCATTTTGTGCTGCTATAAAAGGATACCACAGACTGGGCAATTTATAATGAACAGAAATTTCTTGGCTTACAGTTCTGGAGACTGGAAATTCCAATATCAAGGTGCTGGCAGGTTCGGTGATTCTGGCTCCAAGATAGTGCCTTGAATGCTCTGTCTTCCAGAGGAAATAAAGGTTTTGTCCTCACACGGTGGAAGGTGGAAGGACAAAGAGGCAAAGGTGGGGGCAGACTCATTCTTTTATAATAGCATTAATCCCACCCATGAGAATGGAGCCCTGTGGCCTAATCACCACTTAAAGCTCCACCTGTTAGTTCTATTACAATGGCAATTAAATTCTAACATGAGTTTTCGAGGGGACAAACATCTAAACCATAGCAATGACCAACTTGCAAAATACATTGGTGTCTGTGTACTCCCCCAAACTTTTAATACCATATAATTGTCACAACAGACATCAACCAGACTGTCTTAAACTTTACTTTGAGCAAGTAAATATTTACTTCTTTTGATGTGAGGTCCCCTTATTGCCTAGTACTTAGGTAAGCTGAACCAAAATTTAACAAGACCCTAGTACCTAATTTTGAATGATTGGAGCCGATACTTGGATAGAATGGTGAAATGATTGTTATTGTGAGGGTACTGCAGAAGCAAAGGCCAGTAACAGTTAAATCTTTGGAGAGCTTTGATGGCCCTGAATCAAACACAGGTGTAGCCATTATTCAGAGAAAAGCCAGCAAGGGAGAAGGAGATGCTGCTATCAACAACTCATTTTAGCAGAGTGTATCAAGCCTGAAGAGATTTAGAAGGCTATTTTTAAAAGCCCTGCATTTTGTGCCTGATTTATAAAGCAGGCACTAAAAATATTAATAAATATAAGTGGTGCTGATCCATGAACATGATGAGCTTTCAAGTTCTGGAGCCACAAGGTGACAGACTGCCATGAAGATGCTTGCATCTTCATAATATCCTGGAGGGATCCAACTTTAAGGAAGAAAACATTGGTATTTTAAACCCCAGTTTGGCATTTAACTGTGTTAAGTCATTCTGTTACATTGGCATCACTTAAATAGCCTTAAAAATAAAAAATAAAATAAACCAGATTGTACTACACATCATAGAAGCTTAATATAGATGCTTTAAACCCAAGTGAAATTATGTCCTATGCAAATTATTTTCCCGATATTGACTTTCTAAGTTCCATAATTGCAACTTGCATATAGCTATATTGAAATAGGTCACAGGCTGATACAAAAACAAAGGTGACTGTGTTATCAGGGCAAAGGCAAGAGATTTGTCTGAAGTAGCGTATCACTGGGGGTAAGTTAATCAAAGGAAACAAGAGTTGGCAGACAGAGTAGTTTCCAAACCAATTTGCCAACCTATCCTTGCCAGGAAAATCAGGTGCAGTCCTTAATCACATGACGTGGGTACACATTTATAATAATTAAAAGTAGAAAGGCCTAAGCATGGTATAGCTACTTTGGAAGAAGTTTGGCAGTGTTTAATAGAGCTGAAGATACACATACATTAATTAACCAGTCTTTCTGTATATACCTTACAGAAACACATACTTATGTGCACCAAAAGACTTGTATAGGAATGTTCATTGAAGCATTCTTTGTAAATAGCCTCTAACTGGAAACAACCCAGTGTCCATGAGCTGAAAATTGGATAAACCGTGGTATAGTTTCACAATGGAATACCACACAATAATGAAAACTCACAAACTGCAGTAACAAGAGTGAATCTTAAAGACATACTGAGTAAAAATGTTAAATTAGACATGCCAGAGTATATTGCATGATTCCAAATATTATGAATTGAACTACATTGTTTAGTAATGCATACTGAGGTAGTGAAACAATAAAGAAAAGCAAAGATGTGAATGGCATAAGAGTAAGCATGGTGCATTTCCTCAAAGAAGAAGAGCTTATGATAAGGAGCGGCACAAAAGAGGCTTGTCTTGCTTGACCTAAATGGATAACATGAATCCATTTTCCTACAATATGTTAAGTTGTAAATTGATGTTTTGTGCACATTTCAGTATACTTGTTAACATTTTGAATTTTTTTAAAAGGAGGAAAAATGGGAATAAAGTATTTTGGGTTTCTTGACAAAATTATTTTTGACTCACATATTGTCAAGGGAATTTAAGAATAAATTCATTATTGTGTATCTATGTGAGTGTGTTTTAAAGTTGTACCATCGCCTACTTTTTTTTTTAAATCCTCCTTGAAATTATCTATTTACTCCTGTTTTCTAAACAAAGTGATATGTTTTTCAAACAAAGATTAATAGGCAAAAATTAGAACATGAAAGTCTTGTAAACAATGAAGAGAAATATAATCTTTGAAGCCATCACTTAAAAGCTTTCTAAAGATTTACATTTCTAGACTATAACAAGTACCAACCTGTGAGACTATGAATGCTCCTGTGTTCTCTTTTCCTTTTAGATAATCATTCATTTCAAATCACTTCTTCCATCACTATGGGAACTCCCTCTGATGGACGCTGAGCAAGAAGATGGCATGGGTCATTGATCTAACCATAGCCTCAGAGAGGAACACTCCCAGACTGTCCAGGGCTGCCATCTTACTGATTCCATGTTTTGATTTTCTCATTATTAAATTTGGGTCATAACCATCTTAACCTGCTTTGCTGCCTCAGCATATGGATTCATTATTCAAGGCCAAACGAAATTTTATTTCAGTTAAAAATGTCTACTTTTATGGTAGATTTTAACACATTCCTGAGAGAAAGTTTTATTTTTCAGCTTGTGTGGTTTTGGCATCTTCATAGAAATTCATTCTTGTATTCATTTTTAAACATGACTTCACTAGCTGTCTCCCCTCTCCTTATGCGTAGATTTCAACACTATCAAGAGATAGTTTTGCTTTTTACTTTCTGCTGGTGTTTTTTCTTCCGGCATTTTCAAGGATTCTCATTTTTTAATACATTATTAAAGTGACTTCATTAGCTGTCCCCTTTTCTGTATACATGCCCTGGAATTGGGAATTTTATTTGGTGAGTTGGAGAAACAGCAAGAGAGAAAGAGGGAAGGAGATAGATAGGACAAGCACAGAGATGTGGATGGTTTTGTAAATGGATATACTTTCAACTTGAAAGCCTTGGCATGAGACACTATGAGGCCAGAAAAATATGTCACTTTACAACTTTAAATAAGATTTTGACTCTGTGAACATTTTTTCTGTGCTATTTATTTATGCATCAAATAGAAACAGAGACACTTCTACTCCCTGTCTTTTAAGATAAAAGTAGTAATTTCAAGCTGTGGGGGATCCAAAGGAAATAAAACTTAGTTACGCAAAATGGATTCAGAGAAATTATCAAAAAAAAAAAAAAAAAACCTCTAACACTTTAGTATAGAAAGTCAAGATATTTGATCTATAGAAAAAGCACATGGATCAAAAACAAACAGGCCTAAATTTTCCTTTCTATCTATAACCGTTTTTGAGTCAGGCATCTTTCAGGGTCTAGAGAAAGTTTTAAATGATACCTCACCCTGAAAAATGTACATAGGCAAAAAAATTACCTACATTATTAGAGGATTCACAGATACGCTGAAGCCCATCCACCTATAGCAACACTTAGGCTAAAAATCTGAAGCTCTATAATAATTCCCGAGGTATGTCCAGCTGATGAGACACAGAAATCAGGAAGCATCTTTTTTCCCTCCTGGGCACATGGGATGGGTGTTTTATTAAGGCAGCAGTAAGAAGGAAAGTCAGTCACCGTTTTTCCAGCTGTGTTTTCTACCTGTGTGAGCTGTACTATTCTCATTTTGAAGAAAGTCTTATTCAGTATTGCTTAAGGTGAGCTCATCATGAAACAAGATGCAAAACAAGAATCTCAACCCTGTGACCAGCCTCACTCAAGAAAAGTGCACAGCCAGGCCTCCTCGCAACGTGGCGATGGGACACATGGCCTGGGGCCCTGAAGGTGAGAAAGGCTCCAAACATGGGAGCCTTAGGACTATACCTACTTGTGTGACTGCCACTCTCTCTATCTCTATTTTGCTCTCTGGGTCCACTCTTATCATCAACTCACTGACTCTCTGAATCATAGTTTAGCTCTCTAGATTTTATTTTTCAGGTGATCACTATTCCCTATAGATAGACTGTCTCAGGGTCAGATTATCCTCCCAGAACTAATTGACTTTAACCACCTTTGACTTGGAAGAAGTGTCTCAGAATGGGGCTGTGAATGGCCAGCCTACTGAAGTTTAGTCTGTCCATTATCTGCCCAAAAGTCCCATGATACTATATAATACTAACTCCAAGTATATAGCTCTGAAGCTAAGACTTTGAGGCAGTTCCAAACAAAATGAAAATTAAATTCTGTTGCACCATGGCCCACTATGCATCACCAATGATTAAGCAGCAAGTTTGAGATTGGAGTTCATCATATGGAAAGAATATTCTCACTGTAGACTCTCAAGGACATTCTTGTATACAGAATAAGCCTTTTGCTGAAGGAGCTAAACCGTGTTTAGCAAGCTTTATTGAAAAATATTAAAATCTTACTCTAATATCAAAGAATGTTCACCTTGGTTATTTTTCCCCAGTGGACCATCTATTTTCAACCAATAATATATTACCACTGTTTTCCTTACAGTTAAACGTTAGTTGTTGAATTATTCTGATTAAAGTAAAACAATATTAAATGTAATGACAAGGAAGTTCAGTTATATTTCTTCCAAGCAATACATTTGCAGCAACACTTAAAAAAGTTCTTCAGAAATGGGAAAGTTGTATCTTAAAGGTCCATAAGAAATGCAAAGGTTCAGTTTCAGGTCCTAATGACTTTGGCTTGTGTCTCCCAGGGTGTGTGGTGGATCAAAAGTTTTATGAGATTCTTAGAGGAGAAAATAATTTTGTGGTTCAACAAGTTGGGAAACACTAAGTGCTCTAGTCTTTATTCTGAGGATTTGTAATAGCCATCAGCATATTGAAGATGCTATATATATCTTTATATCATGTATGTAGGATACGATAGTGATACTCTCATATGAAGAAATGTATAGTATCTTCATATATATTATCTTCATACATATTAAAGATGTTAAATGTCTAAAGATACATATTGAAGATAAACCCTTAGAACCCCTGAGACAAAGAAGCCTGTTTAACTGTATTTCACATTTCCCACATGTATTTGACCATAACTCTCCTCTCATTTTTTCGCCTATTAACTACCCACAGAAATAGTGTTCTGTGGAACGAACTTTGGGGAGTATCAATTAAGGCCAAATTGCATTTAAGCTATCACTGGAAACTCACTACATTTAGTGAAAAAAATTCCATTTTGAAGCAGTATGCACAAATCGAACTAATTTTTATTAGATGTACATTAAAATACCGTAAAGACAAACAACATACCAGTTGCTATTATTTCCACATGGTAGGGTAAGGAGATTTCTTCTTTCGCCTCCCCCCGCTTCGCTGTCTCTTTCAAAATCTTTCCCATGAATATGTGTTGCTTTTGAAATCAGAAAAACAGATGTTTAAAAAGCTCAAATGACTACTGAACTTTGGGGAAAATGCCATTTAAACTATTTGCCTTTGGGTAGAGATGGAAGTAAGTTCAGGGGATGAAATATTTCTCTGTATTTCTCATCCTCAACCCTATTGAGCTTGTACTTTGGCAAATGAAGCATCGGTGGGAAAATGGTGAGAGTGTGGAAATACTTATTAATTCAAGTATTTCCTAGTTTTTGTACCCATTCCATTAGAAGGGATGGAAATTATGGCTAACAGAAAACTCATTTTGTTTCGAACATTGCCTTGAGATAAATGAATGGTATTTACAGTGCGATAACCCAAAGATCCTTAAGAGAAAGTCAAAATACATGCTTCACGTCTAGAAGAGAATTTGATAGGACAGATTAGGGTTCATCAAGGAGCAAGACGGCAAGTGAGGGTTGACAAAGTTTCTTCAGACAAGAGTCAATAAGCCACCTTGCAACCACTGTTTGGGGCATTGTTTGCTTGACAGTAATGTTGTGAGTTTATTCCAAACCTTGCTGCCACAGGTAAGTGGCCCAGCTACATATAAGAAGCTGAGATAAACTGAAGTTCTCACAAAATTACACTTTACAGCAGTGCCCAGCCCTGGGCTGAATTCTGAGGGCAGTAAAGCCAGCCTTCACCGCTATCCTCGTTCCTCCCACCCTGAGGCCAGTCCCTTCCTACAGAGTGCCCTAAAATCTATAATCCAACCTGCTGACTGTTTTTGTACCGCCAAGAACTAAGAATAAATTTTATACTTTAAAAAGGTTGGAAAACAATCAAAAGAAGAATATTTTCAGACACATGAAAATTATATGAAATTTAAATTTCAATGTTACTAAGGTTTTATTGGAACACAGTCATGCTTGCTTTTTTAACCTATTCTCTAATTTCATGTTACAGTGGCAGAGGTGAGTAGGTGCAACAATGACCGAGCAAAATTCATCTTATTGAGCCTTAACAAATTCTGAGAGATGCCCTTGAAGACAGAGTCCTACGTCAAAAAAGTATGGGAGATTCTTTATGTTACATGCCCGATTAGAAACAGTTAATGCTCATTAGCTTGTTAAACTTATAAATAGCACTAGGTTAAAAAAAAATGTGGAAAGCAGTATAATGATTCCTCAAAGAACTCAAAACAGAACTACCACTCGACTTAGCAATCCCGTTACTGAGTATATACCCAAAGGAATAGAAATCTTTCTATGATGCCATAGAGATACATGCATGCATATGTTCATTACAGCACTATCCACAATAGCAAAGACATGGAATCAACCTAGATGCTCATCAATGGTAGACAGGATAAAGAAAATGTGGTACATATACACCATGGAATGCTATGCAGCCATAAAGAAGAATGAAATCATGTCCTTTGCAGGAACATGGACGTAGCTGGAGGCCATTATACTTAGCAAACTAAAGCAGGAACAGAAAACCAAATCCCACATGTTCTCCCTTATAAGTGAGAGCTAAATGATGAGAACACAAGGACATAAAGAGGGGAACAACAGACACTAAGGCCTACTTGAGGGTAGAAGGTGGGAGGAGACAGAGGATCAGAAAAAAAAAAAAAAAAACTAATGAGTACTGGGCTTAATAAATGGGTAATGAAGTAATCTGTACAACAAACCCACATGACACGAGTTTACCTATACAACAAACCACGCATGTACATCCGAGCCTAAAATAAAGTTTAAAAAACCACCACCACCATAATTTTTTTTTTTTTTTTTTTTTTTTTTGAGACGGAGTCTCACTCTGTTGCCCAGGCTGGAGTGCAGTGGAGCGATCTGAGCTCACTGCAAGCTCCACCTCCCGAGTTCACACCATTCTCCTGCCTCAGCCCCCCGAGTAGCTGGGACTACAGGCGCCCGCCACCATGCCCGGCTAATTTTTTGTATTTTTAGTAGAGATGGGGTTTCACCGTGTTAGCCAGGATGGTCTCCATCTCCTGACCTCGTGATGCACCTGCCTCGGCCTCCCAAAGTGCTGGGATTACAGGCGTGAGCCACCGCGCCTAGCCCAATTCTCTTTTCTTTGTGGAAAGACAACTATCCTGTGTCCATTTCCTCAGGTCCACACCTGAAAGCTAGTACCTTGGAAAGAAGAGAAGGATCTTATCTTACAATCTGAACTACATTTCTTAGTTTACATAATGTTGTATGGTTCTTATGAATGAGTAATCCTCAAATATGTAATGAAGGTCACGTCAGTCCCCTCACATACCACACAGCAGTGATGTGAGGGCGAATGAAATAATGTACATAAGTTTCTATTTTGAACATACTATGCAAATTAAAAGCATTATAATCATCTCAAATTAAAAGATCAACAACAATCTGCTAGAATCTCAGCTCCATTTTTCCTCTTTCAACTATTCCTGTACATTACTGCAAAACTAGTTTCCTAAAACTACATTTTTAAAAATGTCAGTTCTCTATTCAGTTGTCCACAATTGCTTCTTATGGCTCAATGCAGTGTTTAAATTTGAATTATATATAATTATATGGTTCCATAGAGATGGCTTGGGTCCCCTAAAGTTGAGAAAGGTAGTCTTAGATTCTTCATGAGTCTTTAACTGTCTTATATAGTAAGATTTCCAAATAATATTTTATTTACAAAAGGATTCAGCTGCTAAAAATATGTTAGAAAAACTAGCATGATCAAGCTTATCTCTTCTGTGTGATTTTGAAATCTCCAGACTGAATTTTATTTTCCATATCTTTGTAATAGGTATTTTTCTTTCTAGCTGGATATTGATAAGATTGGTTTCCTGATAGGATTGATCAATGCTGCATCCAGGCATTATGCTGGGAAGTTCAAGCAAGGAGACAGCAGGGAGTGAGGGAATTGTGCAGGAAACACAGAGGCAGAAGCAGAGTCCTAAGATGCGGTCAGCAATCATAACTGTAGACCAAACCAACATGCTGCTCAACTCCTCATCTAAATAGGGGTCAGGTTGCAAGGAGAAGCTGATGGGGCTGGGTGGATTTGTGTGTGTGAAGTTGGGGAAAGAAGAGCAAGACAGTTGGGTAACAGCTAACAGCAGTTCTTAAGTTCTAGTGCAATCCAGGCCATTAACCAATACCATGTCAAATGAACTAACACATGAAAACCACTTACAAAAGTGCCTGGGACATGGTCAGTTCTATATAAGTGTTAAGAATTGTTATTATTAGTAGCACTGTTGTTATTATTATTATTATTATTCAGCATTGGGCATGAGAAAAGTAGGAATAAAGTTCTCCAAAAATGTAAGCTAGAATAAGACAAAATGCTAGGCCTATTTTAGTTGATACCTCATCTCTTTATCTTACCTCTGTACCCTGTTTAGTTCTTTCAAAGTACTTACCACAATTTGCAATTATATATAAGTTAGACTTGGGGGTCTGTTTATGGTTTATAGTCTGCTTCTCCCATTTGATTTTTAAGTTGTATGATGCCAAGGACTAGATCTGTTTTATTCCCAACCCTTTAGCCAGTATACAGCACAGTGCCTGGAAAAGTGGGCAGTCAATACAGAATGATGAGTGACTGTCTGAATGAATGCCAATGAGGTATAGAGCAGGCTTCCTCCAAGGGCAACAATCTCTGGGAAAATCAGGAAAAATCTTTGATGCCCAACGTCCCAGATAAAAGGGAAACAGAGTGTCAGGCTGAATTCCCTGGGTGCTTCAATCCTGGACTGTGGATCAGGACAACGTATAGCCTAAGGACAGGTGGAGCTAGTACCCTGGACATCTAGCACAGAAAGCCTGTTGAGATACCTGGGAAGCAGTGGCAGCACCATCTTCCAAATTCTCCACCAATATCTGGGTAAGTAAGTTTGGGTTCTGTGGATCCCTAGGTCAGAAAGGAGGAGGGAGAGATAAGCATTTGTCATGTTCTTTAATCCAATGTTATGGGTAATAAGGCAATTATTATTCAGTGCCTTGGAGGTCCCTGAGGTCTCCTTGTCAATAGATGGGCTGCGGCTAAGAGAGAGGCTCAAACTGACCAATTTCCTCAAGATCTCCAGACAAACGCTGAGCTACTCTTTCTCATATGCCCTCCTGCATTTTCAATACCAAGCTCAAGCAGTACAGAATTTGCCTTAGCCTATTTCAAACTCCATTGCCTTTGTATGAGAAAATAATTTTGAGCCATAGATTGAACTTTAGTAATACATATATTGAGAGTTTAGGGATGCTAATTATACCCTTTCTGTGACCTGGGTTCTTAATCAGTTGATAAATAGCAGCAAGGAACCAACTGAGGCATGGAATAAGGCATAATAGCTGCCTTATTACTCATAAGGTTGGTTTAAAGAACATGGCAGGTCCTCATCTGCCCCTCCCCCCTTCTGATCTCAGAATCCACAGACCCCTAACTTACCCACCCAGTGGAGAATTTGAAAGATGGTGAACCTGATGACCCAGACTTCACTCAGTCTTGTTTCCACAGGAACACAAAAAGGACAATTTCCAGCTACCCATTGTACAGAATTTTCCTCAGCCTTTCTTGCAAGGGAGAAAAACAGCCTTGTCTGAGTTTCAATGCAGTAGCTCCAGCAATTAGCCCTACTTCGTTCCTTGAGAGAAAAGGACAAGGGAGTATAGAGTGAGAGATCAGAAGGAAATCCTTGGATATTTCCTTTTTCTGATGATGGGCATGGACATTCTCTCATGAATATATGAGGAGAGGAAACCAACAGCTCTTCCCCAGGCTATTCTACACACACACACACACACACACACACACACACACACACACACACACATATTTGTTCTGGTGAATGTTAGCTGCTGTTTTGACATCTATGGCAGGCTGTATTTTCCAAAATGGCTGCAATAATAACCCCCATCCCACAGGCTCATTTAGAACTTGACATTACTTCTTGAAGAAATGGGGTCTATGTCTCCTCTTTTAATTTGGGTAGGCCTTTGACTACTTCAACCAATAGAGTATGGCAGAAGTGACATTTTGACCTCCAAAGCTAGACCATAAAAATGTCATGAACTTCTATCTTATTCTTTTGAGACACTCTCTCTTGAAATCCCAAGAGCAAAGCTCAAGAAACTCCTGGAGAGGACATACAGAGAGGAACTGAGTTCCCTGACCCATAGCCCTGGCTGAATTCCCACCTAACAGACAACGTCAACTTGCCTGTCATATGAGTGAGTCATCTTGAAAGGGTACCATTTAGTCCCCCATCAAGATGCCCCGGCTGATTTTTACATGAGGCAGAGGTGAGCCATCCCTGCCAAGCTCTGCCCAAATTTCAGATTTGTGAGCAAAATGAATGATTGTTACTGTTTTTGGTTATTCCATTTTGGGTGTTTTGTTATGCAGCAGTAGATAACTGTTACAACATATAATCAATATAAATCTTAAAGACAGGAGCACCAAAGATAAGCTGTGAAAATTAGGGTGAGTCATCTTATGAAACAACATTAATGAATTTGCATAGGGAAGAATACCTTTTCTTTTCATAAAGCAGACCAACCACAGTGCTTCCCCCAAGTTTCAATAATAAAAGAAAGGTGGGGGAAACTACTGCAATTAGCTTCTTTACCTTGGAACTTTGCAAAAAGAATTTCTCTCTGCTAGGGATAATAAGTGAGGTGCAGAATGTCAGACCTGAGCTTAAAACAATTTTTTCAGAGTGTCACAGTAGGAAACAAAACCACCTTCTTCAAACACCTCACTCTTAGTCACCAAATCCTACCCGGACAATTGATTCAAAAGACTAGCTGTAATTTTCAACTTGTGGGACTTCTTCTGAAAGGTCTACAGCCTCACTCCTGGATGATCATTTGTACATCTCTCTCCCTTGCTTTTCAAATGGCCTTTTAGAGTCATAAAGGCTTTTGACAGATCAAAAGAATCACAGAAATAGACTGTGAAAGCACCTCCAGGGTTGAATTGGAAATAATGTTGTGAGTGATTAGAACGAGGATGAGTCCAGTGATTTACTGGGAATTCTAGGAGCATCCCAGGTACAGCCCCCTGCATAGATGAGAGTTGAGGAGTCTTAGGAAAGTCAAGAAGAGAAAAATAGTCCACATTTAGGAGCAAAAGCTCCTCTGCATCACATTTTAACCACTGTGAGGCTTGTCATCATAATTTTGTCTCAGTGAGAACTGAGCTGAGAACTCCCCGTGCCAATTCTTCCCACTTAAATCATCTTTTAAAATATCTCATTTTTATTCAGATCATTAGTCAGGTATAATATCGAAATTCTTCTCCTTAATAAATATCAACAGAAAAGGTTTTTTTCCGTGTGTGTGCATGGGTGCGTGTGTGTGTCTGTCTGTGTGTCTGTGTGTTCTGCTCTGGGTTGAAATTTCTCGGTAAACTTTCAAATTTAAGTATAACAAACACATAGAAAAGTGTATCTAAAGAACATATGGAAGTTCGTAGAAGAACACGCCCATATAACCACAACTGAGATTTTTTAAAAGTAGCATTTCCAGTACCCTGAAAACATCCTTCATGCCACCTCTAAATTATACTCAATATATTACCCCACAGGGTAACCAATATTATGATTCCATCGAAGGTTAGAATTTTATCCCCAATACTATTCTCTTTGGGAAACATTTTTTGTGCACTACTTGTTTTATTTTGCTCAGGATTACACTGAACCCTTGGTTTACCTTCTCTCTCTTTCTAATTTCTTTTCTTTATTCCCAGCTCATGGGATGCCATCCTTAGATTAACAATGGAATTCAATGGCAAATGAGCTGGTGAGCAGAGATAAATAATTAAATTTCAGGGCTTGAAGGGACCTTAGAGATAGATCATCTAGTTCAAATACAATTTCTCTCAATTTATAGAAGAGAAATCTGTGACCCAGGGAGATGAATTGGGTTACCTTTGATCATACAACAAGTAAATGGAAGTTCAGGTCTATGTGTCTCTTTCTGCTATACAACAATGCCTCCATAACACTCTTCCAACCCGTGTTTCTAAGGAGGAGGAGAAAAACCAACTACAGTAACTTACATTAAGCTGGGCCATTATCCTATGAAAGGAAAGCAGACCACTCATACTTTCTCAGTGGAGTTGAAGCCTTTCCCTTTATGAGTCTCTTTGAAACATTTTACCATATCAGAACAGTTTTTGAGCAGTTTGTCAGAGTTTACCCTTCTCTTTCATACACTTACTCTCTCATTAATTTAAACTTCATTCACTTACCAAATATCTGTCAAGTATCTATTATGTGTCAAGTATAGATGTGAAAAAACAACAGTGGATAAAAGGGACAAACATCCTTGTCCTCATGCAGCTTACATTCCAACAGGGTAGACAGGCAAGAAATAAGACAAATAAGAAAACACACTGTGTGTTAGGTGATGATTGGTGTTATGGAAAAAACAAAGCAGAGGAGTGAATGCTGGGGGTTAAGGTGAGGTGAGGCATTCTTTTGAAATAGTTGAGCAAATGTCGCACTGAGGTGGCATATAATTCAATTCCTGAAGGAAGTGAAGGAGTAAACTGAACCATGCAGATATCTGGGGAAAAAGCATTCTAGGCAGAGGAAACAGCAAATGTAAAGGCCCTGAGGTGGGACTATGTTCAATGTGTTCTAGGAATAGCAAAGAGGCCAGTTTGGCTATTAGAGAGGGGGCAATGGGGAGAGCAGGAGGAAAGAGAGGTGACAGGGAGCCAGATTGTACTGACCTTTGTGTGCCACCAGAAGAACTTATTCTTCTCCTCTGAGAACAATAGGGAATGATTGAGGGTTTGAGCCAAAGAATGGCATCATATGACCAATGACTAAATAGGATCACTCTTGTAGTTTTGTTGAAAATAGTTTTGGGGACGGTGAGGTGAAAGCAGGGATTCTTGTTAACAGGTTCTTGCAATAACTAGAGGTAAAAATCTTGGGACCAGTGTGATGACAATGGAGGTAGTGAGAAGTGGTTGGATTTGGGATACATTTTGAAGGTAGGATCAAGAGAATTTGGTTACCATAAACGCGAGTAAATTTAAATGTGGTGGTTTAAAAAAAATCAGCTGGAAATCCTTTGCTACACCACTCATCTTGAGGGTCTACGTCTCCTCTCCTTGTGCTCAATGTGATCCAAGTGAGCTTATGACTGTTTAGACCAATAGAGTTATAGCAGTCATATTAGATGACCTCTGAGGCTAAGTCATAAAGGTCATTCATTTTCTTCTCAGTCTTTGGAATGCCTGCGTCATTCTCAGAACCTGGATTTCATGCTGTAAGAAATCCAAGCAAAATGGCAGGTCAAGGTATAGGTCCTCCACTTGATAGTCCCAGTTGAGTCCAGCTTTTGTGTGATTCCAGCCCAAGCAGCAAGCATGAGAGTAAAGAAGCTTCCAGATTATTCCAGCCCTGAGCCATTTAAGTCATCTTAGCTAAGTCCTCAGACATCAGGGAGAAAAGACAAGCGATTACATCATGCCCTTCTGAATTTAGCACCCACAGAATCTATTAGCATAACGAAATGTTTGTGGTTTAAGTCATTAAGTTTAGCATGTTTGTTACACAGCAATAGATAACTAAAACACAGACTCCAAGTAGGGGTACACCTGATTACATCGACCTAGAAAACCTACTGGGCAGCTGTCCAAAATTTAGGGACAGAAATTGTGCGATTATTATCCATGTGCAAGTGCACTAGGAGTAGGAAATAGCCCTGGTTCACTATCTCCCACTTACCAATAATAAACCCCTTGCTAACCACTCAAAAAGCCGGATTGAACAGATGCGCTCAGCAATCTGGTTCTAACCTTTATTAGCATTAATTACAGTCATTTTCTTTTTATTGGTTTTGTTTTTATTAATATCTCCTCAAACAAGCCAACAAAAAAGAAAGAAAGAAGGAAAAGGACAAATGCCTTCCTACATGGGCAATCTTCCCCAGACTCAATGAGCTCGTCAAGCTTAGGCATGTCTCAAGACAGGCATGACCTACTCTCCACGTATCCAGTACTTGTGCCAGAAACTGGGAGGGACCAAGGATTCACATCAATATGAGAAGGAAAGGACTTCATGTGTGATCTCAACAATGTCTACCAGATTCTGTCACTTTTTGGGGTCATGATTCTTGGTTTTGATCAATAGAGTAATAGAAGTGATATGAGGCTATTAGGCTAGGCCATAAAAGCCATTCATTTTCTCACTGACCTGTGGAAGCAAGCCACTCACCAACTTCTTTGTGTCTAGTTCCTAATGCTGAAAGAAAAGAAAAACCGGCCGGGTGCGGTGGCTCACGCCTGTAATCCCAGCACCTTGGGAGGCCTAGGTGGGAGGATCACGAGGTCAGGAGATCGAGACCATCCTGGCTAACATGGTGAAACCCCATCTATATTAAAAATATTTTAAAAATTAGCCAAGTGTGGTGGTGGGCGCCTGTAGTCCCAGCTACTTGGGAGGCTGAGGCAGGAGAATGGCGTGAACCCAGGAGGCGGAGCTTTCTGTGAGCCGAGATTGTGCCACTGCACTCCAGCCTGGGCAACAGACCGAGACTCTGTCTCAAATAAATAAATAAATAAATAAAAATAAAAAATAAAAAATAAAAAAAAGGAAAAGAAAAGAAAACTGTATTGAGTGGTGGCAATCAGCTTTATCTTATATTCTCAGGACCTGAAATAAGACACCAGACAATAGTTCTGCTAGACATAGAATATATTGGTTCTGTTTTTCTAGACACTTTGTAGTTTGGTGGTTATAGAAAGCCATGTTTTGATTTATCCATCCATCATCCAAGAGATGCTTAGATCAAGAAACTATGTTAGACCCTTTAGTATGGGCAAGAAATACAGAGATGAAGATAGGACGTGACTCATTTTTCAAGGGTCATCCTAAATACCACTCTCTTTCGTTAAAGTTGTAGTAACAATGCTGTATGCTCACCCAACTCATTTTATTTTTCACCTGAGCTCTCAGGAAAACTTTTCAACTTCCTGTACAGCTAAATTTGGGTCATGTAACTAAGTTTTGGCCAATGGAAAATCTGGCAAATGTGATGTCCGCATATCCAGCCTGGCCATAAATCCTCTGGGCAGTGTTCCTTCTGTGGTAACCTTAGAGGCCATGTGTTGAAGGTGGTGAGCTCATGCAAAGCTGAGTCCCTGAATGACCCTATGGAGCAAACTGTCCTTCTGGCCACATTGACTGTGGCAGGATCAGACAGATTTTTAGTTTTTGAAACCACTAAGTTGTTTATTACATTATTCACTTCCTCTCCCCAACCCTTACCAAGACTAATACTAAAATTTCTTTAATTGCCACACTATTCAAGGTCCACTCAAAAGATAGAATTCATGCCAGATTTTCTTTTAATTGTGGTAAAATACAAATAAAATTTACCATTTTAAGCATATAGTTCAGTAATATTGAGTCTATTCACATTGTTGCACAACCAATCTGCAGAACCTTTTCACCTGCAAAACTGAAATATATACCTATTAAGCAACAACCTTCCATTTTCCCCTGCCTCAGCCTCTGGAAACACCATTCTACTTTCTGTCTCTGAGTTTGACTACTCAAGATTCCTATAAGTGGAATTATGCAGTATTTATCTTTTTGTGACTAGTTTATTTCATAGCATAATGTCCTGAAGATTCATCCATGTTGTAGCATTTGTCAGAATTTCCTCCCTTTTTAAGGCCAATTAATATCCCATTGTAGGTATATACCACGTTTTGTTTATTTGTCTAATAATGGACGCTTGGGTAGCTTTTACCTCTTGGCTATTGTGAGCCCTACTATCAATATGGCTGTACAAACATCTCTTTGAGATCTTCTCTTTCAATTCTTTTGGCTATACACCCAGAAGTGGAATTGCTAGATCATATGATAACTCTATTTTTAGTTTTTTGAGGAATCATCATACTGTTTTCTACAGTGGCTGCCATTTTACATTCCCACCAACACTGCAAAAGGATCCAATTTCTCCACATTCTTGCCAACATCACACTAGTTATTTTGAACAGAGAATTTAATATACAGAATTGTTAACTAGGTAACTGAAAGAGTAAAAAGGGAATACTAAGGTTTCAAGAACATAGCAAATGTGGGAGGCAGCTACCACCCCTAGGGCTGAGAGAACAAAGGGAAAAGGTTGGAATTATTAAAACGTAGAGACTTAGGGGAGAATCCTGTTGGCTGGACTCCAGAGCTCTGAGGAATGGACACAAGCTGGTGCAGGTATCTCTGAGAGGTAACAGTGAGGCTGGTTCTGTGATGTTGGAGAGACTGCAAACGGGATTCAGCTGCTGCTACAGGAATGAACTACCATTGTCAAAATGTCACTACCACGGTGAAGAAGACTTGCTAGAGCCATGCTCACAGGAACAGAAAGCAAACCAGTGAAGCAAATCCCTTTTTCCTTTTCCAGCCTTGCAGTCAGTCTCTAGTGCCCACTATTGGCAGAGTCTACAAGGGAGCAGTTCAAAAGCAGAAATGAAGTTTGCAGAGTCCCAGTCTTAGCATTAGCAAGTGGAGTGTGGAAGGGTGGGTTGGAGCTAAGAGGCAATAACTTAATAGCTGGCACACCATGCCAGGGAGTACTTCTGTCTGTACAGCACGCTCAGCACTTTGCCTGCTTTCTTTTATGGCACACATCACTTTCTACCTTGAATCAAAGTTTTTTGGATATTCCTTAACCCAGACTCAAATATAAATTCCTTTAAGAGCTAGACTAAGGGCTGACTAATCTCTGTACATCTTCCTCATGTTCCCCAAAGCTTGGCACAATTGATGTACATAGTTTGTGTGCAATAATTTTGTCAAATGAATGAATTTGATCTGAAGTGAATGAAGGGTAGTGTTTATAACGAAGTAGGAAAGAACATTGAGGAAGCCCAACTATACCGAAAGTTGCCGCTAATTTGTGGATTAAATAGAATTTGGACTAAGAGAGTCTAAAAAAATGCTCGTGAAAAGTACAATCACACCAACTTTGTGGAGATGCTCTGAGATTTGACTGAAGGTGTGAGAAAAGCTTGCAATTATTTTGGTATTAGTATTTGGTATTGGTATTTGGTATTGGCTATAAATTCTGGCAATTGGAGAGGTGAAGAGTGGGAAAATGGGGCCTCTCCTTCACAGGCAAACCTGGTCTTCCCAGAATCTCTTCATACCCTATGCAGAATATTCTAGACCAATTCTGATTCTCTATTCAATAAGATCTTGGAGAGTTGATGGTCCAGTTATTATTTCTGCATAGCTAATTATTCCCAGACTTGGTGGCATACCACAACAACTGTTTTATCAAGTTAATGAGTTATGTGGGTCAGGCATTTAGGAAGAAAACAGTAGAAATGGCTTTGCTTGAGGATGTCTGGAGTCTGCACTGGGAAGATTCTATGGGTGGGGGAGACTTCATGGGTGGGAGCTAAAGTAATCTGGGGTCATCTTCACAGACATATCTGGTGATTGATGCTAACTATCTCCTGGGACCACAGGTAGGGGCTACTGACTGAACTACCTACCTGTGGCCTCTCCATGTGACTTGGGCTTCCTCCCAACATGGCAGCCTCAGAAGATTCAGACTTCTTATGTGGGGGCTCAGGACTCCACAGCAAGTGACGATAGTCTGGGAGCTGTTACGTCCTAGCCTCAGAAGTCATGCAGTGCCACTTCCACTTCATTCTCTTGGTTACAACTGAGTCACATTTACTTATATTTAAGGGGAGGACTTAATGAATAACAATATGATCAATTGAAGAAAATCATGTGGGATGGGAACCATTGTTATGGGCATCTTAAGAGAAGATTTATTGCTATTAAATCTGTTCTCCGTATTTTCCAAATGAGGATGCTGAGGTCTAGAGAACTTGAGAAGTAGCTTGCAAGGGTCCTTATGGGCTACCACAACAAAGTACCACAAACTGAGTGATTTAAAACAATAGAATTTTGTAGTCTCATTGTTCTGAAAGGCTAGATATTTAAAAGGTGTCAGCAGAGTAACTCTAGGGAAAAAGTCTTTCCTTGCCTCTTCTGAGCTTCTGGCAGTTCTCAGCAATCCTCAGAGTTGCTTGTATTAATAGATGCATGACTCCATTCTCTGCCTAGCATGTTTTCTGTGTGTCACCACATATCTTACCCCTTTGTGTATGTGTCTTCCAGATTTCCCCTTTATCTAAGGACATCAGTCATATAAGAATACAGAGCATCCTAATGACCTTATTTTAACTTGATTACTTCTATAAAGACCCTATTTCCAAATTAGGTCACATTCTGAGATACTGGACATTCAGATTTCAATATGTCCCCCCCCCCTTTTTTTTTTTTTTTTTTTTTGGTGAAGGTGCGGTGTTCAGTTCATAGCGCCACCCTTTATGAAACACACGGGACAAGAAGAACTTAGAGATTTATCTTAGGTAAGGCTGAGAACCACAAGCAGCAGCTAAGCCGAGGAAATTTCTCTGCCAGATAAACTTGGGCCAATACTCTGAAGGTGTTTCAAAGAGAAAAAGAGACTGGGATTGTTTGAACACACTGGCTTTATGTTAATGAAATATTTATGACTGGGCCAAAATAAATGCTGGACCGTGAGTACCATCAGAGAGATCTGAGTAATTCCAGTGAGAGATCAGATGCTAGAGCCAATTCTCCCTCTTCCATAGCTAGAGGGTAATGATTAAACTGCAGAGGCAATTCAGGCTGAGTAGAGCCAGCTTGGCTGACATATACTTAACTGACAAGTATTTTGGGCTGGTAGAGGAGATGGATAAAGGAGAGGCTGTTCTCTTATCCCTGGCTTTGAATTTTGAAAGGTGGCTTTCTTTCCATCCAAACAGTGATATGAGGCAGCTAATATAAAGATAGTTAAGGCCCGTAAAACTTTAACACTACTAAAAAGAGCCCCGGATTTGTTACAGGAAAGGGGTCCCGATCCAGACCCCAAGAGAGGGTTCTTGGATCTCGTGCAAGAAAGAATTCAGGGCGAGTCCATTGACTAAAGTGAAAGTAAATTTATTAAGAAAGTAAAGGAATAAAAGAATGGCTACTCCATAGAGCAGCCCTGAAGGCTGCTGGTTGCCCATTTTTATAGTTATTTCTTGATGATATGTTAAACAAGGGGTGGATTATTCATGCCTCCCTTTTTTAGACTATATAGGATAACCTCCTGACATTGCCATGGCATTTGTAAACTGTTATGGCGCTGGTGGGAGTGTAGTAGTGGGGACAACCCGAGGTCACTCTTGTGACCATCCCGGTTTTGATGGGTTAGAGTTGGCTTCTTTACTGCAACCTGTTTTATCAGCAAGGTCTTTATGACCTGTATTTTGTGCCAACCTCCTATCTCATCCTATGACTTAGAATACCTTAATCATCTGGGAATACAGCTGAGTAGGTCTCAGCCTCATCTTACCTAGCCCCATTGAAGATGGAGTTGCTCTGGTTCACATGCCTCTGACAAATTTGAAGGAAACTGTATTTTTCTTTATCCGTCAATGTATCCTTTCCTTCAGAATTTGGAGGAATATAAAGTAATCTGTATTACTCACCGACAACAACATCAGAAAAGCAAGAATTATTACTATTTCTTGAGGGGGTAGCAGAGCCCACACACTGCTGATCAATTTGTATGTACCATCATAACTTTGTTATGGTGTTTTGCTCAATCCCTTTAGTGTTTCCTGCACACAGACTTCTCATATAGGTTTTACTTTTTAAAACAGCATTCCTTTTGTTGAAGGGCTGCCCTCAGGCTACTGGAAACTGCATTTCTGGCTACAAGGGGAACTGAAAGTGCCTGGGAATTTACACAAATGTGGGGCAGCCTTTATCTAATGACTCACGGCTGTGGGAATATAAACGCTCATAAGGGGGTAGGTAGCGAGCTCTCTTGTTCCTTCTCTGTGTTGTTGTCTACACCCTTTTCCTGAGAAAACCAAAGTTAATCTCCATGAGACTTGGCTTAATACCTTATGCTTGCTTGGCTTTCTATTCCTATCTGTCTCAATTTCTCACTCCTTTACTGTTTTTTCCTGATAACATATCTAATAATTTTCATGTACATTCTGATTTCAGGGTTTGCTTCAGGGGGCTCACCTTAAAACACCATCTTATCTAATCTTTACAACAACCCAATGAAATAGACAGGATCAACCCCATTTCACAAAAATGGACACTCTCACCTTGAATGGGCCTGCCCCAAATCAAGTAAGTTAACTATGCAGATTTTCAAACCAGTCCTCTCTCTGCTATATCCTCAAAGCTACAACCTGTCTTACTTCCTTTTCCACCTCTTAATGGTCTTGGGCTTTCCCAAATTTCTTGACATATGAGGTCTTGGTGTTCCTATTACTTCCTCTTCCTTGACTGGCCAAACCTGGATTTTTGTTATTACAGTGAATGGGATAGAGATGGTCTTCTTCATGCTCCCTTCTCATGGCATAATGTAGTGGATTAAGAAGGGCCCCAAATTCTTTGGCACCCCTCCCACTGAAGGCTGGGGTCTATCTACCCTCCCCCTATTTCTGGGATAGTCCATGACAGTTGTGACAAATACTTCATGGTAAATATGATCTGGGACTAGCTTGTAAAAGGACTGGCAGTTTCTGCCTTAGTCTTTTGGAACACAGAGCCTCCATGTAAGAAGAGACTTCCAGGATTTCAGGAAGCCCAAGCTAGCCAGTAGAGAGGTCATATGGCGACAGACATAGTTAACCTTTAGAGTTGTCCCAGCTGAGGCTTCAGGCATTATAGGTCAGAGATAAATCACTCCTGCTATGCCTTGTCTAAATTCCTGACCCACAAAATCCATGATTACTTTTGTTTTTATGCCACAAAAGTTTATAATAGTTTTGTTATGCATTGACAGATAACTGCAACACTCAGGCATATCAGATAACCCAAAAGTGTTATCAAAACACCAGGGGTTCAGTCTAGGTTTTGCTGCTCACTGCGCAGAAAGCCAATCACTGAGGTGATTAATATTGCCAAGGAAAAAGGCTTTAATCGGGTGCTGCAGCCAAGGAGATGGGAGCTCAGTCTCAAATCCATTTCCCTGACTGGCTAAAATTAGAGGTTTATGTAATGTAACTTTGGGAAGAAATGTTAACTATGTATAAGAAAACGGAAACTTGGGAGCCTAAGGAAGCAATCATTATGAATGAGGGGCCTGGCATTTCATTGTCTGGATACAATGATCCAGTGTGTTTCAGTTCTTTGAAACTTTTTGAGAGGTCTGGGGATACTTTCCTGAGGAAGGAACTCAGATAAAACAAATGTAAGTTTCAAGCTTTAAGACCAGAAGCATCAATTTTTATGTTTATCAAAAAGCAACTGTCTGACTGGGCATGGTGGCTCATGCCTGTAATCCTAGCACTTTGGGAGGCAAAGGTGAACAGATCATTAGGTCAGGAGTTTGAGACCAGCCTGGACAATATGGTGAAACCCTGTCTCTATTAAAAATACAAAAAAATTAGCTGGGTGTGGTGGCACGCACCTGTAGTCCCACCTACTTGGGAGGCTGAGGCAGAAGAATCACTTGTACCTGGGAGGTGGAGGTTGCAGTGAGCTGAGATCGTGCCACTGCACTCCAGCTGGGTGACAGAGGGAGACTCTGTCTCAAAAAAAAAAAGAAAAGAAAAGAAAAAAAGAGCAACTATCAATAGGACTATTCGGTTGGTTTCAAAGATATTTGGATTAGCCTACAGCACCTGTCTACCATCTCTCAACATCCCTCATGCTGTCATTCCACCTGCATCTTAAACTTCCTCACCCTGGTCTTGGAGTTGGAAACAAATGAACTCTTTTTGAGCATCATCCACTCATGACTGCATTTCATTTCTAATTTGGCACTTGATCCAAGGTCTGGGTTTTGCCATTTGGGAGCAACTAGTCATTGGGTAAATGAATGGCTTGGGATCCAGCTTCTTCCCAGAACAGCTAAGATTTGGCCTTTTTACATTTCAGTTATCCTATAAATTATTTGTAGTTGCTATGGAGTCCTAACACTTTGGAGCATAATGATATGGCATGTTCTTATTTAGTAGGAAAGGCACTACTTAAGCATTTGGTTGTCTTAACTTTGCTACTCTGCCACATTGGGCAAGTCACAACTCTCCAAGCTTCGTTTTCTGAACCCTAGAATGAAACGATTGACTTGTGAAGCATGTTATGCCTTCCCTAAGAAAACAATTTGTTTCCAGGGTTGGATTTCTTTGGCACTTTGTATGTATTCATGTTATAAATTTCATCATATATAGTGTACACATATTTTATTTGTATCTTATAGTACTGATGTCACGGCAGAAAGCACTGTGTAGCTTGCAGGCTTCACAGCCATTTAGACCTGGGTTTGCCATTTACTAGCTGTATGACTATGGGTAAATCCAAGTGTTATTTACATGCAAAATGAAAATGAAGATCATCATATTTACCTTGTACAGTTGCATTGAGGATCAAGGACATAATGAAGAAAAGAAATCAGTAGATAAGTAAGCATTCAATAACTCCTTCTGTCCTTATCCTGAAAGCTTTTCATTTATAAATTATTCCTCATATTATTTACTTCTTCATACATTTAAATTGTTCTGAAGCAAAAATTGTAACACTAAAAACAGCTTTAAAATGCTATCAATGACAACATCCATAGTAAAAGGACATACTCATTTTTTCCGTGAGTTCACTCAAAAGTAAACATGTGCCATGTCACAGGCAAACATATGCACTACACGCACAACTTCTCCCACTGAATTCTAGCCTGCCAAAAAAGACAAATGTTTCATGCAGACCCAGCAGGCCTCCTCCAGTGTTAGTCTGGGGTCATCTTATCCACCCTCAAAAGCTTTTGAAAAGAGATGTGCAAAAGAAGGAAATCTCAGCCATTTCCACAGTCTACTCAGTAATCCAAGTCAGTGTGGACCCAATTTCATTTTAGGAGCTGTTTGTTGTGTCAGTCAGCAAAATAGTGGTCCTGTGTCATCACCAGGAGACCAAGGGGCCTGGAGGCCTTGGATGCTGACTAGCGCAGATAACCCTAGCACTTCAGTCCTACGTTGGCTTTGAATCTACTGATCATTAATGCCTCTAAGTTTGGCTCACTGCATGACCGAGAGGCATCTGCCCCTCACTTTCTCCAGGATTAGGAGTGGAAGTGGAGTATCAGAGTCCAAGTCTTACTCATCTCTGATTCTCATCTCTTATAACAAAACCAACACAGCACTCAATGTACGTTCAATGAGTGAGTGAGTAAATGATACATATGTAAATTAAATCAACTGGATATTGTTTATTCTACCACTTACGTGGACTACCACCTCTGACATTGTTATTTAGCACTTTTATACTTTGGGATGGGGAGTGGGGAGAAAATACAATTTATGAAACCCCTACTATCTATACACTGTACATTCGGTCACTTCTTTCTTCTAGCAACTCTACAATGAAGAAGGGGAGTTCAGAAAAATTAAGTAATTCTCCTAAGCTCCCACCAATAATGGGTGGTAATTTCAGGATTCAAGCTTCAATTTTCTAGCTCAGAAGTTCACTATCTCTCCACTATACTGTGACATTTCTTAGAATCAGAGGGAGGTGCTGGTTGGTACAGAAAAAAAGTAAATAAATAAATGGGTGGGATCTATGACCCTTGAGTTAAACTGTCTATCTGTTGAATGATATCCAAGCCACTTTAGACAGATGGGGACCACTATTCCCATTACAGATATTCTGGAATAGGAACAACTCCACAAAACTTAACTAGTCAGCCTTTGAATTCCTGGCACCACCCGAGACAGGTAAATCAGCCCTCAAGTTGGCTCTCAAGGAACTTCCCAGAAAAGCTTCCTTGACCTCTCTTTTAAGGGAATTATTAAAAATGAATCTGCGCGACATTGTTTTTTTTTTTTCCCCAGCATCAGCATCAGAAAAGCAGTAAGTGCAAAAGAAAATGGATCTTATTTGAGATTTTTAATTCATATCAGAGGAATATGCAGACAAAGAGATGGCTATCATACCATGGAACAACAGTTAGAAGGCTGAAATTCCTAAAATTAGTGTCAGATGCTGGTGACGCACACCTCTGTGAGGCCCCAGACTGCTGACCCACATGTGCCTCTGTGTCGTTTCTTCTTAGCATCATCCTCTGGCAGGTGGAAGCTTTCACCGACCAGAACCCAGCAGACTTCTGCCTGGAAGGAGTTTTAAGACCCTTAGTTGCTAAATGCAAGCCCCTGAAAGAACAACACTGGAATGTCAGCAACACTTACTGGCCCCAAACCACTTCCTTCCTCACCTGAGAAGGTTTGAAAAAAAATCACAAGGAATATGTGCTGGAGTCAGAAACAACATGGGAACTCTCCATCCTGAGGGCATTTTTTCCCCCAAGCTGATTTTATTTACTAGAGAGATGACATAAAGATGTGAGGTTTCTGGTTTTGATGAAAATAATACAAGAGCAAAAAAGGACTCAGGAATTCAATTTTTATCTGGCTTTGGACATGTCCCTGCCTCTCTGCTTCATTTCTCATGCCTGGCTTCTTATACTTACCCAAATAACATCTGGGTTGATGCTTACTTTTTATCCAGAATTAGTTGAGATTCCCGGAAAGACTACAAATGCATAATGTATTTCTTAGACCTCCATGTGTACCTCCTTTTTCAAATGATTGGACAGGAACGTTTCTATAATTTCTAAGGGGCATAAGGGTGGAGGCATCACATAAACCCTTCAGCTCAGCCTTACTCATTCCTAGAAGGTCCAGACTATTTGTAATCATGCACAGATGCCGCCCCACAGAAGACACCATGTTCTCGACTGGGACGTCATTCACGTGGTTCCTGAGTATAATACATTCCACTTCTGTACCCATTTTCCCAAGACTATATAGAAGGTTGGTGATACGATGGAGGAATAAAGGGACTAAGCATCTCATGTTCACTGATATGATAATGGGACTTCCCATTGTACTTTTGATGTACAGAATTACAGATTTTGGCTGGGTGCAGTGACTCAGGCCTGTAATCCCAGCTCTTTGAGAGGCCACGGTGGGAATATTGCTTGAGCCCAGGAGTTCAAGACCAGCCTGGGAAACATATTGAGACCCCATTTCTACAAAAAATAAAAAATTAGCGAGGCCTGGTGCACCCTGTAGTCCCAGCTACTTGGGAGGCTGAAGTGGGAGGATCCCTTGAGCACAGGAGATCAAAACTACAGTGAGCTGTGTTCACCCCACTGCACTCCAGCCTGTGTGGAGAAGCTAGACCTTGTCTCAGAGCGAGACCCTGTTTCAAAAATAAAAAATAAAATAAAATAAAAATGAGTTACGGATTTTACTGGCAGACTTTCACGTTCACCTGGTCATTGCCATCACTGACAAAATCTAATGAAAGAAGTGGAGAGGAAGGAATTTTGCACATGTTCATCCACCTCTTCCCTCAAATCAGGAGTCACCCAGATGGAAGGAGAAGAGTAACAGGCTCCACTCGCTTGTCTCAGTATCTGTGATTGCTGATGCACTATTTCTCAAGTGTTCAGAAACAGTGAATTGAGATATGTGGAGACAAGCTTCCCATGCAAAATCCAGGTTGCTGGTGGTGAAAAGCACAGTAGACTTATAAGATATGGGAGATTTTAATTCTGGTGCTGGCTGTTCCCAAAACTTGCTGAATAATCAGGGGTAAATTATTCAAGTGCTTGGCTTTCACAAAGGTAAAATAAGCATAGTGAGCATAATGCTATCTCCAACTGCAAAACCAGAGAAACAGGCTGGAGCCAGATTATGAAAGAAAATGTGTATTACTGAGAATTCTGAATTCTGCAAATGGAGAAGGGAGATGTTATCATGTTCCATTGGCATAAGCAAACCTCATCCTGGCTATCATGGACATGACTCAACAAAGGCATCCTTCTTTTTCCTCAGCTACTGTGTAGCCTGAAAACCACATTGCCTCCTCCATAGTACCTCCATAAATGGAATGATGGCACAACTTAAGATCCAGTCTAGAAACTTTGCAAGCCAGAGAGGATGATGAAGTAACATAGGCTGCCAGCAACATCTTCCAGATCTGGTCCTGGAAGACTTACAATAAAAGGTAAATATATACGATTGAAACAATTGATGATAATGTGATGATAACGGAAGAAGTGAGAAATGACTTAAGTTACAAGGCCCCAAAATTTCAAGTGAGGAAGATCCATACTTCTCATTTTACAAAAACTTATGCATAACTATGACAGATACTTCTCTGTGTTCCCCAAAGCCTGTTTTCTTTCTCTCCTTTCTTTCTTTCCAGACTCCTTTACTGTTTGATTTGTCTATGGACATGATCCATAGACAAAGCGGAATGGGGGCAGGGGTGATGTATGTCACTTCCATGACTGGTCCATATAACCTTCTGTAAACATTTTGCCATGTTCTTCCCTCTGTGTCATTGGAGAGGACTTCGTTGACTTAGAGGAGTTCATAGACTCAAGATGGAAGAAATCTGGGTTCTTGTAGGTTTATGCAGAAGGCTACCCAGCTAACATCTGCATTGGTTTATGATGTAAGTAATAAGTACACTTTTAATTTGTTGAACCACTGAGGTTTGGGGGTTTATTTGTTACAGTAGTTAGCTGAACTAACACACACAAAAAAAACTTCAATATGGATTAAAACATAAAATTATAAATGCTCTAGGACACAATTTACAAGAAAGATTTTAAAATGTAGAGGTAGAAGTTTCTAAGTATAAAAGAAAAGTTTAAAAACATGCATTAAATTTGATAAATTTGATCACAATGTAGTATCATTAATTATAGGTACAATGTTACACAGCAGATATCTAGCACGTATTCATCTTGTATGACTGAAGCTTTACACCTGATGAACAGCCACACCCCACTTATCCTCCCCCATACCCTAGCAACCACCATGTTCCAGCCCATTTCTATGAGTTTGGCTATTTTAGATACCTCATATAAGTAGAATCATGTGGTCTTTGTTGTTCGTGACTGGCTCATTTTCATTTAGCTTAATGTCCTCCAGGTTCATCTATGTTGTCACATATGGCAGACTTCCTTTTTTAAGGCTGGATAATATTGCACTGTATATCTTATGCATATCTATATCTATTTTACATTTTGTTTACCTACTTATCCATCAGTGGACATTTAGGTTGTTTCTATCTGGCTTTTGTGAACAATGCTGCAATGAACTTGGGAGTGCAGATATCGCTCAGAGACCAATCACTAATCACTATTCATTTAGATAATAAGCTTGTACATTTGCTTTACAACTATAGGAAGTACAGCTCTGGGTAAACAAAAACTCCCTTTAAAGTTTGAAACAACACTCATATCTGAACTACATATATATTACTACTACTATTGTCCAGGTTATAATGATGATTTAAATTAAAAATTAAAATACAGTCTTTATGTTAACTAAAGGATAAAATAATTGAAAATATTACTTATAAGTTGTATGTAATACATTTTTAAAACATTGAGAATTATAGTCCCATCAAACTTCAATTAGGGCAAAAGGAAGGTTTCCTCTGTAGCAGCAGTTTCTTAAAATAATAATAAAATAAAAGTAATTCCAAAACTGTTTTTTTTAAAGAGACAAAAAGAAGCTGCAAGTTGCTCAGTATGGTTCTAGAAGTGCACTATTTGACTTGTTTGAAGGTTAATTGCAATCAATTTCTTTTCTAGTCTAAGGGTGTGAAGCTGGTGGGAGTAGTGGTGGGGTTGAATTAAGAGGACAAGAGGTATAAAGGGAAGGAGAATAAGGTCCTCTTTGCAGAAATTGCCCCTTGGACCCACCAGCAACAATGAATTCAGAGCAGAGAAAGAGATGGCTGAACACAATCTGGTAGTGTGGTAGCACAGATGAGACCTGAGGGGAGGGGAGAGGACAGTTCTGTTTTCAGTATGAAAGTCCACCTATTGGTGAGGGACCACATTGGGTTTGGCTCCGGGCTTGACGTTCTGTTGGAAAAGCTGCTCATGATATAGTAACTCTTGATTCATCTTCTGGTGAATGAATCATTCCTATAATTTCAGCACTAACTACGCTTGCTCTTTGTGTTTAGAGCTTTCTTCATTCAAGTCTTATTCTTAGGAAGTTATTTCATCCTTAAACTTTTCACAGTTTTCCTCCAGGGTCCAGATTTATGATGGTTCTTTCTCTAGGCTAGTATTCTTCAAAGATGACTACAGTTTTTCATACTCCTTTTGAACAGGGATAACCCTGCCAAGGAATTCATGGTTTTTTCTGAATTAATGTTAGTAAGCTCTAGGACAAATTGTTTTCTCTTTTTAATAAAAAGCTGGCTCTTGTTTTACCTAAATGTTCTGAACAAAATTGAGACTTGTGAAAAACATGATTCTGAAACCGTAGAAGTCAAAGTCCATGCTCAGGTCATCATGCAGTGTAACCACCACCTTGTACAGCTTTCTCAGGATAACCTGGAAATAAGGCTTTGAGGAGGTTCACAGACTCTCCATAGCACCAACATCTTCTCCCTACTCCAAAAAAAAAAAAAAAAAAAAAAAAAAAAATCCACATTCAGTGGCAATTTCTGCAGAGTTTCTGAAGAGCATACTCCAAAGTACTTTATCTAGAACACAACCCCCTACATGGCTCCTGGGACAGACCGTCAGTGGAGATGACAGACAGGAAGACAGGTACAGTAAGTAATGCACTTGCTCCATGACTGTCCAGGGCTCCTTCATCTTGCTCTCTTAAAAAAATCTTTTCAAATAGAAAAGAAAATGTTAAAATAATGAAAAGTGTACTCAGGAGGCTGAGGCAGGAGGATTGCTTGAGCCTAGGAGGTCAAGACTGCAGTGAACTATGACCATACCATTGCACTCCAGCCTGGGTGATGGAGAGAAACCTTGTCTCTTAAAAAAAATGGAAAAGTAGAACTATCAGTTCATTTACTTACCATCTCTTACCATCTAGATTCAACCTTGTTTCCATTTTAATCTGCTTACCCTATCTACCTTGCTCTCATTATTTAATTTTTTAGGTGAATCATTTCAAACCAGTTCAAAATAGACCATAGAAATCCTGACACTTTCAGCATGTGTTTCCAAAAACAAAATAATATTCTGCTATATGACTGTATACCCTTATGATACTATTGTTACTCACTTTTTAGATGAAGAGAGTGATCAATGCCAGAAAATCTCTTTGAGGTAGGTGAGGAACCAAAGCTTTAACATACTTAACTGTTCTGCCCTGTAGGGTGAGGTGATGGGTGACCCTGAGACATGAGACATGGGTGAGGAATGGCAGCTCTGAGAAAGCTCACCGAACCATGGGGCTTACATAAAATTTTTACATTTCTGTAAGGAAAAAAAAAAATACACCAGAAAGAAAGTAAAAGGACAAGTGACAAATTGTGAATAAACATACACAATTTATAAAATATAGTTCAAATTTTAGTATTCTCAATATGTACTAAGCTTTCCAAATCAATAAAAAAATGAGCATTTCATCTTTAAATAGAGGAGAATAATTTAGTGGTCATCTTTTGTTTCGCCGGCCTGGTAATGTTTCCTTCTCATCTGTATAATTTTCCTCTGGGAAAATTCCTTTTACTACCTGATGAAATTGTCAACATCATGGTTCTACTTTTCCTACCTCTAGGAGGGACATGTGAAAAATTAGAATACCTCACCCCTTAGACACACTGATTAATCGAGGCGTTGGCATGTTCCCAAAGAGTCCATCTTTTTCAGTTGCTGTAAGCTATTGCATATGCTATAAAATAAAAGGAACACTATCAGCCTCCCATCTCTTCTTTCTGGAATCACTAGCTGCAAGGATAATGTAAGCCTAGAGTCATTTTTGCTGCTACAAGAGTGATATGGTTTGGCTGTGTCACCACTGAAATCTTACCTTGAATTGTAGCTCCCGTAATTCCCTTATGTTGTGGGAGGGACCCAGTGGGAAATAATTGAATCATAATTGAAATTGAAACAGTTTCACCATACTATTCTTGTGGTAGTGAATAAGTCTCACGAGATCTGATGGTTTTATAAGGAGAAATCCCTTTCACTTGGCTGTCATTGTCTTCTCTTTTCTGCCACTATGTGAGACACGCCTTTCGCCTTCTGCCATGAATGTGAGGACTCCCCAGCCATGTGGAACTGTGAGTCCATTAAATCTTCCTTTTGTAAATTGTCCAGTCTTGGGTATGTCTTTATCAGTAGCGGATAACAGAAAACGGACTAATACAGTGAGGAAAGCTTAAGAAAAGTAAGAAAAGAGATGAGAGAAAGATTATCTATCTATCTATCTATCTATCTATCTATCTATCTATCTATCTATCGATCTATCTATCATTTGTCTATTATGTGATTATACAATTTGAAATCCTGCTTCTAGACTTGCCCAAAAGCAGGTACACCTCCAGGTCCAATAAATCTGAGTTCGTTGGGTTTCTGTCACTTGCAATCAAAATATAGTCTAACATATTTGTTGTTGGAAAATAAATAAGAAAAAAATTTTAATATCCAATGGCCCAAATGCCAATATAGGAACAATCTCACTAGCACACACAAAAAAAGCACAAATTAAAATGAGGTATCACCAGGTTCAATAACCCAAAGAGAAAGAAAAAAAATGATAAAATGAGGTATGTTTTCAAATGTTATTTTCAAAGAGTAAAAAGGCTGATAAACACTGCAAAAGTACACAAAACATGTATTTGCATAGTGGTGGAGTTAGTTACCTGAAAAGGTTCCAGAAAGACAATCTGGCAGTATGTGTCAAGAATTAAGATGTGTATACCTCTCACTCAATAAGTCCTCTCTGAGGAAGTGAGACTTAGAAAATAATTGGGAAATTTCTGAAATATGTTCTTTGTGGCATTGCTAATAATAGTTTTTTTAAAAAGAGAAACATCCTAAGTGCCCAGCAATAGAAGACTGACTCTGTAAAACAAATTACACTTAGTCATAAATACTGCTTAGATTAAAGGTATACATGGAGAATGGGGTGGGGGCAAGGAGGACTGGATGACACACCTGTCAATTTAATCCTCTTTGCCTTCCCTGGGCTAGATTCTGCTTCCTCAGAAATCCTTCTCTTATTTCACTTAGACTTCCTGTTCAATGACAGATGCTATGATTCACCACTTTCCCAAAGTCCCCAAGCTCCCTTGCTATGATCCTTGGTCCAGTTGCTTAGTCTCAACTCACCAACTTCTCCCTGGAAGGGATTCTCAGCATGCTCTGTGGCTGGGCAACCTGAGATCAGAGTCTGCTCTGCAGAAAATGACTAACAAGCTAGAAGCTTAAGCTTCTTCATCATCTACCTCTCAATACCACAGTTAAGACACACATGTACACACAGATAAAGGGGTCTGTATGGCAATGCAGTTTTGAGTGGGGACCATGGCATCTCACTGCCAGGGTTTGAATCTTGGATCTGACTCTTACTAGATACATGATCTTGGGGAATATACTAACTCCTCTGTGCCTCAGTTTCTTCATCTTGAAAACGAGGACAATAACAACATCTGCCTCATTATTCTGAGGGCAAATGAATACATATGCAAAGCATTCAGCACAGCACTTGGCACATAGTTCTCTATCAGTACATGTTAATTACTATTACTTTATAGCCACACACTTGTTTGCAGAATTAGAAGGCTCATGTAGCATTATGAAAATGTATGGAGTAACAGGAAACCAAAGTTAAAGTAGTTCAAGCAAAGAAGGCTAAGTGTCGGCTTATTTAACTGGAGAGTCTAAAGGTTGAGCTCACCTTCGTTCTGGTTACATCCAGAATTCGAATGGTGCCACGGGGTGCCAGTTGTCTAAAAATTGGCCTACTAAATTTTAAAATTACGGTTTATGAATGTATGAGGGAGTTAGAGTCAAGAAGTCAGGATTCAAATTCCAACTTTACTACTCATCAATGGTGAATCTGGAGGAGTCAATCTCTGTCTTTGAGAACTTGGAGGAAAATTCTCTACCTGGGTCCTGAGATCCACACCATTATAAGGTCATTTTCAGACAGGAGATAAATTAACAGACTGTGACTGTCATATAGGAAGGACATGTAGATCCATCTCTGTGTTTGTTCCCACATGATAGGCTGCATATCTGCTGAAAGAAAGAAGACCAGGGCCGGGCTCGGTGGCTCAAGCCTGTAATCCCAGCACTTTGGGAGGCCGAGACGGGCGGATCACGAGGTCAGGAGATCGAGACCATCCTGGTTAACACAGTGAAACCCCGTCTCTACTAAAAAACACAAAAAAGTAGCCGGGCGAGGTGGCGGGCGCCTGTAGTCCCAGCTACTCGGGAGGCTGAGGCAGGAGAATGGTGTGAACCTGGGAGGCGGAGCTTGCAGTGAGCTGAGGTCCGGCCACTGCACTCCAGCCCAGGTGACAGAGTGAGACTCCATCTCAAAAAAAAAGAAAGAAAGAAAGAAAGAAAGAAGACCAGGTATCATCTATAAATCTCCCATGAAATGGCCTTCTTTTGTTTAGATATCATGCTTTCCTGCTCTTTATGTTTCTATGCAAGAACAGGAAGAAACCCACCCTTCCATGTACTGAGGGACTTAAGAGAGTAGTGACTGGATGTCCCCAGGGATTCAACGTGTTTGTTCCTAGTGAAGCAAGGAAAGGGATGGGGGCTTTCACTTCTCAGGAGGGGTCTGCCCAGGTACATATTGACAATAGCCCCACACTCCTCCTTGTCTTTGAAGAGAGACACAGGTCTGCAGTTAAAAACTATTTAGACAGTTGGAAAAACCCACCCTCAGACGAACCTGGAAGCTGTGTGGGTGATTTCTGGCCATTTGACAGGAAAACCTATTGATCAATCTCTAGCCTTATCTTTTGGGTCCTGAAATTTATGTTGTTAGCATAAAGAATCTGGAGGGAGGAGCAAGATGGCCGAATAAGAACAGCATCAGTCTCCATCTCCCAGCGCGAGCGACACAGAAGACCGGCGATTTCTGCATTTTCAACTGAGGTACTGGGGTCATCTCACTCGGGAGTGCCGGACAATCGGTGCTGGTCAGCTGCTGCAGCCCGACCAGCGAGAGCTGAAGCAGGGCGAGGCATCGCCTCACCTGGGAAGCGCGAGGGGGAAGGGAGTCCCTTTTCCTAGCCAGGGGAACTGAGACACACAACACCTGGAAAATCGGGTAACTCCCACCCCAATAGTGCGCCGTAACACCGGCACACCGGAGATTGTATCCCACACCTGGCCAGGAGGGTCCCACGCCCACGGAGCCTCTCTCCTTGCTAACACAGCAGTCTGCGGCAATCTAACCGCAAGGCAGCAGCGAGGCTGGGGGAGGGGCGCCCGCCATCGCTGAGGCTTAAGTAGGTAACTAAAGCCGCTGGGAAGCTGGAACTGGGTGGAGCTCACAGCAGCTCAAGGAAACCTGCCTGTCTCTGTAGACTGCGCCTCTGGGGACAGGGCTCAGCTAAAGGAGGAGAAGCCTGTGAAACGCGAACGACTCTGTCTGACAGCTTTGAAGAGAGCAGGGGATCTCCCAACACGGAGGTTGAGATCTGAGAAGGGGCAGTCTGCCTGCTCAAGTGAGTCACTGACCCCTGAGTAGCCTAACTGGGAGACATCCCCCACTAGGGGCAGTCTGACACCCCACACCTCACAGGGTGGAGTACACCCCTGAGAGGAAGCTTCCAAAGCAAGAATCAGACAGGTGCACTCGCTGTTCAGCAATATTCTATCTTCTGCAACCTCTGCTGCTGATACCCAGGCAAATAGGGTCTGGAGTGGACCTCAAGCAATCTCCAACAGACCTATAGCTGAGGGTCCTGACAGTCAGAAGGAAACCTATCAAACAGGAAGGACACCTAAATCAAAACCCCATCAGTACGTCACCATCATCAAAGACCAGTGACAGATAAAACCACAAAGATGGGGAAAAAGCAGGGCAGAAAAGCTGGAAATTCAAAAAATAAGAGCGCATCTCCTCCGGCAAAGGAGCACAGCCCATCGCCAGCAACGGATCAAAGCTGGTCAGAGAATGATTTTGATGAGATGAGAGAAGAAGGCTTCAGTCCATCAAACCTCTCAGAGCTAAAGGAGGAATTACGTACCCAGCGCAAAGAAACTAAAAATCTTGAAAAAAAAGTGGAAGAATTGACAGCTAGACTAATTAATGCAGAGAAGGTCATAAACGAAATGACAGAGATGAAAACCATGACACGAGAAATACGTGACAAATGCACAAGCTTCAGTAACCGACTCGATCAACTGGAAGAAAGAGTATCAGCGATTGAGGATCAAATGAATGAAATGAAGCGAGAAGAGAAACCAAAAGAAAAAAGAAGAAAAAGAAATGAACAAAGCCTGCAAGAAGTATGGGATTATGTCAAAAGACCAAATCTTCGTCTGATTGGGGTGCCTGAAAGTGAGGGGGAAAATGGAACCAAATTGGAAAACACTCTACAGGATATCATCCAGGAGAACTTCCCCAACCTAGCAGGGCAGGCCAACATTCAAATTCAGGAAATACAGAGAACGCCACAAAGATACTCCTCCAGAAGAGCAACTCCAAGACACATAATTGCCAGATTCACCAAAGTTGAAATGAAGGAAAAAATCTTAAGGGCAGCCAGAGAGAAAGGTCGGGTTACCCACAAAGGGAAGCCCATCAGACTGACAGCAGATCTCTCGGCAGAAACTCTACAAGCCAGAAGAGAGTGGGGGCCAATATTCAACGTTCTTAAAGAAAAGAATTTTAAACCCAGAATTTCATATCCAGCCAAACTAAGTTTCATAAGTGAAGGAGAAATAAAATTCTTTACAGATAAGCAAATGCTTAGAGATTTTGTCACCACCAGGCCTGCCTTACAAGAGACCCTGAAGGAAGCCCTAAACATGGAAAGGAACAACCGGTACCAGCCACTGCAAAAACAAGCCAAAATGTAAAGACCATCGAGCCTAGGAAGAAACTGCATCAACTAATGAGCAAAATAACCAGTTAATATCATAATGGCAGGATCAAGATCACACATAACAATATTAACCTTAAATGTAAATGGACTAAATGCTCCAATTAAAAGACACAGACTGGCAAACTGGATAAAGAGTCAAGACCCATCAGTCTGCTGTCTTCAGGAGACCCATCTCACATGCAGAGACATACATAGGCTCAAAATAAAAGGATGGAGGAAGATCTACCAAGCAAATGGAGAACAAAAAAAAGCAGGGGTTGCAATCCTAGTCTCTGATAAAACAGACTTTAAACCATCAAAGATCAAAAGAGACAAAGAAGGCCATTACATAATGGTAAAGGGATCAATCCAACAGGAAGAGCTAACTATCCTAAATATATATGCACCTAATACAGGAGCACCCAGATTCATAAAGCAAGTCCTTAGAGACTTACA
>NC_045435.1:155417840-155429409 GCF_002776525.5 Piliocolobus tephrosceles | reverse complement strand
TATTGAGGATTTTTGCATCGATGTTCATCAGGGATATTCGTCTAAAATTCTCTTTTTTTGTTGTGTCTCTGCTAGGCTTTGGTATTAGGATGATGTTGGCCTCATAACATGAGTTAGGGAGGATTCCCTCTTTTTCTATTGATTGGAATAGTTTCAGAAGGAATGGTACCAGCTCCTCCTTGTACTTCTGGTAAAATTCGACTCTGAATCCGTCTGGATTTTTTGGTTGGTAGGACTTTTTTGGTTGGTAGGCTATTAATTATTGCCTCAATTTCAGACCCTGCTATTGGTCTATTCAGGGATTCAATTTCTTCCTGGTTTAGTCTTGAGAGAGTGTAAGTGTCCAGGAAATTATCCATTTCTTCTAGGTTTTCTAGTTTATTTGTGTAGAGGTGTTTATAGTATTCTCTGACGGTAGTTTGTATTTCTGTGGCATCGGTGGTGATATCCCCTTTATCATTTTTTATTGCATCAATTTGATTCTTCTCTCTTTCCTTCTTTATTAGTCTTGCTAGCTGTCTATCAATTTTGTTGATCTTTCAAAAAACCAGCTCCTGGATTCGTTGATTTTTTGGAGGGTTTTTTGTGTCTCTATTTCCTTCAGTTCTGCTCTGATCTTAGTTATTTCTTGCCTTCTGCTAGCTTTTGAATGTGTTTGCTCTTGCTTCTCTAGTTCTTTTAATTGTGATGTTAGGGTGTCAATTTTAGATCTTTCCTCCTTTCTCTTGTGGGCATTTAGTGCTATAAATTTCCCTCTGCACACTGCTTTAAATGTGTCCCAGAGATTCTGGTATGTTGTATCTTTGTTCTCATTGGTTTCAAAGAACATCTTTATTTCTGCTTTCATTTCGTTATGTACCCAGTAGTCATTCAGGAGCAGGTTGTTCAGTTTGCATGTAGTTGAATGGTTTTGATTGAGTTTCTTAGTCCTGAGTTCTAGTTTGATTGCACTGTGGTCTGAGAGACAGTTTGTTATGATTTCTGTTCTTTTACATTTGCTGAGGAGTGCTTTACTTCCAACTATGTGGTCAATTTTGGAATAAGCGTGATGTGGTTCTGAGAAGAATGTATATTCTGTTGATTTGGGGTGGAGAGTTCTGTAGATGTCTATTAGGTCCGCTTGATGCAGAGATGAGTTCAATTCCTGGATATCCTTGTTAATTTTCTGTGTCGTTGATCTGTCTAATTTGACAGTGGGGTGTTGAAGTCTCCCATTATTATTGTATGGGAGTCTAAGTCTCTTTGTAAGTCTCTATGGACTTGCTTTATGAATCTGGGTGCTCCTGTATTGGGTGCATATATATTTAGGATGGTTAGCTCTTCCTGATGAATTGATCCCTTTACCATTATGTAATGGCCTTCTTTGTCTCTTTTGATCTTTGATGGTTTAAAGTCTATTTTATCAGAGACTACGATTGCAACCCCCGCTTTTTTTTGTTTTCCTTTTGCTTGGTAGATCTTCCTCCATCCCTTTATTTTGAGCTTATGTGTGTCTCTGCATGTGAGATGGGTCTTGACTCTTTATCCAATTTGCCAATGTGTGTCTTTTAATTAGACCACTTAGTCCATTTACATTTAAGGTTAATATTGTTATGTGTGAACTTGATCCTGTCATTATGATATTAGCTGGTTATTTTGCTCGTTAGTTGATGCAATTTCTTCCTAGCATTGATGGACTTTACATTTTGGCATGTTTTTGCAATGGCTGGTACTGGTTGTTCATTTTCATGTTTAGTGCTTCCTTCATGATCTCTTGTAGGGCAGGCCTGGTGATGACAAAATCTCTAAGCATTTGCTTGTCTGTAAAGGATTTTATTTCTCCCTCACTTATGAAACTTAGTTTGGCTGGATATGAAATTCTGGGTTGAAAATTCTTTTCTTTAAGAATGTTGAATATTGGCCCCCACTCTCTTCTGGCTTGTAGAGTTTCTGCGGAGAGATCTGCTGTTAGTCTGATGGACTTCCCTCTGTGGGTAACCCAACCTTTCTCTCTGGCTGCCCTTAACATTTTTTCCTTCATTGCAACTTTGGTGAATCTGACAATTATGTGTCTCGGAGTTGTCTTCTCCAGGGGTATCTTTGTGGCGTTCTATGTATTTCCTGAATTTGAATGTTGGCTTGCCTTACTAGGTTGGGCAACTTCTCCTGGATGATATCCTGCAGAGTGTTTTCCAACTTGGGTCCATTTTCCCCATCACTTTCAGGCACACCAATCAGACGTAGATTTGGTCTTTTCACATAATCCCATATTTCTTGAAGGCTTTGTTCATTTATTTTTACACTTTTTTCTCTACATTTCTCTTCTTGCTTCATTTCATTCATTTGATCTTCAATCATTGATAATCTGTCTTCCAGTTGATCGAGTCAGTTACTGAAACTTGTGCATTTGTCACGTAGTTCTCGTGTTATGGTTTTCATCTCTATCAGTTCTTTTAAGGTCTTCTCTGCATTGATTATTCTAGTTATCCATTCATCCATTCTTTTTTCAAGGTTTTTAGTTTCTTTGCACTGGTTACATAGTTCCTCCTTTAGGTCTGAGAAGTTTGATCGACTGAAGCCTTCTTCTCTCAACTCGTCAAAGTCATTCTTCATCCAGCTTTGTTTCGTTGCTGGCGATGAGCTGCATTCCTTTGGAGGGGGAGATGCGCTCTGATTTTTTGAATTTCCAGCTTTTCTGCTCTGCTTTTTCCCCATCTTTGTGGTTTTATCTGCCTTTGGTCTTTGATGATGGTGATGTACTGATGGGGTTTTGGTGTGGGTGTCCTTTCTGTTTGTTAGTTTTTCTTCTAACAGTTAGGACCCTCAGCTGCAGGTCTGTTGGAGATTGCTTGAGGTCCACTCCAGACCCTGTTTGCCTGGGTATCAGCAGCAGAGGCTGCAGAAGATAGAATATTGCTGAACAGAGAGTGCTGCTGTCTGATTCTTGCTCTGGAAGCTTCGTCTCAGGGGTGTACCCCACCGTGTGAGGTGTGAGGTGTTGGTCTGCACCTAGTGGGGGATGTCTCCCAGTTAGGTTACTCAGGGGTCAGAGAGTCACTTGAGCAGGCAGTCTGTCCATTCTCAGATCTCAGCCTCCATGCTGGGAGAAACACTGCTCTCTTCAAAGCTGTCAGACAGGAACTTTTACCTCTGCAGACGTTTCTGCTGCTTTTTGTTTAGCTATGCCCTGTTCCCAGAGGTACAGTCTACAGAGGCCAGCAGGCCTCCTTGAGCTGCCGTGGGCTCCACCCAATTTGAGCCACCTGGAGGCTTTGTTTATCTACTTAAGCCTCAGCAATGGTGGATGCCCCTCCCCCAGCCTTGCTGCCGCCTTGCAGTTAGATCTCCAACTGCTGTGCTAGCAAGGAGGGAGGCTCCGTGGGTGTGGAACCCTCCAGGCCAGGTGTGGGATATAATCTCCTGGTGTGCTATTTGCTAAGACCCTTGGTAAAGCGCAGTATTAGGGTGGGAGTTTCCCGATTTTCCAGGTGTTGTGTGTCTCAATTTCCCTTGGCTAGGAAAAGGAATTCCCTTCCCCCGTGCACTTCCCAGGTGAGGCAATGCCTCGCCCTGCTTCAGCTCTCGCTGGTCGGGCTGCACCCGTGGACCAGCGCCAACTGTTTGACATGCCCCAGTGAGATGAACCCGGTACCTCAGTTGAAAATGCAGAAATCACCCGTCTTCTGTGTTGCTCATGCTGGGAGCTGGAGGCTGGAGCTGTTCCTATTCGGCCCTTGAGTGAGTTTCTTAATCCTGAGTTTTAATTTGATTGCACTGTAGTCTGAGAGACTGTTTTTTATGATTTCTGTTCTTTTGCATTTGCTGAAGAGTGTTTTACTTCAATTATGTGGTCAGTTTTAAAATGAGTATGATGTGGTGCTGAGAAGAATGTATACTCTATTGATTTGGGGTGGAGAGTTCTGTAGATGTCTGTTAGGTTGGCTTGGTTGAGAGCTGAGTTGAAGTCCTGAACATCCTTGTTAATTTTCTGTCTCGTTGATCTGTCTAATATTGACAGTGGGGTGTTAAAATCTCCCACTGTTATTGTGTGGGAGTCTAAGTCTCTTTGTAGGTCTCTAAGGACTTGCTTTATGAATCTGGGTGCTCTGTATTGGTTGCATATATATTTAGGATAGTTAGCTCTTCTTGTTGGATTGATCCCTTTACCATTATGTAATGGCCTTCTTTGTCTCTTTTGATCTTTGTTGGTTAAAAGTCTGTTTTATCAGAGACTAGGATTGCAACTCCTGCTTACTTTTTGCTTTCCATTTGCTTGGTAAATCTTCCTCCATCCCTTTATTTTGAACCTACATGCGTCTTTGTACATGAGGTGGGTCTTCTGAATGCAGCACACTGATGTGTCTTGAGTTTTTATCCAATTTGCCAGTCTATGTCTTTTAATTGGGGCATTTAGCCCATTTATATTTATGGTAAATATTGTTATGTGTGAATTTGATCCTGTCATTATGATGCTAGCTGGTTATTTTGCCCATTAGTTGATGCAGTTTCTTCATAGTGTCAATGATCTTTACATTTTGGTTTGTTTTTGCAGTGGCTGGTACTGGTTTTTCCTTTCCATATTTAGTGCTTCCTTCCAGAGCTATTGTAAGGCGGGCCTGGTGGTGACGAAATCCCTCAGCATTTGCTTATCTGTAAAGGATTTTATTTCTCCTTCACTTATGAAGCTTAGTTTGGCTGAATATTACATTCTGGGTTGAAAATTCTTTTCTTTAAGAATGTTGAATATTGGCCCCCACTCACTTCTGGCTTGCAGGGTTTCTGTAGACAGATCCACTGTTATTCTGATGGGTTTCCCTTTCTGGGTAACCCAACCTTTCTCTCTGGCTGCTCTTAACGTTTTTTCCTTCATTTCAACCTTGGTGAATCTGACAATTATGTGTCTTTCACTTGCTTTTCTCAAGGAATATCTTTGTGGGTTTCTCTGTATTTCCTGAATTTGAATGTTGGCCTGTCTTGCTAGGTTGGGGAAGTTCTCCCGGATAATACCTGAAGAGTGTTTTCCAACTTGATTCCATTCTCCTTGTCATTTTCAGGTACACCAATCAAATGTAGGTTTGGTCTTTTCATATAGTCCCATATTTCTTAGAGGTTTTGTTCATTCCTTTTCATTCTTTTTCTCTAATCTTGTCTTCATGCTTTACTTCATTAAATTGATCTTCAATCCTTGATATCCTTTCTTCTGCTTGATCTATTCTACTATTGATACTTGTATATGCTTCACAAAGTTCTCATGCTGCATTTTTCAGCTCCATTAGGTCATTTATGCTCTTCTGTAAACTGGTTATTCCAGTTAACAATTCCTCTAACCTTTTATCAAGGTTCTTAGCTTCCTTGCATTGGGTTAGAACATGTTCTTTTAGCTCAGACAAGTTTGTTTATACCCACCTTCTGAAGCCTATTTCTGTCAATTTGTGAAACTCCATCCAGTGAATTCTCCATCCGGTTTTGTTCCCTTGCTGGAAAGGAGTTGTGATCCTTTGGAGGAGAAGAGGCATTCTGGGTTTTGGAATTTTCAGCCTTTTTGTGCTGGTTTTTCCTCATCTTCGTGGATTTATCTACCTTTATTCTTTGCTGCTGGTGACCTTAGGATGGAGTTTTTGCATGGCTATCTTTTTTGTTGATGTTGATGCTATTGCTTTCTATTTGTTAGTTTTCCTTCTAACAGTCAGCCCCTCTTCTGCAGGTCTGCTGGACTTTGCTGGGGGTCCACTCCAGACCCTGTTTGCCAGAGTGTCACCAGCGGAGGCTGCAGAGCAGCAAAGATTGCTGCTTGCTCCTTCCTCTGGAAACTTCATCCCAGAGGGGTACCCACCAGATGCCAGGTGGAGCACTCTTGTATGAGGTGTCTGTTGATCCTTGCTGGGAGGCGTCTCCCCATCAGAAGGAACAGGGGTCAGGGACCCACTTGAGGAGACAGTCTGTCCCTTAGCAGAGCTCGAGCACTGTGCTGGGAGATCCACTGCCCTCTTTAGAGCTGGTATCTAAAGACCCCTAGAGCTGTATCCACAGCTGCCCCTTCCCCCAGTTGCTCTGTCCCAGAGAGAAGGAAGTTTTATCTATAAGCCCCTGACTGGGGCTGCTGTCTTTCTTTCAGAGATGCCCTGCCCAGAGAGGAGGAATCTAGACAGACAGTCTGGCTACAGAGGCTTTGCTAAGATGCTTTGGGCTCCTCCCAGTCTGAATTTCCAGGCGGCTTTGTCTACACTGTGAGGGGAAAACTGCCTACTCAAGCCTCAGTAATGGTGGAAGCACCTCCTTGTACCAAGCTCCATCGTCCCAGGTTGACTTTGGACTGCTGTGCTGGCAGCGAGAATTTCAAGCCAGTGGATCTTAGCTTCCTAGGCTCCGTGGGGGTGGGATCCACTGAGATAGACCACTTGGCTCCCTGGCTTCAGCCCCCTTTCCAGGGCAGTGAACGGTTCTATCTCACTAGCATTCCAGGCACCACTGGGGTACAAAAAACAAAAACAAAAGTCTCCTGCAGCTAGCTTGGTGTCTGCCCAAACAACCGCTCAGTTTTGTGCTTGAAACCCAGGGCCCTGGTGGTGTAGGCATCTGAGGGAATCTCCTGGTCTGTGGGTTGCAAAGACCATGGGAAAAGCATAGTATGTGGGCGAGATAGCTCTGTCCCTGATGGCATAGTCCCTGAGGGCTTCCCTTGGCTATGGGAGGGACTTCCTCATCCCCTGTGCTTCCCAGGTGAGGTGACGCACCCTCGCCCCCGACTTCTGCTTGCCTTCCATGTGCTGCACCCACTGTCTAACCAGTCCCAATGAGATGAATCAGGTACCTTAGTTGGAAATGCAGAAATCACCTGCCTTCTGCATTGGTGTCTCTGGGAGCTACAGACCGAAGCTGTTCCTGTTTGGCCATTTTGCCCAGGGATCCCTCGGTTTACTGAACAATCATTGTATCTCAGCCCTTACCTTGCTTGGCTCATAGCAGCATTTGAGTTGAGTTTCCCCTCCTCCTTGACACATGCTTTTCTCTTGGCACTGAGAATATCAACCTCTCTTGATTTTCCTCTACCTTATTTATCATTCCTTTTCATCCTCTGACTGATTTCTCTTCATGTTCCCCACCTCCAGATTTTTGAATGACCCAGGACTCAGTCCTTGGTTCTTTTCTCTTCCTTAATACACATTCATTCCCTCACTGATCTCATCAAGGCCTGTAACTAATGACTCCTTCAATCATTTCTAGAGCCTGGACCTCTGCTTTGAACTCCCAGCTGTTTATCCAACTACTTATTTGTATTTCAACTTGAACATAGCATGGGCATCTCAAATTTACATAACTAAAGGTCAGTTCTTCTCTGCTCTCTTTCCATTTCAGCTAATGGCAACTCCATTTTTCCAGTTATTCAGGTCAAATCCTTGGACTCATCCCCAGCTCAGATGAGGGCATGGTGGTCATGGTGGAGACACAGGGTAAAAGAAACCTGTGTTCCTAAATGGACCATGGTTGTCTGGCAAGGCTGTTCCACTCACCTGTGGAATGTTGCATGATAAGAAGTAAGTTCTAAATGATGTAAGCCTCTGTATTTTTGGACCTCTTTGTCACAGCAGCTTACTTAACTTCTGCACTAACTAACACAGAAGGTGAAAAACTAAGTTGTGAATGGAGGAACCATTCTTTCAGGAGGTCTGAGTGTGTGGGAAGGAGAGAAATAAATAAAGCTATTGCTGCAATGTTTTATTAAAAAGATTGTGAGAAAACTTGGCTCCTAAAAGTCTTCTAAAATGTAGTCAGCTCGCTGAGGTACAAACCTATTCTCTGACACAATAAATTTGCTGAATGTCCACTGGAGGATCCAAGTCACTTAGGATCTTAGGGTCAGAAGGTGGACCTAGGAGGGCTTCAATAGCTGAGTCCCATTTATAACACCATTCCTTCTTCTTGAGGTAATATACACTGTAAATTTTTAAATAATGAATTGATGACTCAGTTGTAGGAAGCACAGACTGAACTATTGTCTTCTCTTGTTATCTGTTGAGAATTGTTTCCAGGACCCCCCTCCACACACACACACACACACACACAGGGATACCAAAATCTATGGATGCTCAAGTCCCTTATATAAAATGTTGTAGAATTTGCACACAACATATGCATATCCTTCCATATACTTTAAATCATCTCTAAGTTACTTCTAATACATAATATAATGTAAATGCTATGTAAATAGTTGTTATACTTTATTTTAAGGGAATAATGACCAAAAAAGGTCTGTATGTGTTTGGTAGAGATGTATTTTTTTCTAATATTTCCAATCCATGATTGGTTGAACTCATATGTGCAGAACCCAAGAAAGTAACCTACAGATATGGGGGGCTAACCTCATTTAGTTTTTAAATGGGCAAGATTTTATATTGAATCATCCGTGCTCATAGTTATCTCTTATAACAAAAAACATACACCTACAGTGTGCTTGGTAAGGGATGATGAGAATAACAAAGGGAAATAAAAATGCCAATAACTCTAAGTTATTAAGCACTCAAAATGTGGTCCTGGTCTATGTAAGTGCTGCCTGCAGAAACCTCCAAACCAGGTCTTACCTCTTAAAGCAATTGATCATAATACTCCTACTGTTAGTTGCTTTCTGAATTTCTTTCCTGGTAACCTGGATCAGTGTGTGACTTGGTCTCACATAGGTCTGAGCTTGATAGTTTGTGCTTCCCTGGCGATTTGCTTCTATGGAGGCACAGTCACAAAAAGCAAAGTAGGCAGAAATCTGACTTGCATGTCAAAGTCTATCTTCATTTATAGAAAACACAAATATAGTCTTTGTGCATATTGCAGAATCAAATGATTTGACCCCAAAAGTTTATTACACTGAGACAACTTGAACAGTAAAGTTCTAAAAATCTATCAGCCTAATAACTAAAGTGTAGCTTAGGTTGGATTTTGGAACATGTAAAATATTCTAAATGTTCACTGTGTGCACCCAATGAAGAATTCTGTATGCTTGCTGGAATGTTAGGTGGAGGTCATCTTGAGGGCCTGAATGCCAACAGGGTCTTGATGCAAGATGACCCATTGTACCTGGGATGGGTATCCATAGGTCCAAGGAGACATATGCAAGTTCAGAAGTTGTATCTATAATTCTCAGTAAATTTTTTTAGCCTGACTATGAGGACATGTAGAACTCACATTTGAAGAGACTATACAAACTAGCTCTGAGGTGGTAGTGCCTCTCCCCACGATGAGTACAAGGCAGATATTTCTGAGCTTTTTTCGCCAAATTTAACCACACCAGCCAACAGCATAGATGAGAGCAGGCTTTTTGAGGCTTGTATTAGTCAGGGTTCTCCAAAGAAACAGAGGCAGTAGGAGATATCAGTGTTTATATCTATTTTTATCTACATCCATATATAGAGAGGTTTATTATAAGGAATTGACTCATGCAACTATGGAGGCTAAGAAGTCCCATGATCTGCCATCTGTAAGCTGGAGACCTAGGAAAGCTGATGGTGTAATTGAGTCCCAGTTCAAAGCCTGAGAACCAGGGGAGGCAATGGTGTAAATCCCAGCTTGAGGGCTGGAGAAGATGAGAGGAGATGAACAGGGGGCAAATTCTTCCTTCCTCTGCCTTTTGTTCTATTCAGGCCCTTAATGGATTAGATGATGCCCACCCACATTGGGGGAGGGCAATCTACTTTGCTGAGTCCATGGATTCAAATCCTAATTTCATCCAGAAACACCCTCACAGATATACCCAGAAGCAATGTTTCATTTGGGTATCCTATGGCCTATCAAGTTGACACATAAAAGCAACTATCTCAAGGTTATTCTCTTTCACTGAAGCTGTAACATGGCCCAAGTTAGAGACAGATGGCCATTGATGGCCCTAGTAAGACGAGAAGAAGCTACGTTTACATCCCACAGCCACATTTACAGAAAAGGGAGATTATGTAGGTGGATCCATTCATTTTCAAAAGAAGATTGCTAATTTCTCCCATTACTTAACTTACCAAGCAAAATGAGGGAAAAATCCCAAATTGACCTGTAGACATATCTAAAGTCTTAGGTGAGTATTTTCCTAGAAGAGGTGCAGGACTTCACCCATAAGCTCAAACAGCCACTTGGTTCTTCAGCAATATCAGGAGGGCATGTTGACCCTAACACTTCAGATACCTTCCCAGGACCAAGGGAGGCCCATATGAGCATCCAAGTTGACTGCCAGGTGCAATTGTTAGGATTCAGTAATTCTCAAATATTTTGCCCACCACCTACAGTCAGAAATATATTTAGCCTTATAACCTCATTCATATACCCATTCCTTTGTATATGTTTAACTGAATCAAACTTTTCATGCAACATTACTTTCTCTTACTGTGTGTCATGTGCTCTGATGTTTTCTGTTCTATTATTTAAAAATTTTTGGTTCAACGCACTGATTTTACAAAATACTAGTAGATGGTAACATGCAGCTTAAAAAGGACATATTTTATTGATAAAATGGATTCCTATAAGTTAGTCCAGTAAAAGTTGGGGGATTTTTCTTATTAGTTTATAGATGTAGCTTCCCCTTCTTTAAAATTTATAAAGTGACCATCGTCTTCTGTGAAATCTGAAAATGTTTATCCTGTATATAACTAAGTGGCATTCAGTAGCCTTGTATTGGCTGGCTTGGACCCAGCCCTGCTTATACAGCTTTCCAGAAGGAGAACTGAGGAGATGACAGATGAGGAAGAGAAAGGGGATGTCAATAAGGTTATGGCAAAACAGAAGCCAGCAGTAGAACCTGGCCCCCAGTACTGGAAACAGGTACCAAGCATGCCTTTCAGAAAGTTCTAGAAAGAGGAGGAGATAAAAAGGGGACAAGAAGAAATATCAGAAAGAGCCTGGCACCTTCTCCCTACTCCTTCTTTTACTCGCAAACCCTAGTGACCTGGTCTTACAGGGTCACACATCTCTGTGTTATCACAGTCCCTCCTGGGCTCTGCTGGGAAGTTTTCTTCTTGGGTCCATGAATCCCCACCAAGAAGATATAATTTATAGACAAAAAGAGGCTCTGTGACTCATGGACCCATGCTCCTTCATAAGCATGCACTGTGAGCCCTCCAGCTTCTTAGAGATTCATGTTTTAAAGGCAGGATGAGGGGCTGCAGACAGCCACACAGGGATACCATGGCTGGGTCATAAAGGTGATTCTAAGCCATCAGGGGAAGGTTTTAAATACATTTAGCCCTTGAGACAATGCAAAGAAACAGGAACCAAATTTCTCAATATTTTCACAAAAGTGTATAAAATTAAAGTCTCGCACAGGAGATTCAGCTCAGTTATATGAAATTCTAGGTCATGCTGGGAAATGCAACACATGAAAGAGTCCACAGTTATGTTGCTGATCAAGAGAGACAAAGTGATAATTAGAGGTGAAGGTGAGAGAGACAAAAATATGCATAACACCTTAGGGCAAGATCTAAGTGTAACAGAAACAAACGGACAAGCAAAAACCCAAACTATCTGTTCTCTTGGTTAAAGTCAAAGTCTGACAGAGATACAACAATAAAAGAGACTTTTAGACGAATATCCCTGATGAACATCGATGCAAAAATCCTCAATA
>NC_045435.1:155336299-155417440 GCF_002776525.5 Piliocolobus tephrosceles | reverse complement strand
ATTCCCTATTTAATAAATGGTGCTGGGAAAATTGGCTAGCCATAAGTAGAAAGCTGAAACTGGATCCTTTCCTTACTCCTTATACGAAAATTAATTCAAGATGGATTAGAGACTTAAATATTAGACCTAAAACCATAAATTCCCTAGAAGAAAATCTAGGTAATACCATTCAGGACATAGGCATGGGCAAGGACTTCATGTCTGAAACACTAAAAGCAACGGCAGCAAAAGCCAGAATTGAAAAATGGGATCTAATTAAACTACAGAACTTCTGAACAGCAAAAGAAGCAACCATCAGAGTGAACAGGCAACCTACAGAATGGGAGAAAATTTTTGCAATCTACTCATCTGACAAAGGGCTAATATCCAGAACCTACAAAGAACTCAAACAAATTTACAAGAAAAAAGCAAACAACCCCGATCAAAAACTGGGCAAAGGATATGAACAGACACTTCTCAAAATAAGACATTCATACAGTCAACAGACACATGAAAAAAATACTCATCATCACTCACCATCAGCGAAATGCAAATCAAAACCACAATGAGATACCATCTCACACCAGCTAGAGTGGCAATCATTAAAAAAAATCAGGAAACAACAAGTGCTGGAGAGGATGTGGAGAAATAGGAACACTTTTACACTGTTGCTGGGACTGTAAACTAGTTCAACCATTGTGGAAAACAGTGTGGCGATTCTTCAAGGATCTAGAACTAGAAATACCATTTGACCCAGCCATCCCATTACTGGGTATATAACCAAAGGATTATAAGTCATGCTGCTATAAAGACACATGCACACGTATGTTTATTGCAGCACTATTCACAATAGCAAAGACTTGGAATCAACCCAAATGTCCATCAGTGACAGATTGGATTAAGAAAATGTAGCACATATACACCATGGAATACTATGCAGCCATAAAAAAGGATGAGTTCGTGTCCTTTGTAGGGACATGGATGCAGCTGGAAACCATCATTCTCAGCAAACTATCGCAAGAACAGAAAACCAAACACCGCATGTTCTCACTCATAGGTGAGAATTGAGCAATGAGATCACTTGGACACAGGAAGGGGAACATCACACACTGGGTCCTATTGTGGGGAGGGGGTGGGGAGGGATAGCATTAGGAGATATACCTAATGTAAATGATGAGTTAATGGGTGCAGCACACCAACATGTCACATGTATACATATGTAACAAACCTGCACGTTGTACACATGTACCCTAGAACTTAAAGTATAATAATAAAAAAAAAAGTCACACTTTCTGAAAATACTGATTCCAAACATTCAAATCATACTGACCACCCAGAGGAAAGTTCCCAGAGATTCCATGTAGTCCCAACAGTGGGCAGAACAGCTTCCTGTGGAGTCTAGGGAGCTACAGCTTCTCCCTGGGTACCAGAATGATATTTCATATACACTCTGAATATATATGGAATAAATGTATACCTGTAGAAGTTGGAGAGTTTACTTTAAAAAATCTGTCGGGATTCTGTAGGGCTGTTCTTCACAGGTCCACAGCTGTTTGGGGTTTCAAAGGCACAGGTTTGCATTTCAATACTGTATCATAGAAAGCTGAGAACACTCCAGGAGTCAATGAGAAGGGAGTAGCAATGAACAAAGAAAAAGAGAAAACTATGTAGGAAATTAAGACAAAATGGCAAACCCTAACAAACGGGGGTAGGTGGAGCAGAAGCAATCAGATTATGGAGCACCACCACTCCTACTTCCCCCCAACACCCCCAACACACATGACTATACAAACACAGCTTCCCAGGTGTTTAGGCCACAGGATTGTGGCCACAGGATTGTGCTTTGCCACTGTATTGTGGCACTCTTCATACATGCACCCAAAAGGATATTAGGGATATCAGATTCTCATCTTAAACACTGGTGAGCACCACCATACAATTTTTGCCTGCTACCCTTCTTAAACTTCTCAAACTCAGAGCTTGAGGGAGGAGAGTAAGATGAAAATGACAACAGCTAAAGAGAAGATACAGCCTTCATTTTTCTTTGGAGTAAAAGAAGTTGTGCCAGCATCCATGGTTACTTGTGTCATTTTACTCATTTGCCAACACACTTACATAGTAGAATTAAAATTAGCATGCTTCCCACTTATTAAATTGAAATATCCTCTATAGCTCTCATAATTTGGCACTGATATGAAAGACTGCAGTGAAAAAATATGTAGTTGGGTAAGACATGTAATCTAATGCTGAAGGCGATCATTATTACTAGCATAATGCCAATTATTCATCATAATATCATGGAAGTCAAGAGCATGAAAATTTCATCCAGAATAAAGTGTCTGTTCTTTAATTAGATAAAGTTAAGATAGGTTCACTCTGGAGTCCACAGTTCATCTTACCAGCACTGTGCTGTTGGTAGTAACTGTATTGAGTGATACAGGGTACTACATGATTCTAAACAGAGCATGGGATATCCAAAACATATTTTGCAATTGTATAACAGTCAGTGGGTTTTTTTGGACATTGAAATTTTCATTATTGCAAGATGTACACAAAACAGTGCAGAAACTTTTCCAAAACAGTATAAAAGTAGTTAACATTAAAGACACAAATTTAAGGAATTTTTTTCTGCAAATACTGGTGCAAGAGAGGATCTTTATATTCCGGAAACATCAAGCAAAGTTAGAAAATTACTTGAAAGAAGTGCAACAAACTTAGAAAGCTAAATATTTTCTACAACTGTACAAAATATGCCCTCAGATTATTTGGGCAAGATATTATCATGTGTTGAGATGAAAAATTTAAAAAAGAAAAAACTTTTGAAACCCAGAAATCCTTGGCCAGCTGCTAGAGTATTATGACTGGCAAAACGTCAGGTGGCGTGTACATGTTCTTACAGAAAGTACAGGTTAGAAAAAAATATAAAAATGACACTAATATGCATTTTTAAATACAAAATGAACAGAAGTTCTAGAAAGCAGCCATGTTCCAAATCAACCAGAGTTTTTGGTATAATTGGTTCTTCATTGTTCAGAGAACATTGCTGTGGCTCTGTAACCTATGGAGGTGGGAACCCTCACAAATTTTAAGGTATGCAGATTTGAGATGACTGTAAAGTTTTAATATCAGCCCTTCTGGCTTAAAATTTATACCTTCTGTACTTGCATTCTTCTTAGTTCAGTTTTGCAAGTCTCAGCAAAATGTGTGTGTAATCCTCAGGCAAATTCACAAATTTTGGTGCTGCTGAAAGACATGTTTTCTGAGCTTACCTTTCTGTCCATAATTGAGGGGTAGAACACAAAGAATTCTCACCCCACAGGACCTTTTCATGTAGTTTACAGGAAAGGCAGCAGTATTTGCTGTCACCTACTTTGAGGACTGAGACAAACTGCCTGAATGTTGGCCAGACTCCTTATATTATTAAATTCATACAGCTACAACTCAGGGCTTTGAAATTTGAGGCCAGAAATCTTTTCACTACACCCAAGATTGCAAATTCATTTCATCTTCAGTGCCAGTTTGGACTGATAGGCAAGGGCTACCTGGAACTTCTATTGAATAGCTACATCAGGATTTACCAGAAAGTGTGTTGTAATTGATCAGTGATGTCTGCTATGCTTGAAGGATGGTGAGCTTGACAGCAGAAAGGTTGTATATTTGCTGACCCTAAATGATACTATATTCTCAACAAAAGTTCTTTCAATAAAGCTTCCCTAAGGAATTATGTAAACTATAATTTTATTTACCAATAGCTATCCACAAACATGTCCAATTAACACTTACTTATTCTACAGATTCAGTCCAAACATGACTTCTTCAGGGAAGCTTGCCTTGACCAATTTTAGGTCGCTTTCTCTTTGATGTTTCTTTTTCTTTCTCTTTCTCCTCTAACTCACTTTGAAATATATATTCATTAGGTTTTCTTACTGGGTTAATGACTATATCCTAACTTCCCAGATAGTAAGCTCATGAGAGCAAAGATCATGTCATGTTGTGTTTACCATTGCATTTCTAGTGTCTACCGTAGTTTCTGGCACTTAGTGGACACTTACTAAATATTTACTGAATTGAAATTGAACATTGAATTGAATTGAAATGCAGAGATTTGTTTACTTTTCTCTTAAATTTCTGGGACCCAGGCCAGGTATATTATCTTTCATTGAATATCCTTCCAGGAGACTAAGGCATATGCACACACATTTATTTGATCAAGGTTACAAACATGAAGATGTTGGAATTTGAAATCCTAGATTTCTGAGTTTTCAGGTCTATTCTTAACTCCTCCATGTCTATAATATGCACATTACCTGTGTTGCTATCAGAAGATGTTCATTTTAAGTTACAATCAATGGTGACAGAGCCAGGAATGAAAACAAAATCTTTTTATTTCAATAGAAGCAGTATGGTATAGTAAAGAAAGAACTGGACTTAAAGTCAAAAGATCTGAATTCATGTCCTAGTCCTGCCATTTATTAGCTTATTAACCTTGGAAAACTAAATTCATCTCTCCTAATCAGTAAAATAAATGCATAGAATGAGTAGCTTCAAAACTACTTTTTGTAATGGGAACATTTCTTAACATGAACTTTCAAATATCTCATATAGAAGCACAACATGTGAAAGAGATAAAGTGGAGCTACTCTCAGTGAAGGTGCATGGTAGACAGCATACCTGGAATTTTGCTCATTTGCTTCTCCTGTACCTGCAAGGAAGCCCCTAAAGAACACACAGGAAGCCCATTTGAAAAAAAAAAAAGTAATTTGGGAATAATTATTAATTTACAGGAAGTTGCAAACATAATACAAAGAGGTCCTATGTACCTTCATCTAGTTTCCCCCAATGGACCAATTTTTAAAAATTCTTTGACACAAGAATATAGTTCATATTCTTAACTCGGTACTTAATGCCACTAAATGCACACTTAAAAATTGTTAAAATGGTAAGTTTTATGTTATGTGTTTTTAAAATGTAATAAACATTTCCAGCATCATAGATAGAACTGGAGGTCATTATGATAAGTGAAATAAGCCAAGCACAGAAAGATAAATATCACATGTTCTCACTCATAGGTGGAAACTTGAAAAAATGGATCTCATGACAATAGAGAGTAGATTGCTGGTTACCAGAAGCCGGGAAGCATAAGGAGAGGGTGATGAAGAGAGTTTGATTAATGTACACAAATATATGCTTAGATAGAAGAAATAAGATCTGGTGTTTCATAGATCAGTGGGGTGACTATAGTTAACAATTGTACAGTTCAAAATAGCTAGAAGAGAATAATTTGAATGTGTCTAGCAGAAAGAAAAGATAAAGATAAATATATAAGGTGATGGATATTCTCATTCCTCTGATTTGATTATATGAATGCATCAATTTATCACATGTACCCTGATAATACGTACATCCAATTATTTGTCAATCAAAAATTAAAAAGAAGTAAATAAGATGCAACAAAAATCATTAAAAAAACAAACAACCTTTTGGACCTACTACTGGATACATCCTTCAAGGCCTGTCCGGCTCCAAAATTCATCATTGTATGAATAGTGAATATTTGATCATCCCCATTGCATTTTAGAATCAAGGACTTTCAGAGCTTGAACATACCTTAGTCATCTGATACTAACAGATCGGAACTATATCTTACATGCTATAATTCAAGTCTTCTGCTTCTCTTTAGGGCTTCTCTGTTATGAAGTTCAACTAGAGGCTTGAATTCGGCTTCTAACAAATGTGCTTCACAGTGGTGGCTTTTATTATTTTCTACTTTCATTTTTTTCTGCTAATAATTTCATGTTGACTTTTTATGGTTTCTAGGAGTGAGTTCCTTGTGTTTACTTAACTCATTTTGATTTATCTAATGGTGGAATTGCATCCCTCTCCATTGCCCCTCAGAATGAGCTTGGCAGTCTCGCCTTATATTATTTCCCATTTCCAATGCTGTATTATAGTGTTTTTTTATGGCTGCACCAAGACATGTAGGCTGCAATGAAATGGCTATGGCTCAGCAAAACTCCCTTTTCTTGTTCTGTTTGTAATTTTTTTCTTCTAAAATATTTATACATACATATACTTGCATATAATTTTACATAAATTCAATATGTGTGATCATATAATACATACTGTTTTTTTAATGCAGTATTTTGTTTTGGTATAGCTTTTCCTTTCCCATATACTTCCCTCTCAATCTACTTTCTTTCCTCATAGACACAAAAGTTATCCATATTAACAACCTACTGTATATACTTTCATATGATTCTTTATGCTTGTATTCATAAAAAGCTATACATAATGTATATACATATAATATATCTATTAATATAAATATACACGGAGAGGTTTTGTCATTATCTTGCAAAAATTTGAACATACACATACTTTTGAATCTTGCTTTTTCTTACTCGACAATAACTCTAACAACTGCGTAATATTTTATAATGCAGTATGTTGTCATTTATTCAACAACTCTCCTATTGATGGGCAATCATGCTGTTTCTACTTGTTTTCTTTTGTACCTCTAAAGTAATGCTGTCGTAAACATCCTTGTGCTTTCATTTCTATGGAACAGATACCTAAAAGAAGTATTTGTGGATCAAAATATATATGCATTTTTAATTTTAACAAATAACAACAGATTGCATTCCAACAACACCCAAGGCAATTTACCTTCTCGCCAGCCTTCTATGATAGTACCCTTTCCCCAATATTGCTGTCAACAGAGGTTGTCATCCTTTTCCACTTTTGCCAGTCTTAAGTGGTAATGTGATGTATTAGTTTGATAATATTTTCATATATTCCTTGGACATTTGGGTTCTCCCATTTTCCTGTTGAGTCATATGTCCCTTTCTTGTTAATTTTTCATAACCCTTTTGCCTTAGAAATATTAATCTATTCTCTTGTTGCAAACATTTGTCTCACATTTATTATTTGTTGGTTGAATTTGTTTATAGTAATTTTTTGCAATTATACCTACTACGTGTCTGGCATTTTTCTATGTACTGAGGATTCAACAGTAAAAAAAATACACAAAAATATCTTCTATCGGACACACATTCTAGTGATAAAAGAAAGGAAATTAATCAATTGATAAGTAAATATTGTTTATTATATTTTAATATGATTTTTTAAAGTTTCATGTGGTCAAATAAGTCTGACTTTTCTTACAGGACATTTGGGGTTCCAATTTTAGTTAATAAGGCCTCCCCCAGTCCTCAGTTGTTCATGTCTCCTAGATTTTATTGCTCTTTTAATTTTAAAACATGACTGATATGACTGTTATTGCAGGTTAAAATTAAGCCACATCTTTAATTCTCAGAATTGTGTTGAATTAATTCATTGTAATTATATCAGATCCAATCCACAGCTATACTTTTTCATATAATTTATCGGGGGTTCTACTGTATATTATACTTAATTATTAATTATTAGATGGAGCATATGAAACTGCCATTTTGTAGGTAAAAAATGACTGAATATCAGCAGTTTTATATGATTCAATCTATAGATAAGGAATGGAAAAGAAACACTCATTAAGGTCAACTATTTGCTTAATACTATGAAAGACGTCTTATATGCAACACTTTATTTAATTCTGCCATCAGCACTTTAAGGTAGGTAATATTAGCTCCTTGTTTTCATTTTTTTTTTTTAAAGAAACATGTTTATAAAAGTAAGGTGTCTACTGTCTCACAATTATTGAAAGGAAGATTTAGGATTCATCTCATTTCGTTAATATCCAAATGTATTTCTTTGTCATTAGAATTAAATTCAACAAGAATTTAGAAAGCACTATACAAGACTTTGAATATTGCTGAGAACATTTAAAATGGTGGACAAGTTCAGCACCTAAAACAGCACCCAACTCAAAGAAATACCCAATAAATGTGAATTAAATGGAATCCTTTACCTACAAGAGGTTGCATCATAGTGAGAAAATAAAACATACACAGGAAATCAGTGTGAGAGAAATTCCAAGTATCTTATGGTTATTATAGATCAAACATATGGGTTTTATTTATTTTTTTCTAATAATACTTGCTACTTTGATATATGCAGAGCATAGTACCTAGCACGTAGTAGGCATACAATGATTATTGGTTTACTCAATTAATGAACACCATTCCCACACACACACACAGAGTTTTAAAAGCCATTCTCATTAATTTTTAATTTCCTCATTTTGATAATAGAAATCATTTCTATCCATTTTAACTTGACGTTAGATTTTAAGTAGTTGCCCATGCCATTAAATATTCTTGTAAAAACACAAATTTTTGACAATTTTAAACAATTTATTACACAGATGAAATTATTTATTTACCTATTGCTTTTCCCCTCCTAAACAGCTAAATTGTTTTCAAGTTCTTGTTCTAATAATAATAGTGTGATAAACTTACTTAGACATATATCTTTGTTCACATCTCTGAATATTTCCTTAGAGCAGATTTCTGAAATTATAATGATTGAGTCAAAATCAATGAAGATTGTTAAGTCTCTTAATATATATTACCAATTTGCTCTTTAGAAACATGGTACCAAGAAATGATCCTTTTAAAATTATATTTGGACATGGGTATGTTCGTGGAAATTTATTTTAAAACTAGCCTGTGAATATTTAAATCTAAAATACTCAAAAAGTCATTTAATTTGTTTCTTATCTCAAATCTCCACTAAATTTCCTGTATCCATGCCAAGTTGGAAATAACCATCCACCCTCTGAAGCAGTGGTTCTCAAGCTGCAGTCCAAAGATGTGCTTTAAGGAGTCCTTGAACTCCTGGGTATTACATGCAAATTTAGGGTGTATCTTCAAATTGTGTAGGGGCTTTTCATTCTAGAGATGATATCTATGTCTTTTGTCAAATTTTCAAAGGGGCTCATAACTCAGAAAAGATAAAGAACTTTATCTTCATGGTGGATGTAAACAACAGTGCCGTAATTTCAAACACTTTTGTGGGGGAAGGATAAAATAGGTTAGCTTTCAAAGAATTTCTGCCTTTGAACTGTAGGCTATGTGAAATCTGAAATAAACAGAGAGTATATTAGATAGTAGTAAAACATGTGATTAAAAAGGGTGGGCACTAATGGCCATATTTGCTTGCAGACAAATTGAAGTTTGGAAAGCAGATTAGTGAAGCAGCCATGTTTTATGACCTTCTGGTCTTTATTAAACACAGCGCCATTTACTCTCCCACTTTTGTAGAAAGCATCTTTCTTAAACCAGTACTTCAAAGCTATAGGACTTTTTTCCCACTTTTACCTCTAACTCAGACTAATTACAAAGAAATGAATATTTTATTATCTTTCCTATGATAACCTAAGGCTATTGAATTTTGGAGTCAGAGCCATTATTTAATTCTATCCTTAAAATATATTATTGAAAATGACTTTCTTCATAAAAATGAACACAAGTATTTGTTAAAATTTCATGATAGTGAAGTATGAAGCATTATTTTCTTCTAGAGAACCAGCCACATTGCAACGCAATTAAAAAGGATAAATTCCTCAGAGTCACATTGATTAGGATTCTTTCCTCTCTTCCTTGTGGTTGCTTTTTAATTAGTTTGTACCAAAGCCTAAACTTGGCCTGAAATCCTCTCTTCTCCCTTTGTCGGAAGAAAACCACTCATGTCTCTCTGCAGCACAATAGTACCCTTGGGTATTCTACAGAACCACAAATGTCCTTCAACTAAATGTCAGGGCAATGCATTCTTGTAGAGCATCTTCCTCTTTGTGCTGATGAGAACTCTCTGAGGATTGGGCTGGTGTGTCCTACAAGGAGAGCTCTGCTCCTCCTTACGCCTTTAATAAGCAATCAGCAGCTTGGATAAGGGCAGACAGCATTCTACAAAACAGGATCCAAAAAAAGAAAACGCCAAGCATGTGGAAAATTTTCCTCATTGAGCTCACCGAATGAAATAGCTCAGAGGCATGCATCTATCCTGAAGTGAGGTTCCAAGACTCATCTGTCACGTGACAGGATAAGAACTTGTGTCCATTCTTACCAGTGTTGGTTCCATTTCATCAACCATGTTTATTGCCAACTGGAAACAGGTCCTTTAGCTCTCCACCTCCTCTGCTCTGCAGTTTTCCCATCCCCCTCTCTACTGTGTGTCATCATAGAGCTCATTCTCATATGATAAAGAAGGCTAAGGAAAAATCACTTGAAGTTTATGTTATTCTAAAAATATAAGGATATTCTTTAAAGAGATACATTAGGCCAGGTGCGGTGGCTCAGGCCTGTAATCCCAGCCCTTTGGGAGGCTAAGGCGGGTGTATCACGAGGTCAGGAGTTTGAGACCAGCCTGACCAACATGTTGAAACCCCGTTTCTACTGAAAATACAAAAATTAGCTGGGTGTGCTGGCACGTGCCTGTAACCCCAGCTACTCAGGAGGCTGAGGCAGGAGAATTGTTTGAACTAGGGAGGCGGAGGTTGCAGTGAGCCGAGATCACACCACTGCACTGCAGCCTGGGTGACAGAGTGAGATGCTGTCTCAAAAAAAAAAAAAAGAAAAAGAAAAAGTAAAAAGAGATATATTAGTGGGAAACTCAGCCAATGATTCTAGTTCAATATCCAACAAAAGATAATATCCTTTTACTCCTAGATGAGAAATTATCACATTGATGTGTTTCTTCTTTTATAATAGTCACAATTTATTAATTTACTTTGTTCCCCTTACAATTCTAGGTGCTTAATATATCTTGTGTTTATTCAAATCTTACAACAATGTTGTGAGGTAGGCGTCTGTGGTGGTTAATTTTATGTGTCAACTTGACTGGAACAGGCAGTGCCTTAGATAGTTGGTTAAATATTATTCTGGGTATCTGTGAGGGTGTTTCTGGATGAGACTAATACTTGAACTGGTAGACTGAGTAATGCAGATTGCCCTCCCCAATGTGAGCAGGCCTCATTCAATCTGTTAGATGCCTGAATAGAATAAAAAGTGAGGTAAGGGAGAATTCACTCTCTTTGCCTGACTGTTTTCAAGCTGGGACATCAGTCTTCTGCATTCAGACTGGAACTTACACCATTGGCTCTTCCAATTCTCAGGCTTTCTGACTTAGATGGAATTACACAACTCGTTCTCCATCTTCATCTGGACTGCATCTCCAGCTTCATTCAGATGATTGTGAAACTTTTCAGCCCACATAATCATGTGAGCCAGTTCTTTATAATAAATTATATGTGTTATATATGATTTATTATGATAAATCTATATTTATAATTATATAATCATATGTAAACTATATGTTTACATATCACAATTACACATGCATATATACACATATCATATATAAGGACATATATATCTCATATATATCACATATATATCTCATATACACATGTTTTTTTCCTCTGGAGAACCGTAATAGTGTTATCGTCTCTATTTACAAATGGAAGAACTAAGCCTCATAGAAGTTAAGGGAGAGACCCAAGTTCACCATGGAAATAGCTGATCTTGAATTTAAACCTGGATCTCCTTGACATTTGAGACCATGCTCTTAACTACAACTATAGGGTACTACAGTGGTCCCCGACCTTTTGGGCACCAGGTGACAGGAGACAATGTGCTAGCAGCCCTCGCTCGCTCTCGGTTGCTCTCGGTGCTTCCTCGGCCTGGGTGCATTTGAAGAGCCCTTCAGCCCACGGCTGCACTGTGGGATGTGGGAGCCAGTCTCTGGACTGGCCGAGGCAGGGAGGTGTGGAGGGAGAGGCGCGGGTGGGAACTGGGGCTGTGGGAGGCTCTTGGTGCCAGTGCAAGTTCCAGGTGAGGGTGGGCTCGGCAGCCCCGCACTCAGAGCGGCCGGCCAGCGCCACTGTCCCAGGGCAGTGAGGGGCTTAGCACCTGGGCCAACAGCTGTGGAGAGGGCGCCGGGTCTTCCAGCACTGCCGGCGGCCTGCGCCGTGTGCCCTGCGCCAATTCTCGCAGGGCCTCAGCCACCTCCCCGCGGGGCAGGACCTGCAGCCCGCCATGCCCAAGCTGCACCCCCGCTGACCTCTGTGACCTCCCGCAAGGCCCGAGCCTCCCCTACGGGCGCCGCCGGCTGCACTGTGGTGCCCCGTCCCATGGACCGGGCTGAGGAGTGTGGCCAGGCGGCATGGGACCCACTAGGCAAAGCCAGCTGGACTGCTGAGTTGGGTGGGGACTTGGAGAACTTTTAAGTCTAGCTAAAGGATTGTAAATCCACCAATCAGCACTCTGTATCTAGCTCAAGGTTTGTAAATGCATCAATCAGTGCTCTGTGTCTAGCTAATCTAATGGGGACTTGGAGAACTTCTGTGTCTAGCCAAAGGATTGTAAATGCACCAATCAGCACTCTATGTCTAGCTTAGGGATTGTAAACGCACCAATCAGCACTCTGCCAAAATGGACCAATCAGCTCTCTGTAAAATGGACCAATCAGTAGGATGTGGGTGGGGTCAGATAAGGGAATAAAAGCAGTCTGCCCCCCACACAGCAGTGGCAACCCGCTCTGGTCCCCTCCTATGCTGTGGTAGCCTTGTTTTTTCGCTCTTTGCAGTAAAGCTTGTTGCTACTCACTCTTTGGGTCTGCACTGCCTTTATGAGCTGTAACACTCACCACAAAGGTATGCAGCTTCACTCTTGAAGCCAGCAAGACCATGAACCCACCAGAAGGAAGAAACTCCAGACACACCATCTTTAAGAACTGTAACGCTCACCAAGGGTCCGCAGCTTCATTCTTTAAGTCAGCGAGACCAAGAACCCACCAATTCCGGACACACAGGGACAGGTGTCATGGAAGACAATTTTTCCAAGGATGGGGTTGGGGGCGGGATGGCTTTGGGGTGAAACTGTTCCACCTCAGATCACCAGGAATTAGTTAGATTCTCATAAGGACTGCACAACCTGGAGCTCTCACAATAGGATTCGTGCTCCTGTGAGAATCTAACGCTGCCGCTGATCTGACAAGAGGCGGAGCTCAGGTGGTAATACTTTTCACATCCTGCTAGGTGGCCTGGTTCCTAATGGGCTGTGGACCAGTACTAGTTCGTGGCCCAGGGATTGGGAACTCCTGGGGTACTGCTTTAAATATGACCTCACCTCTGGAACTGGCCTCTTGTGAGGGCAATGCATTGGCAATTTATCTCTGGATAGAAACATCCAGTAAAGTGAATTATTTAAAAGAGTTCTAGGTGACATACTATGTAGGAATACGTCAGTCAGGGTCCTATCAGGGAAGCAGACCACTATTAATGATGTGGAGTAAGCAATTTATTACAGGAATTTGATCTTTCACAATTGTGAGGTCTCATAAAAAGTCTATGAAAGGTTTGTTGCCCCTGCATCTGCTGGTGGACCTGACGTGTCAGCAGGTCAGTGGAGCTGATAAAAAGGAAGCAAAGCTGGATATAAAGCAGGAGAGAGGAAAAAACTGGAATCCACATCAGTTCCTTGCCACCTCCAACTTTGATGACACAGGTGATCTGCAGAAAATGCTAACACTTTTTGCTACATTGTGGCATATGCACCTGGCTTGGGACTTGGAGGAACTGAAGAAGCAGATCTTGCGAAGCTGGAGGAGCTGAGGGCTGGCTGTGGCCCCACACCAACAAGGTGAGACAGCAGATTAGTGATGAAGTGTGCAAGCAGCAGGCGTAGATGGTGACCAACACTGACCTTGCTTCTTCACTTTCCGAATCTCATGCAAATATCCCTTGTGGCCAACCCTAACCCAGAGTCATATAGGAAAGGGAATTTTGGGGGATGAAATTCTAGATTAGTTAAAATAACACATCCCAAAACCACCTCAAGGAATTATTGAGGGGTTGTGTGATTGGAGACCTCTGTTTGGCACACATCCACACTGCCAAATTAACTTCCTCTACCCAGAATGCCTTCCCTCTCTTTGCCTTTTGTTAATAGACTCTGCCTCCCTACCAAATGGATGAATAAAACAGACTGTCCCTGACTTCATGAAACTTAAAAACAAGTCTACAACTTTGAGAGTCAAAATATTAAATTCAGACATGTGGGTAACTCAAAGAGATTTATCCTGAGTGTTTATAATTACATGGGAGTGTTGAATACATTGGTGATCACTGATGCAGTCCATGTTCTCGGAGACTCTCCCACTCTACTCTCTAAAAAAAAAACACTGAAAAAGCACCTTCACACTGCAACTAGCTATTTGCTCAAAGGGTTGCCATATCTTAGATGCACATTTTCTTTCTGAATTCCCCTGTTTTGGAAATATATAATGGAGTCTGTAATGAAATCTGTAAATAGAAAAGATTTCTCGTATTCCAATCAGGAGTTCTTATAAACCATTGAATGATTTTTAAGCAATGAGAATGACATCGTCAGATTTGTGTTTTAAAAAGACTTACGTGTGAATGAGGAAGAGAGGACCTAGAACAGGTGCAGGTGATGAATTAGCCCGGTAGTTGGTGAGAATCTGGTAGTCTGGATATGAAAGGTGATGGTGGAGAAGGAGAGAGGCAAGTAGATTTCAGAGACACTTGAAAAATGAAATCAGTAAGAGTTGTTAAATTAGATATATGGTAAGGGAAGAAACTCTTCCTAATTTCCTCTTATTCATGCTTATTTTGAAGAATAACTTCAAAATTCTGGCTTGTGTGAATAGGTGGATAGAAGTGTTAGTCATCGGGATACCAAATGTGGAAGTGTTGTGGGAAAGATTATGAGGCTACTCATGGATCTGTTGAGACATGATTAAATTAGAGAAGCTCCTGAGACCTAAATGGGGATGTCAGTTGTGTATTTCAGACCTGGAGCTGAGAGAGAAAAAAAAAAGGATTGGAGATATAAATTCAGGAGTCAAGGATGTATATGTAGTAATTAAAGCAATGGAAATCAAAGAATTTTCATTTTTATAAAAGAATATTAGTAACTATAGTATATAGAGTGGTGGGCATGTTTTGGCCATCTTTTCATTTTGAGGTAAATTTTCCCTCATGGAAGCCCAGGGAATTAAATATTTCCCCTACCCACCTGTGGAAAGTAGAGAGCAGGAAGAGGGCCTAGACTCAGCCAAGCTGATACTCCCACTCAGGACTTTAAACTGACACAAAGATGCAGGGAGTCTTCAGAAATTATTTGTAGTGGTTACAGTGGCAGTGGCAAAAGTTCAGCCATTAGGATGGGCAAACTTTGCCAGTAACAATGTCATAACAAGCATGTTCTTGTGGTGTGGACTTGAACATGCTCTCAGCTACTTGGCCTCTACTGGAGCCTTCACATTTTAAAAGCAGGTTATTTAAAGTTCCTATTGAATATGTGAATTGGGTGATACATACTCTATTAAATCATTTTGTTGCTTAAGTTAGTCAAAGTTGGGTTCTACTGTTTTCAAATAAGAATCCTGTTTATATAATATGTATATCAGTAAAATACATACTCTATTGTAGAAATTAACACGTTACATTGTAATGATACATTTACACATCTGCCTCCTCTATCAGACCAAGGTTTTAAAAACGGTAGTTCATGACCTAATTAGTGGATTGTGAAATCAATTTAGCGGGTCATAACCAGCAGCTTAAAATGACACAGAATAGCACATAATAGAAAATTAAAGTAAACAAATAGAACAGAATAGGAAAATAGAGGCTAAGCTTTGCTTTCCAAAACTTTTCTCTTGGTTACATGCATTGAATGTTTGCACTGGCCATAATACAAAGCGTATTAACACAAAAACCACAGCACCCTCATGTTTTCTTGGAATATAGAAAGCTGACAGAAAGTGTCATTGCCACACTAACATTAAGAAAAAGCCGGGTAATCTACAAAATTCTAACTTTTCTGGGGCCCATCAGAGAGGTGAGGTTACAGGGTCACCAGGTAAATAAATTGCAAAAGTCAAAAAGCCCCTCTGAAAACAGATCAGACCCATGAACTGATTCACCTTGGGTAGAGCATGAGAGGAAGGAAGACAAGGTAATTCAAAATTAAAGGACAAGCAAAACCAAGAAAGGGACATTATATTAGTACATTTTCATGCTGCTAATAGAAACATACCCGAGACTGGGCAATTTACAAAAGAAAAAGGTTTAATGGAACTTACAGTTTCATGTGACTGGGAAAGCCTTACGATCATGGTGGAAGGCAAGGAGGAGCAAGTCACATCTTAGGTGGATGGTGGCAGGCAAAAAGAGCTTGTGCAGAGCAATTCCTGTTTTTAAAACCATTAGATCTTGTGAGACCCCTTCGCTATCACAAGAACAGCATGGGAAAGACCCATCCCCATATTCAGTCATCTCCCACCAGGTCCCTCCCACAACATGTGAGAGGCTACAAGATGAGATTTGGGTGGGGACACAGAGCCAAACCATATCACATATCTTATGACAAGGCGGAGTATAAGTGGAAGCATTTAAATACCCTTGACTGTCATTGGAAACCATGCTGATGTGAAGTATTTAGTCAGGAGGCTACATTTTAATCAAAGTGATGTTATCAAGAGTTTATTTAAAATAACATTCATAAACACCTATGCAACAAGTCTATTCCTCTTTCTAGAACGGATGTGTTCCTGAAGAGTTGTGCATAGAAAAAAATTGTTCAATTAAGTCTGTTTTCTTCCATTGTTGACACTTAGTGATATGTTGTATCAATTTCTCACTAATCTTCATTGACCACTAAGCTTAATGTTTCTTTGCTATCCTCCTCCCCCAAATTAATTAATCATAAAAGCATCAGGGATATTTTGGTGATTGAACAGATTTTTTTTCTATAAAGAAAGAAACATTTCTAAAGTCAGCAATGATCACTTAATTTATAGTCTCAAAATGGACAACACTAATTCTCACATTTAAAAAAACTCTAAGTGGAATACTGTTGTATAGCAGCATATTGATTCTAAATATAAATATTTATACTCTATAAGGATTGTTCGAAAAGTAATTTATATGACTTTTTAACATATTGATTGTATTGCAATGCAAAATAATTATTGCAAAAATATAAACAGAATTTCCTGTCACTTTCCCATATAAATTCCTTGTAGAGTAAAACATTGATTATGATATAATGGTACCGATTATGATATAATCAATGAATTAAGTTTCACTGATGATGAAATAAAATGTAGTGTCTTTAGTTGCTCTTAGTCTGCTTATCTAATTTTTTTTGTTTTGATTTGAGACGGGGTCTCATTATGTTGCCCAGCTGGTCCTGAACTTCTGGGATAAAGTGATCCTCCTGCCTCAGTCTCCCTAGTAGCTGGGACTATAGGCACATGCCAGTGCATCTGGCTTATCTACTTTTTTACAGCGTTGATGGTCTCCATCACTTCTCTCCCAAATGTGATTTTCTCTTTCTCCAAAAGCCGCACTGTTTGAGGGTTGCTCGGCCTGATTTCTCAGCAGCTTCTTCTTGATATGAGAATAAATTTTACAACACATTTTACAAGGCTTCAAAGGATCTGCTCCTGCTCAGCAGCACTTCTGTGTTCAGACTAATCTCTATAATCTATCCTCTAACATACTGAACTTATTTTAGTGCCTTGTTCTCTATTTTTTACTTATTATTATTTTTAAAAAGTTTTGTAGAGATGGAGGTCTCACTGTATTGCCCAGGTTAGTCTCAAACTTCTGGGCTCAAATAATCCTCCTCCCTCAGCCTTCCAAAATGCTGGGATTACAGGTGTGAGGCGCCACACCCGGTCCTCTTAGTGCTTTGAATAGGCCATGCTGTCTCCCTGCTAGGCCTTATTAGCTGAGTCTGGGGAAAGGGACTGTATTGTCAAGTAAGTTTAAGAAATTTGTGTACTATCACTGCTCCTTACAGTTTCACAGTACAACAAAAGCAAATAAAAAACTATAAGAAATCCTTGACTTAATTTTGTCTAACTCCAAATTTCCTAAGCTTATTTTTCCTGTGTGCCTTTTTTCCTGATACATACCCTATCCTGAAGAATTGGAGTTCTGTGATACTTACTTCAGGGAAGGGTGATCAAGACAGTCTGTCCTTGATGGTTTCACAAATTCTTTGGCAGGCATGGGCTCCATTCCATTATATGGGAGACATTAGTAAGTTAGATATCCAGCTTCCAGGGACTTTCTGTCTTATTCTTTCTACTGTTTCCCTGGACATCCTGGACGTGCCCATGCTCCCCAGTCCTGAGAGGAATTCCAAATATTGTCAAAAAATGAGTATATTTACTTTTGGACAGTAAGACTAGGGATGAGGGAGTAATTCTCCAGACATATTGCAGGCAGATTTGATTAATGCAGTGACCAATTGGATATGAGGGTGAGGGAGAAGATGAAGTCAAAGATGACGTTGGTAGTGGGTCCATTAACCAAGAAAGAAAATGGAAAGACATGTTACCACCATAGCAGGAATGATTTTAAGTTCTGGGGATAGAGCAATGAACAGAGAGACAATTTTTGTTTGTTTGTAGTCACGTGGTGCTGTGGAATATCCAGCTGGAGCCACCTGGTAATTCATAAATAGCCTTCAAGCAGACAGAACCACATGAGTAATACATTTATCTTGTAAATGTACTTCTTGAACAATTCTCACAGCATAACAGTTATCTTCTTATTAAAGCACTTCCTCTTAATCTGCTGTTAAAAGGATGTAATTTCTGTCCTTCGAAGGTCTGTGAAGTAGCAGAGGTTTAAAGAGCATGCAATGGGCAGAGAGAGTGGATGAGTTGTGGTTCCTGCATAAGTCTTTTCAGCCACAATAGTACAAGGGAAAGACCATCAGCAGTATAAGCAGCAGTTTAATGTGATGTGTCTACTATCAGTACTTGATATGTGCTCAGCACTTAGTACGTGCTGAGAACTCTGTCTTGGGTGCTTTCACGCATGCCATCACATTCTCCCAAAAGGGCAGCATTTTCAACCCTGGAAATAATTGAAAACGTGTCAGGAAGGTAACTCTATTCTACCAGAGGTAATGTGTATTTTTCAAATGAACCAATAATAGATGAATTCCAGTCTATGTAATTACATGTAATTTCAAAATCAGTTTTTGAAGATGAGCACAGATAAAATGTAAGAGGCTTACTAAATTTTTTCTGTGATCAATAGTCCCTAAGATAGGGAAAAAGAAAGCCACAAACTAGAAGTTGGTTGAAAACTCTCAGGAGGTCTTAGCTTCCCTAAGAAAAATATATTCAATTCTTTATTTAACGTGAATTCATTCTTGACTTGAGTTTTCAGAAATCTATATGTTATGCTCAAACCAAAAGGAGAAAGCTAATGTGCAGTATACTCTTTAATAAAATGGTGACTCAAGGGTCTTTTCTCCTGTGACATCAAGAAAGCAGGTCAACGAAAGGCTATTCTTCTTTTTTTTTTTTTTTTTTTTTTTTTGCTCTTCTGTATTTTATAATTTTTCCCAAATTAAAATCCATTACTTTTGTAATAAGGGGGAAAAAAGCAAGAAAAAAGGATAATGGAATTATTCTTGGTAAAGTGTATTAAACCCTCAAATATTAAAATTTGCAAAAATAAGTTACTAAAAAATTTGATTTTTTTAACATGATGAAACAACCCTCACTATGTCACATTTGGTTTCCTTTTGCTCATTTAAGAAGAAAGAGTATTCAGGGACAGTTTGAGGTATTGATCTACCTTGCTATCAGCCTTCCCCACCTCTTCTCAAATGATATTTAAAAAGGTCGATTTCTATGTTCAAGTCCATTTGTCCAGTACCTGGTCTTGATGTAAGCTTCTTTTAATTATAGTTTTTTTAAAACAGTCACAAGCCTTGACAAGCCTGTTTCTCCCAGAATCAAATTAAAGAATCAGAACTCTGAATATCTGATTCACCATTTTCCTGACTAACGGATGGCAAAAAAAAAAAAAAAAAAAAAAAAAAAAAGTCAAGATGTATAAAAACACAAAAAAATTAAGCCTGTAATGAACAGCTATACAAGCAAGAATCAACCAGTAAATGGACAAAGAAAATGGGGTAGATTCATACAATAGAATGCTATCCAGCAATTAAATGGAATGGGCTATAGACTCATGCTATGATATGGATGAATTTTAAAACATTATGTTATGTGAAAGAAGCCAACACAAGAGACCACATGTTATATGATTCTGTTGAAATGAAATTTCCAGAAAAGGCAAATCTACAAAGACTGAAATCAGATTACTGGTATCTGAGTGGGATGGGTGGTGAGGAGAATTAAAAGTAATGGGCATGAGGATCTCACTGAAGTAATGGAAATGTTTTAAAACTGATGTATTGTGATGGCTGCACAACTTGATAAATGTATTATTAAAATGATTGAAATGTACACTTTTTGAAATGAGAGATTTATACAGTATGTAAAATTTGCCTTAATTGGTTATAAAATGTTAATTTAAAAAATAGAAATAACTTTAAACTTTCGTTTATTTTTATTCTTTTTTCCGACACCTTTATTTCTGAATATATGAAATATATAGTCAACTTTAAAAAGATATGTTAACCCCAACAAAGAACTAGACTTGCAGGTAGAATATAGACTACAAGAGGACAATGTATATGTGGGTTGCATGGTCAACTACCAGCCGTAAATCACAGATATGATCTAGTGAGGTCAATAAACACAGAGATTAAGAGCAGTGTTGGGAGTCAGATGGATCAGCATCAAATCTTGCCTCCACTATTTACTAGCTGGGTGAACTTGACTAAATTCCTTAACAACGCACAAAGTGAAGATTATAATGGTGTGACCACAGAAGATTGTCAGAATTACATGAAATCATGTTTTGGGAACATGTAAATGGGGGCTACATGCCATTACTGAGCGATAGTTCGATAATTTCCCCATTCATCATAGTTTTAAAAGTGTATAATTATTAGAACAAATGGATCAAACCACTTGAAAAACACTATATTTAAGTAAAACATTGAACATTTTAAAATTAAGTTTAGAACTGGACTTGAATTTACGATCCACACTATTAATGCCACAGTAGTTACTCTTACCATAATCTGTCCCATAAATTAGTGTTATTATTTTAAAATACATCTGCAACACATTGTTTATTTATGTCTTTATTACAGTTTCAGAGTTAAATTGGGATATTAGTAAATTTATTAGGGCTTAGAATTTTTTGTTCATACATATTCTACTGACTTTAAAAGTAAAATATGGCTGAGCACAGTGGCTCACGCCTATAATCCCAGCACTTTGGGAGGCCTAGGTGGGCGGATCACGAGGTCAGGAGATCGAGACCATCCTGGCTAACACGGTGAAACCCTGTCTCTACTAAAAATACAAAAAATTAGCCGGGCATGGCGGCAGGCGCCTGTAGTCCCAGCTACTTGGGAGGCTGAGGCAGGAGAATGGTATGAACCCGGGAGGCGGAGCTTGCAGTGAGCCTAGATCGCGCTACTGCACTCCAGCCTGGGGGACAGAGCAAGACTCCATCTCAAAAAAAAAAAGTAAAATATTTAAATATAGATTTTGCATATCAGTGTTTAATACAGTGCAATATATTAACTGAAAAGTAATTTTTAAAACTATATAGTTCTTGTTATATTAAGCCCTAAGATATAAATTAAAGCTTAATCCAGCTTCACTTTCATCTCCATATCTTAGTAGATTTTATTTTCTTCTTTACCTGCCTAGCTTATATTTAGTTTTTTCTAGGGCTAGGATGGAGAGCTGCAAGATTTTAGTTGGGCATATCATCAGAACTTTCCAGCTTCTCTCTTAGTCATGGATTATGAACATCCTAGATTATTTCTTCTATAGTTTTGAAAGCAAAGATTTAGTCTTTTCTTTTCAACCGGTGATTACTGGTTTATAGCCATCTTCCCAATATCAACTAGCAAAAGGTAGAAAGGCCAGAAACAAAACAAACATAGTATCTCCTTTTCTGTTCATAGCTCTTATCTTCCCTGACATTCTCTCTAAGCAGCGGGAAGAGAAAAGTGAGCATTGCAAACTATAACCCCACCTCAATAGGGTGGTTGCTGTAACAATCCAATGATAGTCATTTCCCATAAAGAGGTCTTTTTCCTCCTGAAAGATGTCTCTTGCTGTGACTGCTCTTCTCAATATTGCTTGAAATTAAATTCAATGGTAGTGTCTTCACTGCTGAGGCTTCCCATGCAACTTGGAACTGGTATAGTTTAGACATAGAAAAAGGCATGTCAGAGAAAAAGGAGTGTCAGAGGCTATCCTAATCCAATCCTCTTTAGTAAGAAAGTTGTTTCTGATACAACTGTTTTAGTACAAGTTTCTTCTGACTAATACTTCAAAAATGTTGTGTCCATACCTGTTTATCTAATTATGTGTATAAAAAAATATTCTGAAACAGAAGGGGTTCTAAACAGACCTAAAATGTATTATAACCACTGTGGTTCTCAAACTCCTGGGGGCTTCAGAACCACTTGGAGGATCTGTGAAACAGATTGCTGCCTCCTTTCTCTCTTACCCCTTGCCCCAGTTTTTAATTCAGCAGATTTAGTATCCTAAATACTAAATAGAGACATAGAATTCACATTTCTAACAAGTTCCCATGTGCTGTTGTTGCTGCCGCTGCTGCTGCTGGTCCAGGGGCTACACTTTGAGAACCATCATTCTAGAAGCCCAGCTACACTATCTGCTGACCCCAATTCTTATAAAGTCCCCATTACAGATGCAGTATTTTAACATCAGAATGGAAAGATTTTTCCATTATGAATCTCCTGAATGAAGAATACCACTGAAACCATAACTAATCCAAGTGCTTTTTTTAAAAATACAGACTTCTGTTGCCTAGGGAACAAACTGAGCTAGAAGAGGTTTCTTAACCAGTGTTGCTCAGTTCAAGATTTTATTTTCTACAATCCAATACATGTCTCCAAGTAGGTCATTTTCTTTTCTGTATCTCTGTTACCTAATCTCTATATAGAAATATATATATGTATATATTTGTATGTATATATACAGTCTGTGTGAATATATACACATTCTATACACTTGTTTTAAAATAATAAAAAGTAAAAGAATTAGATTGTAGTTTTTTACAAGAATTTAAAACAAGAGTTGACACACATATGTTACTGATTCTCACATTTGTCCTTTGTATAGACATTTTAAAATTGTATAGCATTTTATCTTCTTCCTTCTGTGCTTGTGGGACATACACAATAAGGAAAGTATCATAATGTAATTAATAGTATATTGTAACCTGGAAAATTCTTAGTGTAGGTTTGATTTTATAGAATAGAGGTGCTTCTAAAAAATTGAGTATAAATGAACCTGGATGTCAAAACCAATTCTCTTACTGATTCTTATTATGAAACTGAAGATAGGCTCCTTTGGGGGGAAAATTGGCTCTAGTACATAATAAAATCATACCTAAGAATACAATAAATTCTTTAAATAGAAAAATGGTAATTTTATGATAAAAATAATAATAGCCAATGTGTGCCACAAATTATGAATACTAAGTAACTAGGGTCATTCTCATGTTTTATATGCTTGCTTAAAGGTCAAAAAGAAAAATAACTGTTAGCCTAGCTGAAAAGAACTTCCGGGATGAAAACATAACTAAGACTTTGCAAGCTCCTTAACACTGAATAGTAGGATGGTGTCAAAGTTGCTTGGGATGATTGGATCAGTAGCACTTTGTTGTGGAAGTGACTGGCTTTTAAAAAATATATATTTTTGCCTTATTTGAAATGGAGGGAAAACTAAGAAAGTCAGCAATTATAAGATATAGCAATGGATGTTAAAGAAAAAAAAAATCAATGACACTTGTTAAAGCACGGTAGGAAAGACTTTATTCTGAACCTTCATGATAGGTGTAGGGAGCACTGCAATGGGGTTTTAGAGTGAGAGAGAGAAAATTGGTTTCAACTCTGAATACGGCACAACCAAGCAGGAATTTATAGCTAAGGAGAAGTGTGGCAGTCAGCAGATAAAAAATTATGAAGAGGAAACATCATGGGTAAGGGGTATTCTGGCTAAACAGACCTAATAGGATTCTTGCTTAAGACAGGCCAAGGTATTACCTGAGGGGGATGGTAGAGGATGAGGAACCTGATCAGATATTGAGGATGATCAGATATGAAGGGTAGGGGTTCTTGCTAAACTGACTTAGCAGAGTTCTTTTCTAAAACCGAATTTTACAAGAAAGTGCATAGATGAGTCTAGGAAAAGGTTCAGAAGCCTGACGAAAGTTGAACGAAGCAAAAAATATTTGTCATAAACAAATGCTTGGGGTGGCATGTCCATTAAAGCTGTAGGCCGGGAGACCTGAAAATGTTCTAAAGCTAGTCAGTCTGGCATCTATCAAGTTAGTTCCCTGGAATTAAACTTTTAGTAGAGGATTTCTTGAAGAGGCAGTGCAGCAGGGTGATAAGACCACAAATTCATAATCAGACAGGCTAGGTTCTACTCTTGGCTTTGTAGCATTTAAGCCGTATGACCACAGCCTTGCTACCATAAACCAGCAACATTGGCATTGCCTGGAAGTTTATTAGAAATCCCGAAGCTCAGACATAGCCCAGACCCACTGAATCAAAATCTGTACTTTAAGAAGATCCTTGAGTAATTCATAGGCACATATATAATAAATGCTGGATGCACTGCCCAATTTCCCCTTCGGAACTGAGAAACTTAATCTCCTAGTGGCTGCAGATGCTGCCTTTTTCTAGAAAGTGCACTTGTCTGGAGAGAGCTGCTTCACCAAAGTCATGTGCCCTTCTCCAAATGCAGTGTTCATCACATGACTGTCAACGTAGAAGTCCTAGTCCCCTCACCCTACCTGGAACTACTCTGAAGGGTTACTTCAGCTTCAGAGTTCCCAGGGCATTGATGAAGGATACTGTTATTATTGCATTCAGTATAAGTTCTCTTCCTGTTCAGTGCCACTTCTTTCTCTTCCCTTCTACACATGTTTATCCTGAGAGACCTTCTAAGGAAACTCTACACACTAATATCCATCTCTCGATATGTTTGCTAGAGAACCCAATCTGCACCAACACTGACATTTGAAAAATTTGAACTTTGGCCAGGTAAATTAACCTCTGGCTTTTTAGTTTTCTCATTTATAAAATGGAAATAATAATAGTATACTCCTTATGGTTTGTTGAGGATTAAATTACTAATATTTAAAAGTACTTAGAGCAGAGACTGTTTTCTGCAGTACCCAAAAAGTATTAGTCATCATGATATAGTGGGTCTGTAAACATAAAGTTATATTAATATCTGCCATGATCACATTCCTTGTTCAAAAAACACTATTATTCATATGCAAAACCTAGGTTAATTGGGGAATTATCTATTTATTTATGTGTTCGGGCACTTTGCACGGGCCGATGGGAAGGAAGTGTAGGTACACATATACTAACATGTTATCTGAGTTAGGGTAGAGAATATCAAGCTGATAAAGGCCAGTGGGTTACACTGTCTTCAGGATATAGTGAAATTCTTATTTCCTCTTAAACAGAGAACAGTATAAAACAGAGAAGAGCTCTACAACATGAATCAAAAAGACAGTGATACATGAAAGCATTAGAATCAAATAATTTCAGGAGAGAAAGGATCTTATCCATCTAGCCCAACTATTCATACAGGAATAGATAAATCTAGCTGCCACATCTAATATATATATATATATTTTTTTAAAGCTTATCTGTTTCTTCTTTCTGCAGGTTTAATAGTGAATGTTGCCATTCTGTCTTTCCAGAAACCAAACACATATATATGCATGTATACAAACACACACACACACACACACACACATACACATAAACACATACACTCACAGTCTTGGAATTAATGCCCTGGGCCCTTGATTTTCTACTGATTTTGGTATGTTTAGCTGAATGAACCAGCACTATCTTCTGGGTGGTACTCCTTTTCTTCAGTCTCCACTGGCCTCTGTAAGGTCACATTTTTAATGCACACATCACTACAGCTCAAGTCCTCAACTCAGTGATGTTATACATATAGTCTTTGTCAGATTCCCCTTCCTGGGTACTTTTGGGAGTTCTCAGGAATTACACTGGCCAGCCATCTGGATGTGAACTGCTGTCTGCTCTTCACATATACCTCTGTCCTCCCCTTTGTGGGTCACATTTTGTGGGCCTTCCTCTTTCTGCGCTCTATACTTCCTCCCTGCAAGTGCAGGGGAAGGTGGCAATACCCTTCTCTCAGTTCTTTCCAGTGATGACAGCAGCTTGATGGCAACCTTTAACCAGACCTTACAGAAAGCATGGAGATGACAGAAGTAATTTAGCTATCCAAGTTATCTTTGCTGTGTAACAATAGAGGCTTAAAACAACAACCAGCACTTACTATAAATCACAGCTTTTTGGATCCCTTTGCATCGTGGTGTCAGCTGGGGCTGCAGTCATGTAGAGGCTCAACTGAGCTGGAATTTCCAATTATATGAAACATTACAAAGCAAAGTTTGCCATAAAGTAAATTCTACAATTTCTATAAACAGAGAGGCATGAGACTCAGGTCTTAGTGTTCAAAAGCTGGATTTTCACACTCACTTGAGACAGGAGATGTGACTGGGCTCTGGATGAGGTGGGGAGTTAGGACTGCATATATCTCTATATAAGGGGATCTATAAATACTGTGCTCTTCAGCCCAGGTAAGCCTGCTGTCTACCTGTGTTTTAGGGTAAAATTATTGTTTTGCTTTAGCAATCAAAATCACAAGTCTGTGCTAAACAATAGAGAAACTAAATATATACTTCTCATGAAGTGTAGAAGTCCCAAGTACAGAAATTAATGTAAAATATGTTTTGGGGCCAGTGAAACTCCTGTCATCTAGCAGAAACAGATGCAGAAAAGAACTATTTTATATAGATACTTAAGGAACCTAGGATATTAAGAAATTCCATGGAGGATGGGTACATAAAATGGTTCCTAATGAACAATTAATCTACAAGAGATGATTATCTGCCAGAGTCTCTATAATAGTCGATGTACCATGCCATTTCTCTACCATAGTAGAAGACACAGAGAGAATTCACTCCCCATGAACTCAAATAATTACAAGCTAAAAGAGACTATGAAAAAGTATCCTTGAAATGATTCAATAATACAAAATTTTAACATAAAACATGACATGACAAAACATGACAAAATAAGAGGTCAACTTGAAAATAAAACAGAATTGACAGAAATGAAAAATGGAATCATTGAAATTAAATATATCTTAGATAAGTTTAGTAGCAAACAAAACAAGCTGGAAAAAATAGCAAACTGGAAATAAGTCTGAGGAAATTATTCAGAATGTAGAATAGAGAGAAAAAAAGGTGAAAACATAAAAGAAGTTAAAAGAATGAATGAATATTAGAGTATGTTGACTGAAAGAAGCTAGACCGAAAGGAGTACATATTGTATGCATAATTATATGAAGTGCAAGAACAGGCAAAACTAATCAAGGTGATGGAAATAAGAGGAACGATTACCTCTGGAGACAAAGGGTAATTACTGCTTGAAAAAGGACATAAGGGAGACTTCCGCACTGCTGGTAGTATTCTATACCTCAATATGGGTTGTGGCTACATGGATGTGTATACGTATATGTATACATGAAGTTTTTTAAGCTCTATCTGTTCAGTTTGCAGACTTAGTTCACTTCACTGTATGTGTTTAATACCTCAAAACAAAAAAGACAAACAGCAACAGACATAGTAAATAGAATGAGAAGATCCAACATATACCTATAAAATAAGGCCCCCAGAGAGAAATGAAAGATGTAACATTAGAAGAAACTATGACAGATAATGTTTTATAACTGAAGAAAGACCCAGGTTCTCAGAATGAGGATACATTCAATGCCTGGAGAAGAGTAAGTTTAAAATATAAATAAATGCCACCTAGATGTGTCTCAGTAAAATGGTGGAATACCAAAGACAAAGAAATTCCTAAAAGCAATCACTGAGAGAAGAGAAATTACCTGTGAAGAAACAAGTAGACTAACATTGGATTTCTCTAAGACAGAAAATAATTGTTAGGCTGGAATTCTATACCTAAGTAAACTAGTACTTAATACTAAGGGTAAAAATTGCTTGCTGAAAGTTTTTTTTAAAGGATATAAAAAAGAAGAATTAGAATGCAAGAAAAGATGCGGAGCAAAGAAATTGGTAGACATGTAAGTAAATCTAAAAAAGTAATAGCTTTTGGGGTACGTGTGATTGTTGGTTACATGGATGAACTCTGTAGTGGTGAGTTCTGAAATTTTAGTACATCCATCACCCAAGTTGTGTACATTGTGTTCAATATGTAGTTTTTTAAAATGCCTCCCTCCCCTCCCATCCTCCCCGTTTTGAGTCTCCAAAGTCTGTTATTTCACTCTGTATGTCTTCACATCATCATAGCTTAGCTCCCACTTGTGAGAACACATGATATTTGATTTTCCATTCCTGAGTTACTTAGAATAATGGCCTCCAGCTTTATTCAAATTGCTGCAAAAGACATTATTTTGTTTCTTTATGACTGAGTAATATCCCATGGTGTACATATGCCACATTTTCTTTATCTACTCATTGGTCAATGGACACTTAGGTTGGTTCTGTATCTTTGCAATTGTGAATTGTGCTGCTATAAACATCTATGTGCAAGTATCTTTTTCGTATAATGACTTCTTTTCCTCTGGGTAGATACACAGTGGTGGAATTGCTGGATCAAATAGTAGATCTACTTTTAGTTCTTTAAGGAATCTCCACACTGTTTTCCATAGTGGTTGTACTAGTTGACATTCCTACTAACAGTGTAAAAGCATTCCCTTTTCACCACATCCACACCAATATCTATTGTTTTTTTACTTTTAATTATGGCCATTCTTACAGGTATCTCATTGTTGTTTTAATTTGCATTTACCTGATGATCGGTGATGTTGAGCATTTTTTCATATGTTTGTTGGCTGCTTGTATACCTTCTTTTGAGAAATGTCTATTTATGCCCTTTGTCCACTTTTAGATGGGATTGTTTGTTTTTTCTTGCTGATTTATTTCAATTCCTTGTAGATGCTGGATACTGGTCCTTTGTCAGATGCATAGTTTGCAAATATTTTTTCCCATTCTGTGGGTTGTTGAGGGATGCTGTCAACCATCTACAATGCACAGGATAGTCCCTCACAGCAAAGTTAAAAATGTCCATGGAGGTAACCACACTTTAGAGAAAATTACATACACACATACACACTCAGGAAAATTTGCAAGGCTGTTCATTGCAGCATTTTTGTAGTTTATGAAAAACAAAAACTGAGAACAATATAAATGTCTACCATTGAGAAGTAGGCAAATATTTCATCTTATATTTATACCATCGTATAACACAGTGAAATATTCTACAACAGTTAAAGTGAATAAATTAGATCTATTTGTCAACATGACTAAAGCACAAGGAGAGTTTTGAGTGACAAAAGCAAGTTGTTAAAAGAAATGGATTTATGCCACTGTATATGTAATATTATAGGAACACAATGTGATACTCTAATATATTTGGGGTAGGTTTTCTGCCAAAAGGGACATATATTTCTCCTTCCTGCATCCATCCCCATGGAAAGGCCCCTCCCACATGAAGTTGCATGACTTGCTTTTGCTAATGGTATCATAGTAAACAACACGGCAGAGACTTAAAAAGTGCTTGGACACCACTTTAATCTTGCTTCTCCTGGGAACTCTGGTGAGCACAACAGTGTGAATGAGTGAATAAGCCTGATCCATTCTGTTGGATGATGTGAGACACTTTGTCAAGTCATTCCTGTCACCCTGACTGACATTGAACCAACTGCCAGACATATTTGTGAAACCAAGCTAGAGATCTAGTTCTCAGCCTAGAAAGAAGAACTACTCACCAGGGTACAGAATTATGAGAAAAAATATGTTTGTTGCTTTGAGCCACCAAGTTTGGAGGTGATTTGCTGCTACATACCAAAAGGTAACTGATAGAATTGTTCATAGAGAATACATAAGCATAAAAGTCTAAAAGCATGGATGGATAGATAGAACAAACACCACTTTGGATGACATTGAATCCTGGACAACAATTCTGATGAAAATTATCACCCTGATATAAGGAAGGGAGTGAAAAGGAGGAGGTGAGATTCTATTTTACCTATACATTTTTTTTCCTTTTTTGAAATGGAATTTCGCTCTTGTTGCCCAGGCTGGAGTGCAATGGCGAGATCTCAGTTCACTGAAACCCCTGCCTCCCTGGTTCAAGCGATCTTCCTGCCTCAGCCTCCCAAGGAGCTGTGGTTACAGGCACCCACCACCATGCCCAGCTAATTTTTATATTTTTCAGTATAGCTGGGGTTTCATCATGTTGGCCAGGCTGGCAAAAATAATTACTGAAAGGGCTTCCACTCTCAGGTCTGACATGTAAAGAGCTTGGAAGTTATCTCATCTTTATCATAGAAAAAAAAAAGCTGAATAAACTGGAAATCAGTGACTTTTCTTGTACTCCTCAGAGACCTGAAGTTGCAAGGCACACTGCCACACTGAAATTTGGACAGACAGGCAAACAGGGAATTGCCACTGAGATCAGCTAACCTGGAACATCAGGTTCTAAAGCAGGAACTGCCGGGGACACTGTAACTGGTAATTTTGATGAAGTGGAATAGCTGAAAGTGAGCAACATCTGGGGGGCTGCAGTTTTAGAAGTCTCCACACTTTTGTGGGTTTTACCTCTAGGCACCTCATCAGGTTTTCATGGTGGATCTAAGGAAAATCTTGTTATGTCTCTGGCAGAGGAAAGGGAAAAGTAACCATTTAGAAATATACCCAGAGCATTCTCTATAACAAAGGCCTTTCAACGGGAAAGGATTTTTATCAGAGCCTTACCTCATCTGGGAGGAAGGGCAATTATGTGCCTCTAGTACCTCCTAGCTTTCCCATGTCACCTAAAGGTGATGTCACAGCACAGAGTGCACGTGTGAAGGTCGCAGCTTGGAAAAACAGGTCCACTAAATGACTGATGTGTATTTCATCATAACACTATAGAATGCTTCCCCTCCCAGACATCTTACTATCATATCAATAGGACTCCAGTAGAATAACAGTGGCTTACCACTGACGGAGCTGCAAGGTGCAGACTATATTCAAGAAGCAAGTCTTAGAGAAATCTAACGACAACAGGGGAGACAAAAATAAGGACATATAGGAATTTGAAGTCTCCATAACCCACAGGGAGGGCAAGCACTAAGCACAGCCTGACTTTTGGCCAGATTAACATAAAACCTCACACTACAGGTCTGTTTACCTCAGGTTCTATTATGTGATACACCGTATACAAAAACAATAAAAATGCAACATCATATAGAACAGCAATAAAAATGCAAGGAATGCTAATAAGCATAATAATAATAAATTTTTTAAAAAAGTAGAGTCTGAAGAAACAAAGTAAGATTCAGAACCACTCAGATATGACACAGACTATGGAATTAACAGATAGAAAATTTAAAATATCTATGATTAATATGTTAAGGATGCTAATGAAAAAAGTAGGCAACATGCAAGGCAGATGGGTAATGTAAGCAAAGAAATGAAATATTAAGAAAGAATCAAAAAGAAATGTTAGAGATAAAAAACACTGTGACAAAAATGAAGAAGGGCTTTGAAGGGCTCATCAGCAGTCTAGACATGATCAAGGAAAGAATCACTAAGCTTGAAGATACAGCAATAGAAACTTGCCAAACTGAAATGCAAAGAAGAAAAAAGAATTTTAAAATGAAACACAATATCCAAGAACTGTGAGATGATTTCAAAAGATGTAACGTATGTGTCATAGGAATAACAGAAGAAGAAGAAAGAGAAAGTGGAACAGAAGAAATATTTAAAGTAACAAATGCCTGGGGAACTTTCCAAAATTCCCCAGACGCCAAACCACAAATCCAGAAAGCTCAGAGAAACCAAGTAGGATAAATGCCAAAAAATCTACTTCTAGGCATATCATATTCAAGCTGTGGAAAACCAAAAATCTTTAAGGAAGGCAAGTTGGGGGAGGTGGGCATGGTAACACCTTACCTGTAGAAGAACAAGGTTAAGGATTACAGTGGACTTCTTGTTAGAAATCATGCAAGCAAGGAAAGAATGGAGTGGAATAAAGTGTTGAAAGAAAAAATCTAACAGTCTAGAATTCTATCCAGTGAAATTATCCTTTAAAAGAGAAGAAACTTAGACCCTCTGACAAATAAAAACTGAGAGAATTCATTGCAAGGTAGCTGCCCTGCAAGGAATGTTGAAAGTGCTTCACAAAGAAGAAAAATGATATAGGTCAAAAATTCAGATTTACATGAATAAAGGAAGACTATTGAAGAAGGAATAAATCAAAGTTAAATAGCATATTTTATTTTTCTCATTATTAGTTGGTCTAATGAACATAGCTGTTTGAAGTTATAATAATAACAATGGATTGGGCGATTATAACATATGAAGAAGTGAAATGAAATGAATGCCAGCAATGTTTTAATGCATGGGAGGGATAAAACACCTTTATCTTCTTGAAACTCTTACCTCTTGCAGTCTATTACTTTGGAAAATGGACCTTTGTGACTGACTTGATAAACCACTGGAATATTTTTGTCTCAGGATCTGAATTTAGTCTTAAGAGATTTTTCAGCCATGCAGTCTTTTCTAACTTTGATTTGTAGTACATCTAGAGTCACCACAACTTTCAAGAAAGACCTTAATCCTGTGCACTGTCAGGTCAACCTTTATTTGCTCCCTCTTCCATAATCCTTTGTCTGTAAACCAGAAGTAGAAATCTGTGGAACTTGAACTAAACTCTTCTCAGACTTTCTTTTGGTAAAGTTGGAATTATGTGTGTGTGGAGGCACTGGTTGTTGGAATTTTTAGGTGCACTAAACTAAACTACAGCCATTTGGCTTGGTTGGCCTTTAAGTAATTTCTTTCATTGTGTCCAAGCTAAATCTTATTGCTTCTTATAAATCATCAGCAACAAATCACGTTTATTTAGTTCTCAGTGGAGTGTGGAGGTTTTGTCATGCCACCCTAAATTATTTGCATTTTAAGAGACAGCTTTGAGTCAGAGTTGACATTTGAACCCAGCTTCCTTTAGAGCACATTTTAAATTCCTATTACCATTAAATGATTTATTCTATTTTTTTCTCTGCAAATCAAATGTAGTAGGTAGGCTTATTTTTCTTTTTAAAGCATCTGTTTTCTTCTGTAATTTTCCACAGGCAAGAATGAAATTAAAAATCTGTAGCCTTAGCAGTTTTAAAAATTATATCCTTATGATGCCAAGAGGCCAGGAAGAAAAATTCATAGGCAACTTGCTTTGGAACAATCACTAAAAAAATTTTTTCCATAAAAGGTATGATTTCTCTACTGGATATTTATAAAGATAAATAACCCCATAAACTATAATGAGACCGCTTCATTTCATGAAATCACAAAAGAAACATGCATTAGAGGTAAAACAGCAACAACAAAAATAGAAATCTAAGTCATTAGAGGGATTTGTACAGAGTAATAGATATTTTAAAAACATACTATTAGCAAATTGATTGTATATACACTAATTTTCTGGCTATACTTGTTTTTACCCTGTAAAATACAGTACACAACTGCACTCCTTGAGGTTTTGACAGTTGGTTCTTCTCCATTCCCTAGAACACAATTAACTAGGTTTTATTTCTCATTCACATGGCACTGCATGCTCAGTTTAGAGATATTAAGACAATAGGGTTAAACTCATCTTTTATTGTGTAGTATGTGAAAAGTCTTGAATGGATATGATTCCAAAAAAGCCTGTTTTAATGCCAATGCCATGCAGCTACATGAATTTATATTGGATATTTAGATTAACTTTATAAGAAGGAATGTAAACAGTACCTGGCACAGTGCTTGGTTCATATAATTGCCATTACAATAAGGTGTACAATTCATAGTACAAATGATCATTTAAAGAATACAAGGTACCTGTACCAGAAGGCCCCCCAATGGCTATTATCAGTGAGGGTTTTTCATGGGACGTGACTGAAACACATCATGACAGTACTGGCTCTCTGGACTCTGTAACACAATCAGGCTGATCTGGTCAGCCAGGCTCCCATGTCAGCTGGCTTTATCTAATGAGAGGCACTGGTGGGAGTGTGGCAGGCAAGAAGAAGGGAGACGCCACAGTATTTCTTCTCTCCTTCTCTGTCTCCAGCAGCTTCTTCTGCTGCAGCTAAATCTCTTTTATTGCTCTAGTTTCTGCCAGATAGGTCTACTGTGGTTTCAACTTCTTCCGGGCAACTCTGACCTCCTACTTCTGATAACACCACTTTTTCCCTTTATCCCTCCAGCCTAAGGGTGACAGTAGCTTCCTGCTATGGCTGATCTCTAGGTTGTTTCACAGTGTGAGTTGGCTTCACAGATCTTTCATCACCCATTTATAAACCCCTGCGTCTGGTACAAAAACACAAAGGCAGTTTCTGTTTTCCTAGTTAGACCTGACAAATACATTGACTAACTTGAGAAGAAAAAGGGATTCATTGGAAGACTGATGTGATAGTTTACAAATTGAAATGAGAGCTGAAAAAAAACACACACACAGCTTGGAAATTACAGGAACTAGAATGGTTTTAGGAAATGCAGTACCAGGAATCTAAGGACAATCTCTTGATCACTGCCATTATATGACTCAGCTGCAACTGCCTTCTGCCTGTATCTCCATTGGAGATTTAAATTCCCAGAAGAATCAAAGTCAAGGTTGGGGCACAGGCCTACTCCTGTTGTGGTGGTGGTGGTGACTGAGAGTCAAAAGAATCCCAAAGAATGGAAGGCAGAAGAGTTCATCAGAGGATGAGATATCGGACAGACAAAATAGCAGAGAACGATGACTGTAACCTTGACTTGTCATGGTCAGATTTTGGTCCTGAATCTTATAGGCCCAGGACACTGAATTTTTAGGCACTCTGAAAATGAGTACATATCCCATTTTAATAAGGTTTGCAGAGATTGAGCCTATCAAATGGCTAGTTTGCTAATTTATAATGAAAAAGACAACTGTCAAGTGCATTTAAGATGGCCTGATCAGCACATTTCATTTTAGCCAAACCACATGTAAATCAAATAGTGGAAGATTGATTTGTGAGCATGAAATGAGAACAAAGGGTGTCATTTGAGAGGCAGTTCAAATAACAACAGGTGTCTCAAATAAATATTGAGATGTCTTGAGAGATGTCTCTCTGGTAAAGAGTTTTAAGACACTCACTGTTGTAGGTTGGATTATCTGGAAGCAGATGCTGAAACAATTAGGAGTACACTATGTTTATTAGGACTCAAAACTATGATGGAAGGGGGAGGAATCAGGAAGGGGCAGTGGGAGAAGTTGAATTATAAGGCAGGACAGACCTATCAAAGACTTGGCCCACCCAGTAGGGAGCTCTGGACAAGTCCTACCCATCATTATTGTCCAGTATCGGACTGAGATCACCAGGCCTTCATACTCCTGCTTCACTGGGTCACTGAGCATCGCTTACCTTGGGAGAGGCTTGACCCTGAAGGGGCCGTATGGCACATCTTCACATTTACCACCCTCACTGTGGGTGTAAGCTTGCTCTGGAAGCGGCACAACTCAGAGCCACTTAGCCAAGAAACCTCCTCTTTTCAACAAAGCCTTATGATCCATCAAAGAACCATAGACAAAATGTACATGTGTTAAAATGGTGGCAGTGTTTGTATTTCAAGAAACATGTCAATGATAATGCTAGTCACTCTCAGTTTAATAATAACAGTTATTTTTTCTTCCCCATAAAATCTGCCATAAAAACCCGAGTTGAAGTTGACACGTCATCACTGGGTGAAGGCATTCTGAGAGCCCCCCAGGCATGATTCACAGCCGATGGATTACAAAGGGGAAGGGGGAATTGGGAGATTGTATCTCAGTTACTTTCAGAAACCAAATATATGTATGCCTTTGAAGAAAAATATAAGGCCACTTGAAGTTTAATATCAAATTAAATTCTATTTCAATTCAGTCTTTTACAAGGTAACATCAAAAAAAATTTCTGATGTTATTATTATTTGTCTCTGCTTGTCATCATGGATGAACATTTATCCACCACTTACCCTGCTTCCAGACACATTCTTTTTCTTTCTTCCCAAGCCACAAGCCCCCTGTTGTCTTCCTTTTCTTCTGCAATTTTCTTCCTTGCGATAACTCTCCATTGTATCTAGAAGCAAATCTTCTCTCCATTGAAAATTGCTTCTTGCCTGGGTGCAGTGGCTCACACCTATAATGCCAGCACCTTGGGAGGCTGAGATAGGAAGATTGCTTGATCCCAGGAGTTCAAGACCAGCCTGAGCAATACAATGAGACCCCATCTCTGCAAAAAAACAAAATTAAAAATTAGTCAGGCTCTGTGGTGTGTGCCTGCAGTCCCAGCTACTTTGGGAGGCTGAGGTGGGAGGATCACCTGATTTTGGGAGGTCAAGGCTGCAGTAAGCCATGATCGATCATGCCATTGTATTCCAGCCCTGGGGGAAAAAAGTGAGAGCCTGTTTAAAAAAAAAAAAAAGAAAAGTAGCCGGGTGCAGTGGCTCAAGTCTGTAATCCCAGCACTTTGGGAGGCCGAGACGGGCGGATCACGAGGTCAGGAGATCGAGACCATCCTGGCTAACACGGTGAAACCCCATCTCTACTAAAAAATACAAAAATCTAGCCAGGCGAGGTGGCAGGCGCTTGTAGTCCCAGCTACTCGGGAGGCTGAGGCAGGAGAATGGCATGAACCCGGGAGGCGGAGCTTACAGTGAGCCGAGATCGTGCCACTGCACTCCAGCCTGGGCAACAGAGCGAGACTCCATCTCAAAAAAAAAAAAAAAAAAGTTGCTTCTTGCTGGTTGGCAATCAAATTGAAGCATCATAGAATAGAAAAACAGAAGGACAACATAATGTGCAATAAGCAAATGCTTAATTATTTAATCAAGTTTAGAGTCCATAAAACCAAAACATGCACATTTAATTTTTATTCACATACCACCTCATAAACACTCCATAGTAGTATACAGAATGTCTATTTGAAATATAGATTGGGGGTATGTGTTTGTATGCACATATAGACACAAAGCTTGTATTTTCTTGGGTATATTCAATTCTGAGAATTTGCAGAGAACCCACATAAAATGTCTTGATCTACTCTGATTATGCTGCCTGGACAGTAAGAGTCCTCAGTTTCAGTTTTATAAAATTTGGACTCCATTCAGTTGGCCTACACAACAGAAAAATAGAAAAAAAAATGGTCTGGGCATTTGTGGCTCACTTTTGCTACCTGCCATTTTGTGCAATCGAGTGTTGAAGCTGCTGTCCCAAATGTATTCCCTATATTGATTTATTTCTCTTGTATTATAGTTATGATATTTCTCTCTTTTCTTCTTTTTGCAGCTAGGTTGTGTGGTGTCTTCTTTTTAAAATGCACTTGTAAGCATTTAAACTAATCAAGGTAACAAATCAATCTGTAACACTTTGAGAAATTCCTCCAGGTTGAAGAAAATGGGGTACCTATGACAGACTCTTCTATGATAAGGTGTCCCCAGCTGCCTTACGGTATGGCACAGAGTGTTTGTGTATACGTTCTGTCTGTATTGGTCCTCTCCTCATGCTCTTTTACACAGAAGTCAGTAATTTCAGAGGTAACAATCAGAAGTAAATTCAATAGTGCCGATATAATTCTAAATGAAATACAACTCTAATATTTCAGAAAACTTTAGACCCTTAAATAGCTAGAATATTCAAAATACACAATGGCCCTGTATTTTAAAATTTCTTGATTCATTCCTCATAAATTTCTTCTTGCTATTAAAAGACATCCTCTTTGGCAGGCCAGATATCACCAGTCTGGTCATCTTCATTTTTATTAACTCCTAAATCAAGCTGTTTCCACAGCATGCTGTGGATTCCTGCATTAATCTGAATTCATCTTTCTCAAACAGTAGGTCTCTGTCCCTTAAACTCTAACCTCAAATGACAGCAATTTTGGGAGGTAATGGAACTGTTTCATATCTTTAGCGGATGGTGTTGGTAATCAAACTCCATATGTTTGTCAAAACTCATAGATCTGTGCATTCAAAGGGATGGATTTTACTGTGTATAAGTTATACCTCAACAAATCTGACTTAAATAAAAAGAAGAGCTCTGAACAGACAGTTTCCATTTACACGAAATTCTGAGTCAGACAAAACTAACCTACAGTAAGGTTCTCAACCTCAGTGCTATTGACATTTTGGACTGGATTAATCTTTACTGTGGATAGGGCAGCTTTATGGGCATGCAACCTGTGTAGCGGCAGCTTTTTGAGGGGGCCTGTGCTTGACTTCATGCTCTGCTGTCACCATTTAGAATTTCTTAAGTGTCTGACCTTTATTTATTTATTTATTTATTTATTTATTTATTTATTTATTTATTTATTTTCTGAGACAGAGTCTCACTCTGTCATCCAGGCTGGAGTGCAGTGGCACGATCTCTGCTCACTGCAAGCTCCGCCTCCTGGGTTCACACCATTCTCCTGCCTCAGCTTCATGAGTAACTGGGATTACAGGCGCCCGTCACCATGCCCAGCTAATTTTTTGTATTTTTAATAGAGATGGGGTTTCACCGTGTTAGCTAAGATGGTCTCAATCTCCTGACCTCGTGATCTCCCCGCCTCAGCCTCCCATAGTGCTGGGATTACAGGCGTGAGCCACCGCGCCCAGCCAGTATTTGACCTTTAAATTTGTATTTTGTAAGTGAAATCCAGTGGGATGATGGAACCCGCACATGCCCAGGTGTCTTTGTGGGCATGTTCTGGGTCAAGTCCATGAGCACAGCCAGCAGCCAGTCAAGTCCATGAGCACAGCCAACACGAGCACTGACCAGCTGGGCAGGCGGCCCAGTGCCTGCATGAGTGCCTACAGTAGTCTAGAGTGCTGTGATGCCTCAAAGAGGAGGCCAGGCCTGGGTTGTTGATGGTGCCACAAAAGCTGCAGGTGGTGGCAGTGGCCATGACCTCAGCAGAGAGGAGGGGCTCTGCATGGGGGCTGTGTTAGGACCAACAGTGGGAGAAGAGCTTGCCTCTCTGTCCCCAGAGCCCATCATCGCATCAGCTATGCAAATGTTAATTCTCCAGTTCAAGTATCAGGACAGGAACTGCTAGCACTCAGGCAGTAAACTTTGTCGATAAATTATTACAAAATAAAAACATACAAAAATGGGCATTGCAATAAAGCATATCATGGAGTTATTCAACTTCAAAGAATTTAGAATCTCTTGTTATGCAAACTGCAGCAACATTGGAAAATGAATATCCACAGGCTTAGGTATAAATATGAAAGACTGTTAGATTAGATGAAAAAGATCATAGTTTTTACAAGAAGCAGCAAATGAGCCAATTATCAATGAGGAAGGCATTTTAAAAATTATTATTTTCTTATAATTGAATGTACAGTGACAGAATGTGTAAACAAGAATTTTGAATTATGTACAAATCATGAAGCCACTTTTGGCTTCCACAAGAAGGAGAATCACCATAAAACTCTCTACTCCTAAGAATTACCTTCAAATAAATTCTTTTTTAAAAATGAGGCTTCTCTTTTATTTTATTTTTTTAATGATTGGGCAGTAGTTTTTTCTTTTTTTAATTTTCATGTATATGTAGTTGGTGCATATAATTACGGGTACATGAGATGTGAGATAAGCATATCATGGAGATGGGTTACCCATTTAAAATTAAAATCAGACTTAGATGAAACTGATTTGTATGAAGAGTTAAATCTTTTTAGAAAAATTGTCCTATGAGAATCATCATTTCTGCATATTCTAAAATATATAGTTTTTGAAATAAATTATCAGAAATGTATCCCAATGCTGTCACTGCCTATAAAGAGCTTTTAATAGCTTGAGTAACAGTTGCATCAACAGAATATCCTTCTCAAAATTAAAAATTATCACAAATTATTTGCAATCTTGCATTTGCCAAGAGTGACCAATGACACTTTCAATGCTATCAATTACAAATGAGGTCACTAAAATGATCTGCATAAACGTAAGCCAGAACAATCTTATTATCAACCAAGATCACATTAATAAGGTGGTATTATTTACTGTGTTATATAAAGTCATGACATCAAAATGTTTTTGCAATTTGTGAGTTTATGTTGTTACTCCCGTGTTACTAGTACCCCTGACATTTAATGAGTCATAGAGGCCACCTTTTCATGAAATATATATATATTTCATGACCTTGCACTGCAAGGTGCAAGGCAAAGGGGAAGCAGTCACATCTTACATGCTGCGGCAGGAGGAAGAGAGTGAATGGAGAGGTGCTACACACTTTTAAGCCACCAGATCTCATGAGAACAGCAAGAGGGAAATCTGCCCCCATGATCCAATCACCTCCTACTAGGCCCCTCCCCCAACATTGTGGATTACAACTGGACATGAGATTTGGGCAGGGACACAAATACAAACGATACCAGACCCCATCAGGTACCCTCATGTTTTCCCTATGACACCCCATGCTGTTACACTTATGTGTTTATTTGTTTGACTTGTCTATGGAGTCATTGAATTTGGCTTTGATTTCTCCATCAGTGCTTTCAAATACTGGCAGATCCCCCTTTCCTTCTTCCTACTAACTTGTAGGACACATCTCATTGCTTTTAATAGCTTCAGATATTTAATAGTTACAGAAAAAGACGTTTTCTGTAACTTGTGGGGCAAGAAGGAGACAAGAAGGAGACAAGATCTTGGAGAATGCTCTAGATTATCAAGCAGAGACTATTGCTCTCCTCCCTTGCTTTCTCCCAAACAAACGAACCATCTAAAACTGTTCTGAGCCACCTATAGCTGGGTGTGGAGTGACACAAGAACCTCGGTGGCCACCAGCACTATGAGTGTGTTGGGTTAGACCTGAAGCCAGCACAGCACTACATCTCACCCAAGGGCTGCTATAACCAGTCCCTGGCTACTGCCTATGTTTGCTTAAGGCCCTGGGGCTCTACAATCAGTGGGTGGCAAAGGCAGCCAGGCTTGTGTCATTCCCTTTAGGGCAGCGAGGTCCCCTAGTCCTTGTGTGGGTCCAGAAGAGTCCAGGAGTCAGGACTGAAGTCAAAAACCTTAGTAGTCTACTTGGTGCTCTATTGTATTGCGGCTGAGCTAATACTCAAACCACAAGACACAGTCCTTCCCACTCTTCCCTCCGTTTTCCAAAGGCAGACGAGCCTCTCCCAATGGCCACTGCCACCCCAGGCCATGAGGAGTACCGCCAGACTACCAGAGATGTTCTTAAGGCCCAAGCGCTCTCAAGTCAGCTTGTGGTGAATGCTTCCTGACCTGGAACTCACCTTTCAGGGCAATGGGCTCCCCATTGGCCCAGGGCAGGTTCAGAAATGCTGTCCAAGAGTCGAGTCCTGGAATCAGGGACCCCAAGAACCTGCTTGGTGCTCTGCTCCATGGTGGCCATGCTGGTACCCAAGGTATAAGAAGTCCTCTTTATTTTCCCCTCTGCTTTTCTCAAGCTGAAAGAGTTTTGCCCTGTAGCCACCACAGCTGGTTTTGGGCTGAGTCTCACCTAAGCTAGCAAGTCTCAGAGGCTCATCAAGGGCTTTGGTGTAGAAATTGGGTATCACTGCTGGTTATTCAGGGTCCAAGGGATCTTCATTTAGCAGGCGATGAATTCTGTCAGGTCTGAGTCCTTTCCTTCAAGGCACTGGGTTCCTTTCTGGCCCAGGGTGTACCTAGAAATGTCATTTGGGAGCTAAGGCCTGGAATGGGAGCCTCACAACTCTGACCATTGCCCTGTCTTGCTGTGGCTTAGCTGGTATCCAAGATGCAAGACAAAGTCCTCCTCCCTCTTCCCCATCCTCTCCTCAAGTGGAAGGAAGGGGTCTCTTTTGGAGCCACCAGCTGTGCAGCCTGGGGTTAGGGGAGGGGTGATGCCAGCACTCCCTTGGCTGCCCCACCCTGTGTCTCGGTATGTTGTGTGTCTCCCTAGTCCACTGTCTCTGGGCCTAGTTCAGCACTAGGTCTTGCCTAAGAGTTGCTGTGTTTATGGCCTAGACTGTCTTTCAAATTTATTTGGAGACACGGAGCGCTATAGCCCTCAGTGGTGAGGTTTGCAGGCACTCAAGTTCTGACAGCTGGGATCTGAGATTCCCCTCTGGCTAGGGTTGATTTAAATGCCTCCTCTGTGGATGGACATCAGCTGAGTTTGGTCGTTTTTCTTTCTGCTGTAACAGGATAGCACTGAGCTCAATACCTCACAATTGCTGTGTTCTCCTTTCCCCAGTGCTCGGAGAGGCTCTTTGCACCATCCTGCTGCTGCTGGGGGTAGGGGAGGGGGGCACTAGAGATTCAAGACTGTTTTTCCTATATCTTCAGTGCCTCTTTCAGTGATACAAAGTTAAAACCCGGTACTATGAGTGCTCACCTGGTTTTGGTTCTCATGAAGTTGTTTTTTTCTGTGAGGATAGTTGTTAACTTGCAAGGGAGAGCTTTCTATTCTGCCGTCTTGCTCCATCCAAAAAAAGAGGCTTCTCTTTCATAGATTGAATTTGGATGAAGGACTTAGAGTCACAGAATTGACTTGGCTACTTCTTAGCAATTCCTTGCCTTCTCTTGAATATGCAGGCACTTGTCAACCATTGAGGCAGAGAGAAAGTCCCACCTGACATGTTGTTATGCCTGTTTGTCTTCCCTTGAGGACTGGACTTGTAGCTTTCTCAACCTCGTATTCCTAATGTGTAGCAAAGAGTCAAGTGGTAATGAATTCCAGAGATTAATGACTAATTACTATACAACATGATACATTTATAATAGTCACAAGCAATATGCTTTGATACACAAGGAGGGAATGGTCAAATCTACCATTAGGAAAGACTCAGAAATGTAAACTCTTCCCTAAAAATGTATGTCCTGAATCACCAATTAGTCAGTAGGAAAAGGCATTAAGTTTTCTTCTCTATTTTTGACTTGTCTTTTTCAATTATTCTGCAAAGGAACATACAGAATCAAAATAACAAAATGATATGTTTTTTAAATTCTCTACCATCTTTTTAAAACATCAAAATTAATAATAATAATCATATCGGGCTACTCTGAATTTAGCATTTAAAACAGGAATGGTTTTAGCTTTAAGTAAATAATTATAAAAGTTAATTTCTAAAATATTGTCTAGGGTTTTTCATGGTTCTGATTGAAAGCAACAGAAGCTTGATGGATTTAACTTTGGTGGAAAACTGAGCTCATTATAAAGATGATAGTGGCCACCAGGAAACCCAAAGGCAAAATGTAGCTGGATTGAGGATCAAATCAGGACCAGAGACTATCCTAGAATGTCTGGTAGAGCCTTGAAATTCTTTACCATTCTGTTTCCAAGCTTTTTCTGTTTTGTAACACACATAGTTTAACAGCCACTGCTAATGATGTCTGAGTTGGCACATTACCGGTTTCACCATCCTTAATCTTGTTTGCTCTTAGTCTCAGCTCCAACTTCCTGTTTAGATCAGGTGCCCCAATCTAATCAGCTTTGGCTGTGCCACTATGTTCATTACACAGGAGGCAGTTCTCAGAGGTGGGGATGAGAGATTGGACTTCTAACCTAATTGATATCCAGGACAGATATTTCAAAGGCTTAGTTCTTTATCTGAAGAAAACTTTCATCTCAGGGTCTTGGCAGTTGATTTACCTATTGAGAACAGGCATTACTCACTGTTTTACTCTGAAATAATTTATATTCTCTTCAAAGATGGGAACATTCTTGCTCCTTAACAGGAACGTTTCATTGTTAGAACTTCCTTGTTATTTATACCAAGAGTTTCAGTCCACGGTTGCTGTTCTATTTGAAATTAGAGAAGGAAAACAACATAGCACCTCCAAATATAAATGAATCTTAAAATCAAATTTGAAATTCAACCAAACTCCAAATGTACTGGGCTTCTTTCCTGAAGATAACTTGCTGGGGGGGCCAACAGGATTATAATCAGAAATTACATTTGACCCAGAAAAAGTGAAATCATGTATTCTTTTTCACTTGAGAATACACATATCAAGTGTGTGTGTATATATATATGATTATAATATATACACACATATATATACTACACACATATGTATATATTATCAAGTATGTATATAAATACATATTCATATATTTGATGAAAATATAAACTTGTATATTAGTCCATTCTCATGCTGCTATGAAGAAACACCTGAGACTTGATAACTTATAAGGAAAAGAGCTTTAATTGACTCACAGTTCCACATGGCTTGGAAGGCCTCAGGAAACTTACAATCATGGTGGAAAGCACCTCTTCACAGGGTGGCGGGAGAGAGATTGAGTACCAGCAAAGAAATGCCACGTGCTTATAAAACCATCAGATCTCCTGAGGACTCACTCACTATTATGAGAACAGCATGGGGGAAACTACCTCCATGATCCAATCATTTCACACCAGGTCCCTCCCATGACACATGGGGATTATGGGAACTACAATTCAGGATGAGATTTGGGTGGGGTCACAGCCAAACTTGATACATACATAAAACAGTGTTAGCTTTATATAGATTACATATTCTATATAATATATATATTTTTATATATAATATGTATGTAAAGTTTATAAATATAGAGTAGATATTCTATATATATTTTTATATATAATATGTATGTCAAGTTTATAAATATATCACATTTTTTATATATCAAAGTTTTGTATATATAAGCATGTGGCTTTTGGCAATGATGCTACTCTTTTTTAAGTTAAATTAGGCTCTATGACTATAAAACATGACTGAACAGGCTTCTCCTTTGTATTACCATGTAAATGTCGGTGGAACAATTTTATTTTACCACCATCAGACTCTTTATTAGCATTCCCTGTGTTTTCCTCTGGCTCTCCGCTGTACAGACATTCACAGAGCACATGGTTCTAGTCTGCATCAAGGAAACAATGGATTTCAGGGTCTTATAAATATTGAGAGTGAGGAATGTTCAGAGAAGGGAACACTGGGGAAAGAATTTAAAAATATCCTAAGTAGTTGAAAGCAAGCATAGAGTTCTCTCTATTCTTAAGGATTCATTCCCATAAAGTTTCTTTTCTTCATTCTCAGGCAAACATGGCAAAGTACAGGACAGTCTTAGAAGACGTGAGATTCTCGGTGAATTTTAGACAGAAACATACACCCACAGGGTATACTTTATATATACCCACAATGTCAAAAATAATGTGTAAGCTTTAAAAAGTAGTCGTGTATGTGTTTATTTCCATTAGTGCATCAATAAGATGCAGTTTTAAATCAGGAATATATAACTATTGTACAATATATAGAACATCCATAATTTGCTAAATGTGGGACTGAAGGCACAACACAGCCTCCAGGGTCTTCATGTTTATGAGCACTTGTCTGCATTATCCAGGGCTGAAATAAATAGCCGCAAAGCTGAACACTAATCCTCTAAAGCATTTGATGAACATACCTGTTTGGAAAATGACAGGGTAGCCAGTTATTTTAATTGAATCTTTGTTTTCAAGTCAGAGGGCATTTCTCATTATAATGGACCTAAAGAAGTGGAAACAGGCACAGAGGTTGTTACTTGGACACTATGTGTAATCTTATTTTATCATTTTTGTCTCCCTCTGTTTTTCGGTTTTCCCAAATGGGCAGCCTGAATTTGATTGGAACACAAACTGTGGTTCTCTGATTTTTTCCAACACGTTTTTATTTTAGGTGAGATCAAGTTGACCTATTTATATTTATGAGGCATCTGTTGCTCCAAAAATCCTGGATAAGAAAGAATGAATCAGACCATGGGACACTGGCCAAGACTAAGCTAATTTACTACTGCCTTCTTGGGGCCAAGAGAATATGATCTCTCCCTTGTGAAAGGAGTAAGGATTTCTTTAAAGAGAATGGTTGTTTCACCATTAATAATAATAATCCTGGGATCCAGAAAAGCTCAAAGGAGGAAACTTGACAGTCTTTGGAGTGGGAAAGAGAGGGAATTCCTCTTCTTTCTGGCCTTGACCCAGAGCCTGGATGAATCCTAAAGCAGTTACAGTGGAGGGAGTGAGGGCGGGAGCTAGCAGAACTCTACTATTGCCAATGGCAACTCTGTACTATGCTGGCTCCAGGACTCATAGCACAGAGAAGAGGATCATGGCAATGCCACAAAGAAACTTGGTGGTGGACGACAAATTTGTGACAAGTAGGCCAGTGGGTACATATTCAAGGCTGAAGATATTGGGGTATATTCAAATATATAGCTTCATTTGACATCATTACCCGTAGACTCTTTTGCCCTAATAATGTAAAGCTCCCTTTATTTTCATAAATAAATATTAAAATACCAGTTTCTATAGTTTCTTTAATCCAGAAATAATAGTTACACACAATCTAAACATTTTAGTAGGCCCTCCTCTGCTTAGCAGCACCCCTGGTGAGGTCTCATTTTGATTCAAGGCTAGATTCTGTACTTTATTCCAAGTAGCTCCTGCTCTTAAAAGGCTTGCAATCTTTAAAATTACATCAAAAACTATATTTTTATGTGTTCATAACATAGAAGAGAATATTAAAAATAAAAATGTTGTATAGGGAAATTGTTTTCCTTTTAAATATTTTAATCCAATATTTGTATGTGGCATTAACATTATGGTTTCAAAGAATATTTGATGGCCTGAAAGAATATGCTAAGTGAAAAAAAAGTAGAATGCGATTTTGTATATATATGTGATTCTGATTTCTAAATGCATGTTTCATGTCCATAGAAAACAAGCAATGGAAAGAAACCCAGTACATTTTTTAAAAATTTTATTTTATTTTAAGTTCTGGGGTGCATGTGAAGGATGTGCAGGTTTGTTACACAGATAAACATGTGCCATGGTGGTTTCCTGCACCTATCAACCCATCACTTGGTATTAAGCCCAGCACACATTAGCTATTTTTCCTGATGCTCTCCCTCCTTCTGCACCTCCCAACAGCCCCCAGTGTCTGTCGCTCCCCTCCCTGTGTCTATGTATTCAAATGAAACCTGATAAATGATTAGTACTAGTTCTTGCTCGGTGGTGCAATTAAGATACTTTTTATTTTCTCTTCGTATTTTTTTCAGTTTGCAATTTTATTTTATTTTATTTTATTTTTTTGAGTAGGAGTCTCGCTCTGTCGCCCAGGCTGGAGTGCAGTTGCATGATCTCGGCTCACTGCAAGTTCCGCCTCCTGGGTTCATGCCATTCTCCCGCCTCAGCCTCCCAAGCAGCTGGGACTACAGGCCCCTGCCACCACGCCTGGCTAATTTTTTGTATTTTTTAGTAGAGATGGGGTTTCACCGTGTTAGCCAGGATGGTCTCTATCTCCTGACCTCGTGATCCGCCCACCTCGGCCTCCCAAAGTGCTGGGATTACAGGTGTGAGCCACCGCGCCAGCCTGCAATTTTTTAAATAACAAAAATGTTTACTCTCGATACAAAAAAGAATTTCTAAAAATATAGCCTTAAATACTCTTAAAACTCTAGGATATGTATTCTTAAGTGTGAAAAGTAGAAAAAAATAAACGTACGAGAAAAGATTTAAAAGGAATACTACAACTTAAGTAGTAATTGACCTATCTCCAAAGTCAAGCTCTACACATTAAATGTGTACACCTTTTTATGTGTCAATCATTCCTCAACAAAAGGGCTTAAAAAAGAAATGTCATAAAAACAAGCAAAAGTATGTAAATAGTGATTGGATTAGGATGACAAAATTGTGGATGACTTCTCAATTTCTCAATTTCCTTTCCTTTAATGTCGTTACGCTTTTTTTTTTTTTTTTTTTTTTTTTGAGATGGAGTCTTGCTCTGTCACCCAGGCTGGAGTGCAGTGACACCATCTCAGTTCACTGCAATCTCCACCTCCTGGGTTCAGGCGATTCTCCTACCTCAACCTCCCTAGTAGCCAGGATTACAGGCATGCGCCACCACACCAAGCTGATTTTTGTATTTTGGGTAGAGATGGGTTTTTACCATGTTGGCCAGGCTGGTCTCAAACTCCTGGCCTCAAATGATCCGTCTGCCTCAGCCTCACAAAGTGCTGCATTACAGGCATGAGCCACCACGATATCGTTAAACTTCTGTTATAATGTAAAAGCCTAAATAAAAATAACTCTTTTATGTACTCTAATTCTAAAAAGAGCACTGAGTTAAAAATTAAAACAATAAAAACAAATCTAATTGGTAAACAGAGTAAGCACCAATAAAATTATAGAATTGTTTCCCTATGATAGAAATGTATAGATGATTACCAGAACGGTGCTACCTAGACACAGTATTATGTGAGTGAGGGCAAGTTGCCAGTTACTAAAATATCTGGAGGCAGGGTGGGGAAGATGAGCCAACATAAGCTTTGGGGCCAACGTACCTGGGCTTTAACTCTGAATCCACTGCTTACTAGCTAAGACACCTTAAATAAATCACTTGATTTTCTGAGTGTTGGTTTTCTCCCTGAAAGGTAGCTGTTATGGCAATTGCTACTCTCAGGGTTGTTGTGTGGAACTCATGTGAGTGAACGTATATGAAAGGGTTTTTAACATGAAGCACATCTTTAAAATGCCAGTGGCTCTGCCATTAACTCCGATACAGTCCCACAACTGATATGTGGTTTATGCTGAAAAGTCTCCTTTGTCCCACAGCTGGGCCTAAAACTATCCACTATGTCAATTCTGAGCAATTACGTAAAGACTAATTTCTCAAACTCCATGGTGACTCCACAATCCTAATTAATCTTGATCCATAATTTTAATAGACTTTTAAAAATTCAAGTGTACATGCAGAAAAGTGCCTAATTTTACATACATGTAAAATTCAATGAAATTTCACAAAGTGAATACACCCATGTGACCATCATCCAGATTTAAAAATAGGTCACTGCCTGCACACATGAGCCACTCCTAATCCAGCCACTCCCTCCCACTCACTCCTCCCCCTCCTCCCCACTATTTTGACCTTTTTTTCTATATATACGTTAAGTTCTAGGGTACATGTGCACAACGTGCAGGTTCGTTACATATGTATACATGTGCCATGTTGGTTTGCTGCATCCATTAACTTGTCATTTACATTAGGTATTTCTGCTAACGCTATCCCTCCCCCAGCCCCTAGTCCCACGACAAGCCCTGGTGTGTGATGTTCCCTGCCTTGTGTCCAAGTGTTCTCATTATTCAATTTCCACCTATGAGTGAGAACATGTGGTGTTTGGTTTTCTGTCCTTGCGATAGTTTGTTCAGAATGATGGTTTCCAGCTTCATCCATGTAGCTATAATGGACATGAACTCATCCTTTTTTATGGCTGCATAGTATCCCATGGTGTATATGTGCCACACTTTCTTAATCCAGTCTATCATTGATGGACAGTTGGGTCGGTTCCAAGTCTTTGCTATTGTGATTAGTGCCGCAATAAACATACAGGAGGTAGAGGTTGCAGTGGGCTGAGATCGAGCCATTGTACTCTAGCCTGGACAACAAGAGTGAAACTCCATAAAAAAAAAAAAAGAAAGAAAAAGGAAAAAGAAAACAGGAAGTTAGGGTATTAAGACAAGCAAATCTTTTTTTAACACACCAGAAACACATCAAATGCATTTTTACCTTCAAAGGAATCACTCCAGCTAGACTAAGCTACATTACAGCTATTAAATAAAATCTGTTTTATCTCTTATTTTGTGATCATCTCCAGAATATAAATTTAATTATTATACATCTATTACTGTGTAAGAACACAGTGATTCAAAGAACTGAAGACTGAAAGTCAAAGAAAAGGCAGGATTCTTTCCCTCCGGGATAAATATACTTTCATGGTTTTTCTTGTACAGCATCTCTTCTTACATTTCCCCCATTCCCTTCTTTTTTTTTTTCAACTTTTATTTTATTTTTGGGGGGCACATGTGCAGATTTGTTACATGGGTACATTGCATGTCACTGAGGTTTGGTGTACAAATGAATCCATCACCCAAGTAGTGAGAATAGTACTCAGTAGGTGGTTTTTCAACCCTTGTCTCTTTTTCCATCCTCCCCACCAGTAGTTCCCAGTGTCTACTGTTTTCATCTTTATGTCCACGTGTACTCAATGTTTGGCTCCCATTTATAAGTAAGAACATGTAGTATTTGGTTTTTTGTTCCTGCATTAATTCACTTAGTGTAATGGCCTCCAACTACATCCATGCTGCAGTAAAGGACATGATTTCATTCTTTTTTATGGCTGCATAGTGTTCCATGGTATATGTAGCACATTTTCTTTATCAGGCCACCATTGATGGGCACCTATATTGATTCCATGTCTTTGCTACTGTAAATAGTGTTGCAGTCAACAATTGAGTGCATGTGCCTTTTGGTAAAATGATTTCTTTTGACTTGGATATATACCCAGTATCCATTCCCTTTCTAACCCACAGTGTGGCAACTGTGAAGTGTGCAATTCAAATCTCCTTCTGTGTGCAATTCAAATATCTACTGGTGGAGTGGTGGCATAGTCAACTAACAGGCCCCGGATGCTGCATCTTGGGATGCACCATGGTGTTTATATTAAGACCATGCCTCCCCAAGGCTGCTCCCAGTCAATAAGCATGGTGGGAGTCTAGAAGTAGGACATTCCTACCAGATGTAGTGCTTTTCCAATGGACCATCATTTCTTGGGCACTCCCCATTAGCCCAGACAAGACTTTCTTAGATCTGTGCTGTGGCCTGAGGTTCTTCCTACTTAGTCCTTCCTTTCCTCTCTTCTTTCCCAAATGTCAAGCCTGAATCACAGTCTGAAGGCTCTCCCTACTTACTCCAGCTCCCTTCTAGCCTATCCTTTCCTAGTATTTCCAATACATTTCTTGTAAATCTAATCCTTTCTTGGCATCTGTTTCTCAAAGGAGAAACTGATTCACAGGGCAAGTGTAGGACCAGAGAGAAGCAATCGTTGTCGCTCACATCAGTGACCTCAGTGATTGGTCAAAGGGCAACCTGTGTACCCCTCAGGACCATGGAAAATGCTTTCTTGGCAATTGGTTAACCTCAAATAGAATCTATTAGTGGAAGTAGGGTTCAGAGGCAGTAAAAAGGCAATCTCAGACTCGCCTGAGGCCACTGTTCCCTGGCAGAGGACTCTTGTCTGTAATTACAAAGAATGAGGCCAAGTGTTACAGAGAAACAGGAATGAGAGGAAAGTTGGGAGCAGAGTGGTAGGACCTGAGGGGATCTGGATTCTGGAATCTGGAGACCAGCATCATCCATCATGTCTGATCACAAGTTAGTAACTTTCCTATTTGAATCTAGTTTTGATCCCTTATTTACAAATCCTGATTATTGGCTACCATCTTTCCGTGGCTCCATTGATTCTAGAATAAGGCCCAAATTCCTTATATTCCCACATTTTATTTTGAAAAATTTTCAAACCTACTGACGATTTGCAAGAGTAGTAAAGTTAATGCCCTTAGGGCTTTCATCAAGTTTCATCAATTGTTAATATTCTGCTACATTTGTCTTATTGTTCTCTCTGTTTCTGTATGTACATACAAATAGTTTTTTATGAATATTTGAGAGTTAAACTATTTACAGACATCATACTTCATTCCTAAATACTTCAGCATTGTATCCCCCTAGAACAAAGGCATTCTCCTATGTAACCAAAATGCAACCACACATTTAGAAAATGTAACCTTGATATATGCATTATCTAATATGTAGTCCATATTCAAATTTCCCTAATTGTCCCAAAACAATACCCTTCATAGTTATTGGTGGTGGTGGTGGCGGTTGTGGTGGGTGTTATGGTCTGAATGTGTCCCCTAAATTCATATGTTGAAATTTAATTGTCAGTGTGGTAGTATTAAGAGGTGGGGCCTTTAGGAGGTGATTAAATCATAAGGGTAGACCCTCCATGACTAGGATTTGCACTCTTATAAAAGAGGTTGAAAGGAACTGCCTTGTCCCTCATCATGTGAGGACACAAAAGGTACCATCAATGAAACAGGGAGCAAGGCTTCACCAGACATAAATCTGCTGGCACCTTAATATTGGACTTCCCAGCCTCCAGAACTGTGAGCAATAAATTTGTGTTGTTTATAAGTTACCCAGTCTAAGGTGCTTTGTTGTAGCTTACATGGACTAAGACAGTGTTTTTTTTTTTTTAATCCAAGATCCAATCAAGAATTATGTAATGTTTTTAGATGTCATGACTCCCTTAGTCTCCTTTAATTTAGAACAGTTTCCCAGTTTTTTTCTGTCTTTTGATACCTTGACATTTTTTAAGAGTCCAGTCAGATTATTTGGTAAAATGCCCTCAAATTGGATTTGTCTGGTTGTCTCCTCATGATTCGATTCAGGTTAAATATTTTCAGGAGTAAACAGAGGTGATGTGATGCCCTCAATGTATTTGCAAGGCTGTTTGCTGGCTGGCCTTGCCATCTCTCTGGCCTCATCACTTACTGCTCTCCCTTTGACATTTCAAGTCCCAGCCAAATGAGCCTCTTGTAGCTCCTGCAGCCTGCCTCTCTTTTCCAGCTTTTACACACACCTCTATGTCTGCCTGACACTCTCCTTCCCTACCCTGCCCTTTGTTCACTTGGGTCACTGATACATATATTTCTGGTCTAACCTTAAATATCACTTTATCCATGAAGCCTTCCTTGACCCCTTGGAGTGAACAAGCTTACCCATGTACTTGTCCAATTATTTTTCCTTCTAGACCACTGGTCTTGAAAGTGTGGCATTTAGATTCCTGGGATCCTGAGACCATTTCAAAGGATTTGTGAGGTCAAAACTAGTTTCATGGTGATATTAAAATATTATTTACCTTTTTCACTGGATTGATATTTTCACTGATGGTGCAAAAGCAATGGTGGGTGAAAATACTGCTGGTGCATTAGCAAAAACAGGCAGTGGCAATAAATTTACTATTAGTCATTGTATTCTTCACTACGAGAAAAAAATGCTAGTTTTACTTAAGAAAGCCCTTGATTAAGCACTAAAAATGATGAATTTTGTTAAATTACTGCCCTTGAATATGTATCTGTTTAATATTCTGCTTGACACAATGGGAACGTATGCATTAAGCATTTTTGCTACTCATTGAAACACAATAGTCCTCTCAAGGAAAAGCTCCTGATGACTGTTTGACTTGTGAGCTGAGCTAGATGCTTCCTTCAAGGAGCACCATTTTTACCTGAAAGAACATCAGACAAACTATGGTTGTTTAGACTTGACTATTTGGTAGAAATTTTCTCAAAAATGAACAAAATGAGCCTGTTACTTCAACAAAAACAACTCACAGTATATGTTGCCAATGGTAACATTTGAGCCTTCAAATAAAAATCGGAATTCTGGAAAAATTGTACCTGCCTGTACAAGCTTGACAGCCTCCTGATGCTTGAAGATTTTTCTGATCTGATTTGTGCTGATATTAGTGAATGTGATTTTTTTTTTTGAGATGGAGTCTCGCTCTGTCACCCAGGCCAGAGTGCAGTGGTGCAATCTCGGTTCACTGCAACCTCCACCTCCCGGGTACAAGCGATTCTCCTGTCTCAGCCTCCCAAGTAGCTGGTACTACAGGCACCACTACCATGCCCGGCTAATTTTTTGTATTTTTAGTCTGATTTTTGACACATATCTACAATTCAAAAATTTGCAACCTCCAGTATAAATGGGTTAAGACCACTGCTCTCTTTTCTAATTACATATCTGGTTGAGGCCAGATTTTCCTCATATATTTCAACCAAATCAACATATTGCAATAGATGAAAGACAGAAGCAGAGATGAGAATCCAGCTGTCTTTTATTAAGTCACACATTAAAGAGATTAGCAAAGTCAGAAAACAATGCCACTCTCCTTATTAACTGTTGTCTTGGAAAATATATTTTCATAATTCTATATTCTTTGTGTTTACATATAATGGGTTTATTACATTATGTTCCTTTTTTTTCTTTTTTGAGACAGACTCTCGCTCTGTTACCTAGACTGGAGTGCAGTGGCGCAATCTCAGTTCACTGCTCTGCCTACCGAATTCAAGTGGTTCTCCTGCCTCAGCCTCCCAAGTAGCTGAGATTACAGGCACACATCACCATGCCTGGCTAATTTTTGTGTTTTTTAGTAGAGATGGGGTGTCGCCATGTTCTTCAGGCTGGTCTCAAACTCCTGGCCTCAAGTGATCCGCCTGCCTCAGCCTCCCAAAGTGCTGGGGATTACAGGTGTGAACCACAACACCCAGCCATATTATGTTATCTTTAAATGAATGGATAAATAAATGTTTTTAAAATGCCCTAGTTTTAATTTCTATTACAATAAATATTGATAGCTATAACCTACATAGCCAAAACCTCTTTGGGGTCCTCAACAAGTTTTAGAGTGTTATAAGGTCTGGAGATTTAAAAGTTCAAGAAGTGCTGTTAAACTAAAAGTTATGTGTGGGCAGAGGCCATGTGTGCCTTGTTCACGGCTATTGTCTACATGGCAGATATTTGAAAAATGACTAACAGTATTTGCTGGAAAAAGAAATTAACTTACTGACTTAACAAATGGGTGAATGAATGATACTTCAGTCTGACAAAAAAGACCAGCATCAATTAAGGATTTTAGGGTAATAGTGAGCAATTAAATGTGTAGAGCAATGAGCACCATAGCAAAAACTTAGGCTATGAACATAAACAATCCTGAGTTCAACTCCTGGCTCTAACCCTTATTAGCAAAGTCACCTTGGACAAATCAACCATTCTGAGCAAATGAAAGCATTCTGACAAACGAAACCATTCAGTTCGTCAGCTGAGTTCACTAATGCAAATTACAACTCTCTGTGCCTATGTTTCTTTTCTTTTCTTTCTTTTTTTTTTTTTAAATTATACTTTAAGTTCTGGGGTTCATGTGCAGAACGTGTAGGTTTGTTACATCGGTATACACATGCCATGGTGGTTTGCTGCAACCATTAACCCATCATCTACATTAGGTATTTCTTCTAATGCTGTCCCTCCCCTGGCCCCCGCTGATAAGCCCCGGTGTGTGATGTTCCCCTCCCTGTGTCCCTGTGTTCTCATTGTTCAACTCCCACTTGAACAATGTGGTGAGAACATGCGGTGTTTGGTTTTCTGTTCTTTTGTTGGTTTGCTGAGAATGAAGTGAAGATAATAACAGCACCTACCTCATAGTAGTAAAGTGCTTAGACCTATGCTGTCCAGCACAGCAGCCACAGCCACATGTGGCTACTGAGGCTTGAAATGTGGCTAGTGCAACGTTAGAAATTAAAATTTTAACTCTATTTTAATTGATTGAAAGTGAAATTAAAAATGTTAAATTCAAGCAATTTTAACAATTTGGATGAGAATAGAAAAGGAAATGACTTTTTGGTACTTGATTCAGATATTAGAAATCTTCCAGATATGTTCATAACAACTTGGGTATGTAATCTACTTTTTTTACTGTACATTTTATAAAATATAAACACAGTATTTATTGTGTTGATTTCATTGGAATTTAAATGTTTCCAATGAAAATTTAGCATCCAAATTGAGACATGTTATAGGTGTAAAATACACACCAGATTTTAATGACTTAGTACCAAAAAATTAAAAAAGAAAGAAAATGTGGGATATCTCATTAATGATTTCTTGTGTTAATTACATGCTCACTGACAAAATATTTTATTAAAATCAGCTTCACTTATTTCTTTTTACTTTTTAATGTGGCTACGAAAAATGTAAAATTACATATGTGGCACACATATTTCTATAGAACAACGCCTTAGCACATTGTAAGCACTATAAAAAGGGCTAGCAATCATTGTTTTATTATTTGTACTATAGAGATAATATTTATCCTACCGAATCCTATAAGGATAAAATGAGATATTGTTTAAAGCTCTTAGTGCAGCGTGGGGCACATAATAAGAGCTCAGTAAATGGTACCTTTCATTGGTAACTAGAGAGGTCGTCGTGTGTTCATGGAAGACTGCTGGTCGATGACAGAACTGGAAGGCTGAGTGGGAGTTGTATAATAAAGTTTTGAAAATCAGGCTGAGAAGTTGAGACTTAATTATCTATGCAACTGAGAGCCACTGAAGCACATGATCTGAGATGTGTTTTAGAAAGATAACTCTGACAGCATGTATCCTCAGAGGGAAGATGTGAGTTTTGAAAACAGTTCTAAGCCATTTGGAGCAGTCTGCTGAGTAGGTTGGGTGATCATGCTGGGAAATGCTGTCTGGGGTCACAAACCAAGTTTCAGTTTGAGTGATGAGTCTGGTTTCATGGGAGCTCATAATCCAGCTTCATGGGTGATTCTGAAAGAGAAGTTTCACAGGCATTTTTGAAAACCAACCGACAGCATCACTGGCTTAAGTAAATTGCCTTCCGCTTTGACTATTTCCAATGTGTATATTTTGGTGTATTTATACAAACAAGCAAATAAATGTCTCATTACATTTTAGTTTATTTGTGTACTCTAGATAAAAGGCTCTTTTGTTATAGTTTTGGTAAGAAAAGTCTCCTGGTCTCAAACACCCTAATCAGTGCTTTAAGTTCCTTTTTTTAAAAAAAAAAGTATTAGTATTATGGATATTATTAGTTGTACATATTTATGGGGTACATGTGATATTTTGATACAAACATAGAATGCATAATGATCAAATCAAGGTAATTGGGGCATCCATCACCTCAAGAATGTATCGTTTCTGTATGATAGACACATTCCAATTTCACTCATTTAGTTATTTTGAAATACACAATAAATTGTCTTTAACTATAGTTACCCCATTGTGCTATCGAACACTAGATCTTATTCCTTCCATAACTGTATTTTTGTGCCCATTAACCATGCCCTCATTATCCCCCTCTTCCCACTGCCCTTCCCAACCTCTGGTAACCATTATTCTATTCTCTATGAGTTCAATGTATTTTTTAGTTCCCACATATGAGTGAGAATATGTGATATATGTCTTTTGGTGCCTGGCTTATTTCACTTAACATAATGTCCTCCAGTTCCATGAATGCTGTTGTAAATGACAGGCTTTCCTTCTTTCTATGGCTGAATAATATTTCATACACACACACACACACACACACACACACACACACACACACACACACACCACATTTTCTTTATCCATTCATCTGTTGATGGACACTCTGATTGATTCCAAATCTTGGCTATTGTGAATAGTGCTGCAATAAACATGGAAGGGTAGATATCTCTACAATATACTGATTTTATTTTGGGGGGTTTATACCTAGCAATGGGATTGCTGGATCACATGGTAGTTCTATTTTTAATTTTTTAGAGAACATCCAAACAGTTCTCCACAATGGCTTACATTCCAACGAACAGTGTACGAGAGTTCCCCTTTCCCCACATCCTTGCCAGCATTCATTATTGCCTGCCTTTTGGATACAAGCCATTTTAACTATGGTGAGATGATATCTCATAGTGGCTTTGGTTTGCGTTTCTCTGATGATTAGTGATGCTGATAACTTTTTCATATACTTATTGGCCAATTGTATGTCTTCTTTTGAGAAATGTCTGTTCAAGTCTTGTGCCCATTTTTTTTTGACTGGATTATTTGTTTTTTCCTATTGAGTTGTTTGAGCTGCTTAAATATTCTGGTTATTAATCCCCTATCAGATGAGTAGATTACAAATATTTTCACTCATTCTGTGTGTTGTCTCTTCACTTCATTGATTGTTTCCTTTGCTGTGCAGAAGCTTTTTAACTTGATGTGATCCCAGTTGTCCATTTTTGCTTTGGTTGCCTGTGCATTTGGTTGCCTGTGTCATTACTCAAAACATTTTTGCCCAGTCCAATGTTCCAGAGAGTTTCTCCAATGTCCTCTTGTAGTAGTTTCAGTTTAAGGTCTTAGATTCAAGTTTTTAATCCATTTGTATTTGATTTCTGTATATGGTGAGAGCGGGGTCTAGTTTCATTCTTCTGCATATAAATACTCAGTTTTCCCAGCACCATTTATTGAAAAGATTGACCTTTTCCAATGTATATTCTTGGCACCTTTATAAAAAATGAGTTGATTGTAAATGTATGGATCTATTCCTGGGTTCTCTCTGTTGTTCCATTGGTCTCTATGTCTGTTTTCATGCTAGCACCATGCTGTTTTGGTTACTATATCTCTGGGTATAATAGAAGTCAGGTAAGGTGATTCCTTCAACTTTGTTCTTTTTTCTTAGGATAGGTTTGGCTATTCTGGGTATTCTGTGGTTCCATATAAATTTTAGGATTATTTTTTCTATTTCTGTGAAGAATATTATTGGTATTGTGATAGCAATTACCTTGAATCTGTAGATTGCTTTGGGTAGTATGTACATTTTAACAATATTGATTCTTTCAGTTCATGAACAGGAAATATCTTTTTATTTTTTCTATGTCCTCTTTAATTCCTTTCATCAATGTTTTATGGTTTTCACTGTAGAGATACTTTACTTCTTTGATTAAGTTTATTCCTAAAGATTTTATTTTATTTGTAGCTAAATTTGGGATTACTTTCTCAGTTTTTCAGATTGATCATTATTGGCATATAGAAATACTACCGATTTTTGTAAGTTGATTTTGTATCCTGCACTTTTACTGAATTTATTTATCAGTTATAATATAATAGTTTTTGGTGGAGTCCTTAGGTTTTTCTAAATATAAGATCATATCATCTGCAAACAAGCACAATTTGACTTCTTCCTTTCCAATTTGGATGCCCTTTTATTTATTTATTTATTTCTGTTGTCTAATTGCTATTGCTCTGGCTAAGACTTCTAGTACTATGTTGAATAAAAATGGTGAAAGTGGACATCCTTGTTATGTTCCAGATCTTAGAGGAAAGGCTTTCAGTTTTTCACTGTTCAGTATGATGCTAGCCGTAGGTTTATTGCATAAGGTTTTTTATCATGTTGAGGTCTGTTCCTTCTATATGAAGTTTTTTTGAGAGTTTTTATCATGAAGGGATGTTGAATTTTATCAAATGCCTTTTCAGCATCATTGAAACGATCATACGATTTTTGTCCTTCTGTTGATAAGATGTTTCACATTTATTGATTTGCATATGTTGAACCATCCTTGCATATGTGGGATGAATCCCACTTGGTCATGAAGAATAATCTTTTTACTGTGTTGTTGAATTCAGTTTGCTAGTATTTTGTTGAGGATTTTTGCAGCAATGTTCATCAGAGACATTGGCCTTTAGTTTTCTTTTTTGTTGTTGTTGTCTGGTTTTGGTTTTTCTTTTGTGTAAATAAACCCACCCTTCCCTAGGAAATCTCTGGGTCCCTAAAGAAACAGAATTGATATCCTATAGTCAGCACTGCCTTTAGATCCAAGCAAAAGTAGCCCCAGTCCTAGGCCCCACATTTTAGAGGGTTCTGGGATGGCCCTTCTGTTGTACTTCTCTCCTTTATTAGTTACCTAATTCTGCATTTAAAAATCACCACAAAACTTAGTGGCTTAAAATGACAATAGTCATTTATAGGTGAAACAATAAATTTCTCTTTTAAAGCCACCCTGTTTATGGCATTTTGTCGTGGCAGTCCAAGCAGTCAAATATGCTTGTGCTCATGGAACAAAATGGAAGACGGATAGGAAGTACAGTGTCAGTGAGCCACAGGCAGGACCCTGTCTCCTCCACCGTCTTATTTTAACATGAAACTTTAAGGAATCTGAAAATTATGAACTCAAACTTGACCAGGTTGTTACGAAGGCATATATGTCAATGTAGTGGGATACAACTTATTTTACCTATCAGTTTGTTGGCATGGTTTTCCTTTTAGGTAACTGGATATATGGTATGTAGGCAGCCTCCATTTATACCCTTGTATTGCACCTCACAGTGTTAGGGGTGCATAAGATTTTAGTTCACATAGATTTTTATTGTAGGAAAGAGGAAATCTTAAGAACGTGCTATGTTGCATTACGATTATTGTAATGAACACACCAAATTCCAAAAAGAAGTGTGCTATTACACATCAGGCCCAATGTGGTGGCACAATTTGGGCAGAGGAACTTTTTCTTCCTCAATGCATATTTTCTTAGAACATTTCCCAAGCCTAAGACTGTACTGTAGGTATCAATTGCACATAAAAATATTTCAAGGGGACTGCTAAAGTTCTTGTAAAGAAAAGGCTACGGAATGGGCTTTGAAATAAAGTGTTGTAACAGTCACTGCTGGTGCCCATCTAGGTCCCTTTTACTGGGCTGGAGCAGCCATCCCTCAGCTGCTTTAAGTGTTCACTGTTAACAGTTCAAAGCTTGCCCCCTGTCTGAAGGATTGCCCATGGCTGATGGGAGCTAACTTACTCAGGAGGTTACTCTCCATCCTCACCTCACCCCAACTGACTGACAAAGTGGGACATCTTTGTGGTGTTATTTATGCTTCACAGTCCCTTGTGGATCAGACCAAGATGAGTCTTTACCTGAGACCACATCTTTGCCTAGCCTCTTCCCCTGCCCTATCCTGGTTCACTCTCTCTCCTTCAAGTTTCTCCTGAGAGCACTGAGGACTCTCTCAGTAAATTCTGTGCACTCGAATACCTATCTCAGGCTCTGCTGCTAGAACTGACTTAAGACCATTGAACTTGACAAAGTGTAATAACTATAAACTAATTTCTTTCTTAACTGCCTCTGGAATCCCATTTTGTGGACTTTAAACTCTCATCTAATTTAAAGCTTCTCCTCCATTAGGTCTAAAGCAGGCTTGAAATCCTGCCGTGTGGAAGGGAGTGGGGGTAGCGCTGGCTTCACCATTATTTCTCTACATCTTATAGTCTTCCTACCTCCACCCACAGTGCTGCTCCAGGGGTCCCCAGGGAGTAAGATAAAGCTAGAAAAGGAGCAGAAAAGACGTTTCCTGTTGGGTACAATTGAAGTCTGGCACTGATGCCCCCTGGAAGGAGGGATAGCCAAATGCTAAATGCTAAGTCTTTCACCTCTGAGTTATAAATTTCCTAGAGACACTGCCAACACACACACACACACACACACACACAGACACGCACGCACACCACACACACACCACACACATATCCCACACACACAACACACACACCACAAACACACACCACGCACACACCGCACACACCATACACACTCATATCACACATGCACACACCACACACACACACCACACACACACCACACACACACACACACATACCCCACCACTCACACACCACACACCACACATGCATGCACCACACACACCACACACACACCACACCACACACATACAACACGCACTACACACACAGGAGGGTAGATGGGAGATGGCTTCAACTGTAATTCCCTGGTGTGATATTGTCCCTCCCTGACAGCCATTTCAGGTTCCCCTTCCACCCTCAGCTTCTGCATGTAGCAGTACTCCAGCTTCTCTCTGCCCTGTTCACCTCACCCCAGAAAGGATGATCTCTTGGGAAGTGTCCTTTTCAAGACAACTGACAGCAAGATCCCTTCCAAGGGTTCCATATCTTTGTCTCCTACCTTCCCCCAAAAGAGTGACCTCCCTCCCTCTGCCTCTATTTTTCAGCTCTGGTCTCTTTAGCTACAGCCTCTCACCTATAGATTTTTCCAGATGTGTATCAGGCACATGTCCTCATATCCCCAAATTATAGAAGATGCAGGGGAAGCTCTCTGGGTAGCTTGCTTGACACATCCTCCTCATTTGGTTCACAGTGATGGAGAAATACTTCTATTCCCTGGAAAGTGGAAACTTCATGGTCCTCTGACAACTGTCTCTAAAGAAATACTTATTCTCCCTTACTTAATCTTCAACCTCCCTGACTCTGGCAGAACCAGGCTCCAGCCACTCCCTTTGCAACATGGATGGTCTACAAGGATGTTCTAGCTGGTTTAGTGACTCACATTGGAATGTGAGAGTACTTGACACCTACTGCTGTTAGCGCCTCAGCTAAAATCAACCTGTGGAATTTTATCATTCTACTGTATATTACAATGATAGCTAAGTTTGTGTCATGTCTACTGTGTGTCAGTACTGTTCCAAATCTTTTCTTCTACGTCAAAAATAATGCCTCAGTCCCTACACTGCTCTCTGTGAGCCCCCAGAACAGCCAACACTCATCAGCTGAGGTATTCCTTGAAACATTTCACTATTTTTCTACCTGGTATATCTTTAAACAAAAATGCATGTCAGCAGTTGGCACATGGAGAAAGTCACTACCAGTTTTCCATAAGTTTAAAAAATATTTTGGGCTGTCCTGTGAAAAGTTTCTTTTTCCATCTCAGCGAGTTCTCTGGCTGACGAATGTTCCCAAACCCATATGGCTGCTGATGGTAGGAACCCAGATTCCTGACTACACAGAAAGTGGCCCTTCTGCCTCTGCAACTTTGGGTTGAAGAGCAAAGCTGTGACCTTGGCCTGGGCACTGACAGCCTTTCTACACAAAGAAAAAACACTTTTAGTGTTCCTTCCTTATTCATTTATGTTTGTCCACACTCTCCTGACCTTGAGGACCTTCGTGGAGTTATTACAACATGATCCAACATTGCAAATGCTGAAGTTATTCAGACCTCTAGACAAGGTGACAGACTTAAAGATGTATAAGCCACCCCGTCCCATCCCCAAAGAAACAAATAAACTGCTCCAAAGAAACAAAAAGACTGGTGTGTGTATATCGATAGATAGATATAGTTTTTTTATATAGTTATATATAACTACATAGATATGTTCATAGATATTTTTAAATTAAAAATAGATTTGTGTTGGACAGTAACAAACAACAGACCACCAAACATGGTCTGAAACAAAGCTGCATTTGTTTTGTACCTGGTCAGGGAGAGTCACATTGCCTCCCTCAAGTGTGATGTCAGCAGGTCTCTCCAAGCAGAAATGGAAAGAACTTGGATATGGCAAAAAGAAGGACACACACCCAGAAGGCAAGATTCTGAGTTCAGGTCTCTGGTTGGCCCATGAGGCAGAATGTAAATTCTTCCTTTCCTTTTCTGTAATAAAGGAAAAGGTTTCAAAGGAGTCCACAATTGGTTGCCCGAGTTTCCAGTGGGCCTGGGATCATTCAATAAATGGGCTGAATGCTCAGAGCTTAGCAGTTTTTCTTTAATACACATGCAAACAAGAAAGGGAAATTTCCAGGAATCAGAAACAAAGGAGTCTTTAGACAGTATAGAAGGTGGGAGTTAGAGCTGTGAAGCCCTCCAGGTATAAGTCTTAGATGCCTGTTTAGGCTGAGGTTTTGATGCCTAAGCAGGAAGCAGAGTGACATAGGCAGGCAGGCCGGCAGAACAGATCTCTGCACAATGTCAGGGTCAGAAAAACTCTGCTCCATCTGTAATGTGGGTCTAAAAAGTAGCATTTGGAAGTAAGCTTTCTTTTCCAGGTCTTGGGTGGAAGTATCACTAGTGAAAAACAGAACCTTATGACTGAGCAACGTTGGACAGGACCTACAATATGAACTCTTTGGGCCTGGCAGAACCAGCCAAAAATCTTGCCAATATTGACTTCTGAAAGTATAACTTAGATTCGACATGATGCTTAAAACTCCCTTCCCCATCAGAAGAAAGTACAGAGCAAGGCAATGATGGCCCAGCGGCAGAGAAACTTGCCCCATCATGTAAATATTCTACTATAAATCTATAATCATTTTAGAAAGAAATTTTCTGTGCTGATTTCTATAATTTGGGTACAACTCTGCTGGACACATGAGTGGTATAAGGCACCCTCGATATACATACATTTGATGTAAATTGAAGCCTTGGCTCTAATAATCATCACATTTGTAATGACACATAATAATTTTGCTTCTTAAAATTTAGGATGGGATGGGATTTGAAGGCCCAGGCAGAATTATTTAAAAACTTTTCCTTAAAGTTGCTTCAAAAGCCCTCTTACTAGATGCTGAACACCTGCTTGTCTTGGATTCTGATCATGTTTCTCTCTCTCTCTGAAAAGTATGATTGGGAGGAAAACCTGACCCAATGTTTTGCTGCTTTGTCTTTCCCTGTGCTTCCAGCTATTCAAGACTCTGCCCACTCTGAGAGTAAAGGAAGGCAAACAGGCCACAATGAGTGATAGTGCTCAGTGAGCTTCCCACTTCACTGGAAACCACGGAATCAACGTCAGCTCATGAGGACTTTCTCAAAGGCACTTCTCAAAGAAACTTTAAAACAAGCAGGGGATAAAGTTGAGGCCTGAAGCTGAAGGAATAAATAAAACTGTGAGAAGCAAAAATGGAGACAGGAAGTTTTTCAAAGCTCTCTTTTCAAATGGGTGGTTAGCATGGTAAACACACTACAGCACACTTTAGATTGTAAATTGCAGCCATCTTCAATACCTTTATGAAGTAGCAAGAGGCAGGGGATAGTGAACTGGGTTGGAGTCCCAACTCTTCCATTTAATAGCTGGAAACCTTGGGAGGGTTACTCAGCCTCAGGGAGCTCAAATTGTTTTACACAGAATATGATTATTACGGCTCCTTCTAGCAATATAATTGTATTCTAACTTCCCTACTCTCTTATACTTAGAGGTGGTTTAAAAATGAATACCTAATGATATGCATGCTCACTTGAAATGAGGATGTGTGATATTGCATATTATATTCACATGTGAGCTTTGAACTCGTTCAACTATCACAAACATATATTCAGGCAAATAAGAAAAAGTTCAATGCTTCTGCTTGAAATGGTGAAAATTATCCACCTAAATGGTCGATAGGCACTTGAAACTCACATATCCAAGAATTCCTCAGTCTTCTCTTTAAATCTTATCCTCCTTCAATGCTTGTGTCAGCCAAACTACTATACCAACACCACCCGGGCAACAAAATAGAGCCTCTTGGTCTTTTCTCTTAGCCTCCACCCTTGGAGATGACTAAGCCCTTAAAATTTTACCTCCTCACTGTTTCCAGACTATTTCTCTGAGAAGGGGTGAGGGGCATCGTAGTTCAGACTCCCACCTTTGCTTACCTGGACCACTGCCTGTCATCCTGCCCTCCACCTTCCTGTAGCCATTGTCCACAGTAATCATTCTGAAGCACCAATAACTTCTTGTTGAAAACCCTTTGCTGCCTTTATTCGTACTCTCCTCTGGAGTTCTTTGCCCTACTTGCCATGCCATCTTCCTTCTGGGCCCTTCATCAGGTTAACTTCTACACATCCTTTAAGACTCATTTCTTGCATGAAGCCCTTCTTTGCTCCCCACTCTCCTGCCGTGCTCCACCAGGTAGCCCCACTAGCCCACTACCCTTTGCATATCTATGCTGTACACTCATCATCTTGAATTGCAACTTTACTTCATTCTTTTGTTTTGCTGGCTGCAGAAATGCCATTGCTCTAAAGCAGAACATAGCCATGACCCAGTCACCTAAATCTATTCAGTGAAGGCAAACAGAGGTGAATTGAGATGGAAGCTCAGGGCCCAAGATACATGCCAGAGTCTTTGTCTGATGCCAGTATCCGCATCTGGAAGATACCGAGTTGGGTCAGGTTGATGCTAACAAACTGTGTTTGAGGCAGAGCCATTCTGACAGTCACTTCTGCTTACAAGTGAACATTGTATATGGCAGATGCTACATTAAGGTAATTATTTTACACAAAATATAATCAATTTCCCTGTATGCTTTCTTTCCAGCAAATGATTCTGCATTAAGCAAAGTTTAATGTTTTGGCCTGCCTAGGTGACTTATTGTGGGATGGCAAATGGAAGTGCTCCAGAAACTTGGCCAGAAATTTTCAAGTATCACTGAGTCTTCAGATATTGGACTTCAGATATTGATCAAGGTTCATTAGTTTCTATCTACATGGTCAATTTCTTTGCAAATCGCCCCCTTGCTTTAGACTTCATTTTCTCCATCTGCAAAATAGAGGATGGATGAGATTATCTCTAGGATCCTTTTTTAGTTCTTAAATTCTACTATTCCAGGATTCTTATTTATTATTTCACTTTCCATTTGATCTCTTAAGTCAACTAGTGGTACTGAAATTTAGTGGCAAAATAAATAAATTAGGGGATTATTCCTTGTATAAAACTGATTTGCTGTTGTATAGGATTTATCTTTAAATAACAAATTCTCCTTGCTCATTTAAAATAGATTTGATTACAAATACTTGACTTGCATGCCTTCTTCATCAAACAATGCAGCATTTATTTGTAGGACTGGCCACATAAGGTATAGAATTCAGTGCAAAATGAAAGGTTCTGGGCCCATTGTTTAAAAATTGGTAAGGCTTTCAAGATGGTGATGGCAGAGCATAAAAGCAAGGTTAGGGTTCTTCTGAGAGTAGGGCACTAGGCAACCTCTGACCCTGTCTATCTGTGTTGTTTTCCATATACCCATTAAATAACAAAAGTGTTGGTTAGAAGTAACTATGCCTAAACATTTCCCTAAAACTCTGTATCTCAAGTAAATCCAACAAAAAGGGAAAAAAGATGCACAGAAGGAAACATCACTAAATTTTTTGCCACAATCCAACTTCCTTTATGCCCACTCAATGAAAGAGGCTTCTGCTAGAATCAGACACGGGCTCCATGTCTGGCTTGACCTCTGGCTCCTTAGTGTGACTTTGGGTGATTCACTGGACTTCCTGACCACTTAGTATTCCCCTCTGTAAAGTGAAAGAGCTCATTTTTGGCACTAGGATTCTGTGAATCTTTGCTTGTTTCTGATCCAAGGCTTGTTTCCGTGGCCATGTAATTATTTTTAACTTTTAATTGAAATATATATATATATAGAGAGAGAGAGAGAGAAAGAGAGGGAGAGAGGTGCTCATATTATAATATTATACGTGGACAGCTTATTGAATTTTTGCAAACTAACCATGTGTAACCAGCTCCCAGATCAAAAAGTAGAACACGACCAGAATCTCAAAAGTCCATCTTCTGTTCCCTTCTAGTAGCCCCCATTGCCACAAGGGTAGCCACCGTCCTGATTTTTAATATCATGCATTAAATTTACCTATTTTGAACTTTAAATAAATTGAATCATACACTGTGTATGCATCTGACTTCTTTAACTCCGTATTATATTTTGAAACTTATCCACATGTTTGGAGACCATTCACTCTCACTGATGTAGTGTTCTATTGGACAAATATACCACAGCTGCATTACCATTCTACTCGTAGTGGGCATTTGAGTAAGCTTCCTTTCTGGCTGGTCATGTTTACCAAAAAACTTCACCATATTGAATTCTCAAGAATCTGAGGAATGAAAATTAGTTTACTTTGTTTGATTTTATAAACAATGAGGTTGAAATGTCCTTGTACCTAGGTTTCAAAAAGCCTTACTTAGACTCTTTGTTTAATCTTAGAAGTGTACAATGGGCAGAAGATAATTTTCTTGTTCCTCTTTTACCTCAACTTCTGCTTGACATATCACAATTGCAGGTGAGGCTTCCTAACCTGCAGAAGAAGCAATTGTTGTCATTGTTCATTAGCATCTGACCAAACTCTGTCAGATGATGGTAATAAGACAGAAATGGCTTCTGAGTATATCAGGAGGAAAGCCTTTCTTCCAGAACTCAGGAAGTCTGTGATAGACCAAACCAGACCAGAGTTTGGGTGCTGGGAGCAAATCACACCTGCCAGGAGCAGTGAGCACTTACAGTCTTGGACAAGATACAGATGGGGGCGGGGGCTGGGCTCTTCAGGCACACAGGAGGAATACAGTTTCCAGAGGTATGCGAAGAGACAAACCTGGCAATCAAGGCAGGAGGTCTATGGCAAGGCAGCTCAACAGAAGGTAACATGTAGTTTCTCTCCAGAAGGAACTCAGCAACAGAAGATATGCAAGTTGTCCTTTCACAGTCTGGGCAGAGGTTGGTCTCAGGGAGAACTATGAGTCACCACTGGCCAGGGGCATAACTCCAACCCTGGAAAACCTGTCAAGAATTTAAAAAGACCCAGTAGCCAAGTGCTGGGACTCCAGGCAGGTAACCCAGGATCAGATGGACTCCTGGGACCTCTCCGGAACTTCTCTACCAGAGCCAGAGCATAGCCAGGGTAGACCCAGCAGTAAGATTGAACAGTGCTATCATTCGCTAATTCAAAAAACAATTATTGAGCTTCTAGCTACATGCCAGACCCCGTGCTAGGCATTGGTGGTGAACAGAACACACATAGTAATCACTTCAATTAGGATGCTTTTGGCTGCAAGTGGCAGAATACCCAACTAAAGTTGGCTTAAACAATAGGGCTAATTAGCAATCTCACATACAAAGTCTGGAAGACTGCTGACCTAAAGCTGTCTCTGTAGCTCACCAATGTCAGGACTCTGGCTGAACTTCTGAGTTTCCCTCATGTTCACAAGAAGGTTGCAGTAGTTCCGTGAATCACATCCTCACATGATAGTATTGAAAGTAGGAAGGACTAAAACAACTTCTCCTTCCATGTAATTTTTTATTTTTAAATCTGAGAGAAAAAAATCTTTTCTAAAAGCTTCCCTGCTGAATTCCTCATGTCCCCATGGCCAGAACTGGGTCATGTCACTATGACTAAACTGATTACTGGAAAGGGGAATGAGATGAACACAGTTGCTTAGACCAATCACGAAGCAAGCCCTGGGAATACTTGCCCTGATACCCAAACAAACTCACAACTCAGGGTGATGTCAGCAGAAGAATTAGTAAATTAGTATGGCTGTGGGCCAGACTGTCAAAAATATTGCTGCCACCATCCAAACTCCTGAAAAATGGCTCCTTTCACTTCCTTGGGGTCAGAATGGGTCCAAGAGTTTGGAAATCTCTTTTACTCAACAAAACCTTAGATGCTGTTCAAAGATACAAAACTACACCTCGATAAAAGCATTAAATTCTAGTGTTTTATAGCACTGTAGGACAGCTACAGTTAACAATACTATATCGTTCCAAACAGCTAGAAGGAGGATATTGAATGTTCCCAACACAAAGAAATGAGAAATGTTTGAGATGATAGGTAGGCTAATTATCCTGATCAGATCACTCCAAAATATATGTATGAAAACATCACCATATATTCCATAAATCTGCACAATTATTATTTTTGAATTTTTAAAATGAAATAAAAAAAACTTACTGAACACTGTCTCTGGGCAGGTATGTGTGGGATTTAACCTACAATGAAGAGGTCAAAGACCTCCAGCTATGAGTTCTAGAAAGCTTCAGCCATCAAAGCACCCACTTCTTTAAACTCTACCCAAACAGATTTCTGCTAAAGACCGGCTCATGTTTAATTCAGCCTGCTCTTTCTAACACTGGCACCAAGGGGGTAAAACAGAAACAGCAGCTGTTTTCTGTGCCCTCAGAAGTTTGGCATGTCCTCACTTTAAGTCCTACCACTCAGAATTTTACTTCACCTCTCCTAGAGTCTATTTGCATTTTTGGCTTAGCTCCTGGGATAGTAAGTTCCATATGCTTCATACTTGCTGTGTAAGACAACACTATTTTCAACACATCTTAGAATTACCTCCTTTAAGTTTTTAAGGGTTGCCTCATCTATTCATTTATTAGAGGCTGTTTCATTTATTAGATGCTGGCCTGCAACCCTATTACAAATTGTTTATTCTTTAGAAATAAATTTGAGAAGGAAAAGGCCAGAATAATAATAGTTGGTATTTATCAAACAATTATTATGTACTAGGAAATACTCTTAAGTGCATTTATATGTATTAACTAATTTAATAATTGAGCAACTCTGTGAAGGAGGAATCTTTTAAGAGTTTTTTTGTTTTTTGTTTTTGTTTTTTTTTTTGCAGCAGAGGCACAATGGCATTAATTTACTTGCCCAAAATCACGTAGCTAACAAGTTGGGGAATATTATACCATGTATCAAAAGGAGCAAGATGTTTGCCTCCCTGTAGGGCTCTTGGGTTTTTGTTTTTTTGTTTTTTTTTTGGTTTTTTTTTTTGAGACAGAGTCTTGCTCTGTTGCCCAGGCTGGAGTGCAGTGGCGCTATCTCAGCTCACTGCAACCTCCGCCTCGCGGGTTCAGGTGATTCTCCTGCCTCAGCCTCCCAAGTAGCTGGGATTACAGACGTATGCCACCTTGCCCAGCTAGCTTTTGTATTTTTAGTAGAGATGGTGTTTCGCCATGTTGGTCAGGCTGGTCTTGAACTCCTGACCTCAGCTGACCCATCCGCCTTGGCCTCCCAAAGTGCTGGGATTACAGGTGTGAGCCACCGCGCCCAGCAGGGTCTTTTTCATCTTATGGCTTGCAGGCATCTCAGAGGACTTGCTGAGATGAAACAGAATCATATATATTTCTCTTTTTAAAACTTAATTACTTTTTTTAATTGGCAAATAAAAATTGTATGTATTTATCATGTACAACATGTTGCTTTGAAATATGTAAATACTGTGGAATTACACTGAGCTAATTGACATATGTATTACTTCACATAACTTTTTTTTGTTGGTGAGGACACTTAAAACATACTCTCTTCACCATTTTCAAGAATACAATACATTGTTACTAACTGTAGTCTCCATTTGGTACAACAGGCCTCTCAGTTCTTCCTGTCTAGTGGAAATGTTGTATCCCTTGACCAATCTCACCCCCTCCCTCAGCCCCCACCACAAAAACAAACCAAGTATCTAATAGACAAAGCCAAGCCTAGCCACGGAATCTTTGCCCCTTTGTCAGCTGCCATTCTGTCCTCTCAGACTGTGGTAGCACCTGTCACATTACTCAGTGAAAAACATGCAAAGTCTCTCGGGCAGATTGTCTCTAGATCATAAAGAGGTCATCAGAGCAAAGTGGCAATTTGAGAACAGCTGTAGGAACTGCATTTCCCTGCTGGGGTGGTTTTTAGAATAGCTTTTCAAGTTCAGGGCAGACATAGCCGTCTCTCCCCATTCAATCACATACCCACTGAACTGTACAGCCTTTTGACTGCCTTGGGTGCATGTCTTGTTATAAGTTCTTTGAGAATTGGGACTGTGCCTTAATCACGGGTCTAACAACTCCTTCCCCCAACACTTGGTGAAAGAGTCGCCTTGTGTGTGAGCGCCCTTTCTCCAACAAGACTGACAGTTTCCTGAAAGCTTCTGTGGCATTTCCTTGGCATACAGTCCAATTCTGGAGATTGCCAGGACTTGGAAACCACAAAGAGATACCCCTCCCGAGACCTGGGAGTTCAGAGAAAAACCTAACTGGTGGCTTCTGTTTGTTTTGTTTTTCTTTACATTGTTCTTGTTAATTCATTAGCACAGAAGGAAGCAACCCTCTCTCCAACTCCCACTTCATCAAACTATTGTGTTTCTAAGAAGTTTGAGCCTTTCTTACCATCACTTTCACCACCTCCACCCCGAGCTGATGGAAATCAGATGCTTCTTGTTTTTTTTTTTTTTTTTGAGATGGAGTCTTGCTCCGTCGCCCAGGCTGGAGTGCAGTGGCTGGATCTCAGCTCACTGCAACCTCCGCCTCCCCGGTTCACGCCATTCTCCTGCCTCAGCCTCCCGAGTACCTGGGACCACAGGCGCCGGCCACCTCGCCCGGCTAATTTTTTGTATTTTTAGTAGAGACGGGGGTTTCACCGTGTTAGCCAGGATGGTCTCGATCTCCTGACCTTGTGATCCGCCCGTCTCGGCCTCCCAAAGTGTTGGGATTAGAGGCTTGAGCCACCGCGCCCGGCCAGGAAATCAGATGCTTCTTAAGAGGCAAATGAAGATGCATTGTCCCAGAAGGGAATGGTTGAAGTCTGGTGCTTTGAGTTATGTGAAACAGAAGAAAGGATGGCACAACCACCAGAGGGAGGTTCTCTGATAACAGAAAGGGTAGCTTAAGGGATTCCTACAAACGGCAGATAAACCCAACACCTCAGAGGGAGGATGGCTGAGGGATGTCCCTGGGTCCGGGGCACTAAGTGCCTAACATGAAAAGAGACATGACAGAGCTTCAGTGTGCAAGAAGAGCCCTGTGTTAGAGCATCGTGGAAGAAGCAGTCATGAATTTCAGGCAATAGTAACAAAGGTAACCACCAAGAAGAGAGTCAAGTCCTTCCTACCCCCTACAGTCATGTAAATGCTATAGGTTATTAATATGACCCCAGGGAGAGTAGGGGCTTGTCCCGAAAACATTACTAAGTTGAATTTGTAACCATGCGTGGGGAGTATGGCCCAAGCAAGAATAATTTTTATTTAGAAAAATGTAAAGATGTTTGAACTGTTTTATAATTTAAACTTTTAAATGTGAAATTTTAATTTTGAAAAATAAAAAGAAAATATTATGATGTATTTTGAATCTAGGTGTTGTGGAACAAATCCATAACTAATAAAAATTCAGATTGTCCTCTGAGAGTTAAACTCTAGACCAAGAGTGGGCAAAGTGTAGCCCATGAGGGCAAATCTGCCACCTGGTTTTATAAATAGGGTTTTATTGGAACATAACCACACCCAGGCATTTATGTACTGTCTATTGCTTTCATACTACAACGTCAGGATTGAGGAGCTGTAACAGAGACTGTATGGCCCACAAAACCTAAAATATTTACTGTCTGGTCCTTTACAGAAAAAAGAAAAAAATCTGTCCACCCTTGCACTAGACCAACAGAAAATGGGTGTGGGCAGCCTTCCCCTGAAAGACTCCAGATAGTTGCCTATCAGCAGAACACCTCAGAGCCTGCCTGAGCAGGTGAACAGATTTGAGACCTCTGTAACTTGATTGAAACACTGGAGATATATGAGGCATGGCCTTCCATCTGAAATCTTTATTACTTCCTGTTTTTGAATTCTAGAAGCTTTTTCTGGAATATCAACCTGCTAGTGTCTCATAGATTGCCACATTTCTAGGTCACCTCATGAACCAGTTGCCATTTTTGATGATTATTTATCACCATTCTTGGCCAGTAGTTTTTTAATGCTTCTTACACATTGCATTAGTTAGGGTTCTCTAGAGGGACAAAACTAATGGAATATACATATATAGAGAGTATTGTATTGAATTAGGGTTCTCTAGAGGGACAGAACTAATAGAATATATATATTCTATTAGTAGCCTTCCAGTACTAGCCCATGTAGGCTGGGAGGCTAGGCCAGTCTCTCTTTTCACATTTTTCTGTCTGCTTATATTCTAGCCATGCTGGCAGCTGATTATATTGTACCCACCCAGAGTAAGAGTGGGTGCCTTTTCCCAGCCCACTGACTCAAATAGTTAATCTCCTTTGGCAACACCCTAACAGACACACCCAGAATCAATACTTTGTATCCTTCAATCCAGTCAAGTTGACACTCAGTATTAACCATCACATGCATGAAGTACTGTGCTAAGCACTTTGTACACATTTCCCACTCAATATTTAAAATAGCCCATTCAGGCAGATGCTACTTTCCCCTACTTTGAGATAAAGGATCAGAGGCCTAGGAAAGGATAGAGAAAAGTGCCAAGGACATCAATCTAACAAGTAACAGAGACAGACTCAGACCTACGTCTGCCTGACTGTAGTTCATATGCTTAGAGCCACGCCTTTTCCAATGTCAAGCTTATTCCTGCTCCCAAGCATTTGTCCATGCTGCAGTTAAAGAAGCAGAAAAAGTCCCTCCCTTTTTCTTTTGTATCTATAACCCAAAGCTTATCTCAAACTCCACTTTCTCCAGGAACCCTTGAAATACTTGTGGTCATTTAACCTCACATCTCTTAACCACCTAAACATAGACTATCTTCTACCACTCTCAAATTGCTCAATATGTGTGAATCATTCTTCCCAACCAATTTTTAAATGCTCCCAGAGAATAAATTGTTGCTTAAATTGTTGTTATTATTTCTTTAGAGATGGGGTCTTGCTCTGTCTCCAGGCACTCCTGGGTTGAAGCAATCCTCCTGCCTCAGCCTTCATAGTAGCTAGGACTATAGGCATGCACCACCATGCCTGGCTAATTTTTAAAAAATTTTTTGTAGAGACAGGGTTTTACTATTTCACCCAGGTTGGTCACAAACCTTAAATCATATTTTAAACATAGCCACAACCCTTGGTTAATTTGTATGCATCCAAAGATATGGTGGATCTTATACAAAGATCTGAAGATTGACTTTCTTGTTTGTTGCTGTTATCATTATTTAATTATCCAAGTTGCTTTCTGGTTTAAAAATAGCATTATCCAACTGGGAGGCAAGACAAATCAAGATGAGTTTAATCTCATTTGTTGACATAATCTACTTTCAGACAGAAGAAGTAGGACAAAAGTTTAACTAGTCCTTTGAAAATTTCCTGCTTAGAAACAAAACTATATATGTGTGCACACACACATGCACACATACACACACACACAATAATATGTATGCGTGTATGTATACCTATATACAAACACCTACACATATGTATACATGATTATCCAAATGTTTTATAAAATATTTTTATACTTTATTTAGCTGTAATGAAACGAAAGGTTAACAGTGATTATATCTGGGTAGTAGAAATATGGCTAGTTTTTATTTTCTTCTTTATTCCTTCCTGTATGTCCCAATTTTTTACAGTGAAAATGTATTATTTTTAGAGTCAGAAATTAACAATAGGTGACATATTTTTAAATACCCCTGCTTAGTGCCTAAGAGAAATGATGATAAGTCACAGACACTTGCCAAGATCAGAGTCACGACATTCCTCCAAATACACAATTTTACTAAATATCTCGTTTCTTGCTGGATGTCAGAAAAATTTGAGAGTTCAGTTGATCTTTGCATGACACTACTGCTTATCATTATGATTTATCAAACACTCAATCAAAGCTGATCATGAGACTCTGCAATAATTGAGCTAACTAGTTGCATTGTGTCTACTGGTATGGTCTAATCTCATACATTCAGAAGTGGTCAGTTCATTCTTAGAAGAAGTTCACATATTGGAAATTGTCCTAGTAGACCAGCTGAGAGCGAATGGAACACAAAGAAGATATACTTTAATCGGAGAAACATTGAGTAGAGCTCTAGGGCCTCAGTGGTGAAGCACTAGGTTGTCTAGGTAGACTGCATATGAGAGATTGTCTAGGTAGACTGCTTATGAGAGATCTTTGTGGACACTCCTGGGGTCTGAAGCTGTCCCTAAACCCCTAAAGACTTATGGGCCAACTATTGCAATTTTAGGCATTCTCAAAATATTATGTTAGTTCACTAGTTTTCCAAGAGAGATTACTTGAGTTATATGGGCAGTTTTCTCTAGTTTAGGCCTATAAAAAAGTTCTTTCTGAGAGAATTTGTACCCATTCTTCTTCTATGTATGTATGTGCCACTTATCCATGGTGGGGTATTCATGAGAGGTTCATCAACCCGTAGGTCAGGACTCTGTTATTACAGACTCCAGAACCAGGCAACCTTAAAATATAGTATGTCAGGATTTCTTTCTAAGATTAGACATTTCCTGATCCAGCCAAATACTGACTGAGAAAGTAATAAGCCAACTTTTCGAACTTTGCATGAGCAAGCCCAAGAGTGGCCTTTCTTATCCAAACCACTGCTAAGCCTACAGTGGCCACTTTCCCAAGAGCTGACAGAACTATCTATGGCAAGTAGATTATAGTAACTATCAATTTTTTGCAAGACATATGTGAATTGTACTTTTTAAAAAATAAAATATGTCAACTAATTGTGGAAAATAGGCTGAAGGAAGACGTTAGAAGTCTAGAATCTGGAAAGATCCACAAAGTAAAGAGATTCTGGCAATGAAATAGCATAGCAACTCTTGGAGACAAAATAGAGTTTGTGTTTCAGTTACTGCTGTGTAATGAACTACCCCCAAAACTTGTGGCTTCCAACAAGAGCCATTTTATTATATCCCATGATATTGAGCACTTTGCTACCACATTCTTCCCAAGACGGTTCAAAGTCCTTTGCAATACATTTCTTCTAATATTGCAATCAAGGCAAGAATGTTCACTCCAGCTAACGTATAGACAAGAGATACCCGTCAGGTTTTGCAGAATCTTAGACTTTATGATGCCATGAGGCCTACCTCTTCATAAGAGAAAAGTTATAAATGTCTCTGGGCTACCTCAAATGGATACAGTTTAATCAAAATTTACAGGGGTTTATTGCAACTTTATACATTCATCTCTGTTTCAACATCTCCCCACCTTCCATTTTATAACAACCCTTCACATTTCATCAGGAACAGTGGAGAAACCATCAGATAAAATGTCTTTTCGTTAGCTGATGGGATTTGGTAATACCTCACACCTATTTTCAATCATAGAGAAGTTTCTAGAAAAAATCTTGGTTTATTGATATCACATTAAATGGATAGATGAAAAACAAAATTGTCTAGATACATAGGAAAAGGCAAAGGTAAAATATTTTAGAGAAGATACAGATTATAACTAATTATAACTTTTCAATATGTGAGGAAATACAGAGTGACAGGACTGATAAAGGAGGAAGGTTTCCATCGTAAGGGTCAGAAAACTCAACTCACAGTGTAGTAAGTTAAATGGAATATATTGGCATAAGTCACTGGGTAGTTTGGAGAGAGATCTAACTGGCTTTAGATTACATTTGATCCAAAGCTCAAATGATACCAGAATTTGGTTTCTCTCTCCTTCCTCTTCTCTGCTCTTCCTTTCCTGTGTTGTTGCCTTTCAGGGAATCCTCTTCTCCCTAGTCCCAAGACAGCTACCAGTAACTTCTGGGGGTAAAAGTTTCTAGGTATAAATCTAGATAGGAAGAACCAGTGATAGTTCTCTAAATTTTCAGCAGAATCTTATTCTCTCTCATTGGCTCTGAAGATACATCTGAGTGAATCTTAGTTTGCTATTAAATCAATCAATTTGTTCAAGAAAGTGCATTGAATGGATCGTTTTCAGCCTGAAATACTTTCTCCATTCTGAGTCACAAGTGGGACCAACTCTTCTGGAAGTACCCAGGATGAAAGGCAAAAAGATGTTTTGTCAAGGAAAAATTGAAGGACCATTACAAGGAGGAAGAAAATTCTGGGTGACAAAAATAAATGTTTAGAGTTCTGGTTCCAGGTAAGATGGTGTAAACATATGCCAACCCTTCTCTCCCACTAGATACAATAAAACCTAGATAAACTGCAAGGCACAGGTATTCAAGGTCTCTGGAAAGTGAATATCAGCAGCTGTATTAAGACAGAATACCAGAATTCAAAATAATACCAAATTGGCTGGTGGTGAGTTTATCATTTTTCCCCTCTGGTGTCATTTGGCCTGAACTCATTGAAGCCTGAAACACAAAAGTGAGACCTGTGATGCAGACAGAGAGATATCCATGAGAATCTCTCTAATTTAGGGACAAAGAGCAGAAAAGAGGTATCCTAAAGCACAGAGAGAACAGGGTAAAGCCCCCAGTTATTTTCTTTCCTTCTATTCTCTCTCACTCTAGTCCCCAGGCAATCTAGTGACAAGTACATGGCAAAGAAGAAGCAAATAGAAATCATATAACTAAAATAAGTAATAACCAATATAAAAACCCCATGGGATAGACTCAATAACAGAATGGACTAATTCCTCAAAACCCCCAAACTACCAAAACTCACCCACAATGGAACAGATAACCTGCAGAGCCCCATAACTATAATACTAAAGAAACTGAATTTATATTTTAAAACATTCCTGAAAAGAACAAATTCATACACATTTTTAAAGTTCATAGAACTGTACACCAAAAGAAAATAAGTCAGTTTTACTGTATGATAATTTAAAGATATTTCTGAACCTTTGGAAAAATAAATCTCAGGGTCCAAATGGTTTTACTGGTAAATTCTAGCAAACATCTTACAAAAGCATAACAGCAATTCTACATAATCTCATTCAGAAAATAGACAGGGAGGCAATCTTTTGCAATTCACTTTACAAGGCCAGAATTACCTTGATACCAAAACCAGACACTACGAGAGAGTGAACTGCAGACCAACATTCCCTGTGAATATAGACATAAAAATCCTCAACGAAATATTAGCAAATTGATCCAATAACATATAATAAGACCACTACACAAAGACCAAAAGGGATTTATCTAAAGAAAGCAGGGCTGGATTCAATATCTGAAAATCAATCAATCAATCAATCAATCAATGTAATCTACCACATTAAATGTATAAAATAAGAAAAGCTACATGATCATATCAACAGATGCAGAAAAACACTTGAAAAAATATAACATCCATTCATGACAAAAATGCCAGCAAACTAAGAATACAATGGTGCTTCCTCAGTCTGACAAAAGGCACTTATACATCCTACAACTAACATTACACTTAAAGGTGGAAGATGCAATACTTTTCTTCTAACATTGGGATCAAGGCAAGAATGTTCACTTTCACCACTTCTATTCAACATCGTACTGTAAATCTTGCAACTTGTTCCTTGCAACAAGACAAGGAAAATAAATAAAAGGTACACAGATTATTTAAAAAGAAGTAAAACTCTATTCACAGAAAACATTATCTATGTAGAAAATGTCACAAAATCTACAAAAAGCCCCTAGAACTAATGAATGAGTTTAGCAAGGTTGCAGTGTATAAAGTCAACACACACAATGATACAATTGTATTTCTATATATTAACAAAGTAATGTACAACCAGAAATTAAAAGGTAAAAAAAAACCATTTATAATAACTTAAAAAACAGAACTATAACAAGACATGTACAGTATTTATATGCTGAAAACTAAAAAATGTTAATACAAGAACTTAAAGAAGATCAAATAAATGGAGAGAGATAATATAGTAAAAATGTCAATTCTCCCTAGAAATTATCTTTAGATTTAATAATACCAATGAAAAGCAGGATGTTTTTGTGGACATGTACCAACAGATTTTAAATTTTATGTGGTAAAGAAAAGGAAAAGGAAGTAGAACAGCTAAAAAAGTATATTGATAAAGAAGAATAAAGTTGGAGGACTTACACTACCCAATTTCAACTTACTAGAAAGCTATAATAATCAACACAGTATGGTATTGATGAAGGGACAGAAATACAGATCAATAGAACACATCTAGGAGAAAGTCCAGAAACCAGATCCTTATAAAAACTGCCACTTGATTATTGACAAAAGTGCTAAAGAAATTCATATATCTGACAAAAAAGAGTTGTATTTGGCTGGGCGCAGTGGCTCAAGCCTGTAATCCCAGCACTTTGGGAGGCCGAGACGGGCGGATCACGAGGTCGGGAGATCAAGACCATCCTGGCTAACACGGTGAAACCCCATCTCTACTAAAAAATACAAAAAACTAGCCGGGCGAGGTGGCAGCCACCTGTAGTCCCAGCTACTTGGGAGGCTGAGGCAGGAGAATGGCATAAACCCGGGAGGAGGAGCTTGCAATGAGCTGAGATCCAGCCACTGCACTTCAGCCTGAGCGACAGAGCAAGACTCCGTCTCAAAAAAAAAAAAAAAAAGAAAGAAAAGAAAAGAAGAGTTGTATTCAGAATACGTAAAGAACACTCAAAACTCAGCAATAGGAAAACAAACAACCCAATTATTAAAATGGGCAAAGGACTTACACTTCTCTAAAGAGGATGTAAAGTTGGCAGACAGACACATGAAAAGATGTTCAGCATCATTAGCCATGAGGAAAATGCAAATTAAAACTACTACGCAACTACTTAATTAACTAAAATAAATAATCCCAATACTACTTGATGAGGATTGGAAAGCAACCAGAACTCTCATATGTTACTGGAATGTAAAATAATAACAGCACCCTAGAAACACTCTTGGCAATTTCTTATAAAATTAAATATACATTTACCATATGAGCTAGCAATCCCACTCCTGGGTGTTTTCCCTAAAGAAATGAAATTTTGGCTGGGCGCGGTGGCTCACGCCTGTAATCCCAGCACTTTGGGAGGCCAAGGTGGGCGAATCACAAGGTCAGGAGATCGAGACCATCCTGGCTAACATGGTGAAACCCTGTCTCTATGAAAAGTACAAAAAAAAAAAAAAAAAAAATCAGCCAGGCGAGGTGGCAGGCACCTGCAGTCCCAGCTACTCAGGAGGCTGAGGCAGGAGAACGGCGTGAACCTGGGAGATGGAGCTTGCAGTGAGCGGAGATCACGCCAGTGCACTCCAGCCTGGGTGACAGAGCGAGACTCCGTCTCAAAAAAAAAAAAAAAATTTATGTTCACACAAAAATCTATACATAATTGTTTATAGAGGCTGTATTTATAATTGCCCCAAACTGAAAATAACCTAATGTCCTTCAATAGTATACTAGTTCCTATTTCTGCTGTAACAAATTACCACAAATTTAGTAGCTTGAAATAACATACACTTATTATCTTATAGTGTAGCAGGTCAGAAGGCAGAAATGGGTCTCACTGGACTAAAATCAAGGTTTTTTCAGGATTGCATTTCTCTCTGGAGACTCTAGGGAGGAACCAATTTTCTTGTTTTTTCTAGTTTGTAGAGGCTGCCTGCATTCTTTGGCTTATGGCCCCCTTTCACTTTCAAAGTCAGCAGTGGCCAGTTAAGTGTTTATTACAATGCTGTTTCTTTGGTTCTGACCCTTCTGCCTTACTCTTCTCCATTTGAGAACTCTTATGATTACATTGGCCCACCTGGCTAATACATAATAATTCTGCATGTTAAGGTCAGATGATTAGCAATCTTAATTCCATCTATAACCTTAATTCCCTCTTGCCATATAACATAATATATTCACAGGTTCTGGGGAAAAGGATGTAGACATCTTTAGGGGGCTATTAATCTGTCTACCACAAATAGGCAAATGAATAAACAAATGGCTATACCTCCATACAATGAAATCCTATACAAATCCTATCCTATAAAATTCTATACATCTATACAACAAAATCAGTAATGAAAAGGAATAAACTTTTGATACACAACTTGGATGGATCTCAAAGGCATTATGTCAAATAAATGAAGCCTATCTCAAAAGATTGTATATACTCTATGAGCCCATTTATAGGACATTATCAAAAACATAAAATTATAGTGATGAAGAACAGATGATGGGATAGAGATGGGGGAGGGTATAATTACAAGATGATAGCACAAGGAATTCTTTAGTGTGATGGAACTGTTCTGCATCTTGATTATGGTGGGGGGTAACATGAAACTATACATTTGTTAAAATCATAGACTTGTAACTTCATGTGGGAAGAAAGTCAATTTTATCAATGATAATTTTAAAAATAAAATTTCCAAGTCATACAACTGTATGCTCAACATACACACACACATATACATACACACACACAAAACACACACACACACAGGCTCACTATGGTGCTTAACAGTATTAAGGAACAGGAAAACTGACTAAAGAGGTTACATCAGACTCTAGCACTTTGGCAGTGAATTGAAAAAAGCTTTCCAAGTTCTCATCAAAGCTTCCCTGAAACAATTTATCTGAGCCTACATTTTCTTTTTTTTTTTTTTTTTTTTTTTTTT
>NC_045435.1:155290101-155336199 GCF_002776525.5 Piliocolobus tephrosceles | reverse complement strand
ATACAAAAAACTAGCCGGGCGAGGTGGCGGGCGCCTGTAGTCCCAGCTAGTTTTTTGTATTTTTTAGTAGAGACGGGGTTTCACCGTGTTAGCCAGGATGGTCTCGATCTCCTGACCTCGTGATCCGCCCGTCTCGGCCTCCCAAAGTGCTGGGATTACAGGCTTGAGCCACCGCGCCCGGCCCTGAGCCTACATTTTCTCACCTTAAAATAAGGATAATATTAACCTTATTGGGTTATTAAGATTAGACGACAATGTGTATGTAAATATTCTGACACATAAAAGGATGCTCAGTTGTGTTAATTTTGTTTTTACCAACCTGTTGGTGTGTCTGGACTCTCCTGTCTTCTTTTTCTCACAGATAGAACTTCAGGATCTGGAAAAACCTAATGCTATGAGAGGAGAGACAAATCTTTTAAGGAGAGATAGGTAGGATCACACAAGCTACTAAAGACTCTCCTGAGATGTGGCAGCTCCCAACAAATACATTATGTAAGGTCTATCTATGATATATATTTTATTCCTATTTTCCAACATAAATGCAGTCAATAATTTTCATCAACATCTTTACAGACATCTTCCTTGCCTTCCTCTAATCATACCCTCAGCATCTTATGCCTATACTTCCTCCATGGACCTCATAAATGGCTAATGAGGTAGACTATAATGGAATGGTCATCCATATATGTATTCCTTTGTTCAAACACCACTTACCAAGTATGTCCAATTGCTAGGATTTGAGCTCAACCCCGGAAATACAAACGCAGATCAGCCTCCATCCAAGTCCTTGAAGTGTTCACAGTCTAATTGTTGAGTGTTGCAAGACATGAGATTGGTGGTGGAGGCAGGGGGTGGTAGAGTCTATCACTTTAGATGTTAAAATAGATGAGTTTTCAGTTTAAACTTTGAGAGCTACAGAAAGCTACTCCGACCAGAAATCCAAAAGAATTGAGTGGGAAACAGCATCCAACAAGGGAGACTACCAAAGAGTGAAATAAAAATACATCTGAGAACAGGTGGGAACTAAAAATATTAAATAAAAATGAGCATCTTTCCTTCTAGACTCAATGCAATTTGCACTTGTCTTGCCCACAGAGTGTGAGGACTGTTGTCTACTTGGCAAATGAAAATTTGTAAAAAGACTTGGGTTTCTCATGGAGAAAAAAAAAAAAAAAACAGTGTTTTACATAAGCCTAATGAAAATAATTATCAAGTGGCTACAACTGATGAGTTATATTATTAATCACACTGAGGTCTAATATTAGCATAGAATTAGAAATGACTTCAGAAAATTTCAAATCTGCCACACTTTGCCTATTTGTTCCCAGTGACAATGATCATGCATAATGAGGCATATATTTGAAAGTCTTCCTGTAACCCTGTCTTTCCCAGCTTACTGAGATTAGATGACTCTCTTAAATTGTCCTTCAAACCGAAGACCTTTATAAATATGAGTAATCATGGAAAAAGTGAAGAATAACTATTTTTCTCTACCTGGCATCTAAAATGTTGAATCTTGGATTTCTGAGATCTGATCTTGGCCTATTTTGAAATACTAAACGATGAAATAAAGACCTCCTTAGAATATATAATACACTATTATTTACTATATTGCATTATTATTCACTATATGTTGCATAATGCACAATATATCTCAAAAAAAACAAGCTTATGTATCCTATCTAATCGTATTTGAAGTGATGTACGTTAATTACCTTGATGTAATTATTCCACATTGTATTCATAAGTCAAAATTTCACTTTGTGCCCCATAAACACATGCAAGAATTTGTGAATTTACAGTTAGAAAAAGAACACTTTTTACAAGATTTCCTTGGATGACATTTGACAGTGGTTTTTTACTCATAAGCTGTTATCCTTTTTGTGCCCTATGTCTTTTACTCACCATCGTTATCATACTGATTAGAGAGAGAAATATTGTTTTTTTTTTGTCAGTAGAAGGTGTTTATTGGCAAATTTAGAAGCATGTAGCAGCAAGACAGGTAGATCTCTGGACGGTTACCCCCTAGACTCAGCGCTTACATACCATACAGAAAGAGCATATGTGCTTCAGAAGGAATGTGTAGGATCACTGAAATTGACTCCTCAGGGAAAGGCAAAAATGCTATGTGCCTCATAGCCCATAATTTGCCAAAATACAGGACTTAGGTAAGTACATGTTTATGATAACATCAAGGTTGTCTTGGCTTACGCAAGCAACAGTAAATGAAGTCAAAATCTTAGAGGCATTCCTGGGCCTGGGGTTAGTCAGAAGTCAACATGGCAGATTAGCATCCAACATGAAGTGGCATTATCCTGTGTAGTGTCCAGTGCTGTACGTTTGTTTAGGAGGGAGTAAATGAGATTGAGCCCTGGGAGCTATAGTAGAAGGACACCCAATAGCCCAAAGTTGGAGGGAGCACAAGTGTTCATTGATGGAAGAATGGATAAACAGAATGTGGTCTAAATATACCATGAAATATTATCCAGCCTTAAAAGGGGAGGAAGTTCTGACACATGCTACAACATGGATGAATCTCGAGGACATCATACAAGTGAAGTAAGCCAGGCAGAGAAGGATAAATGCTATATGATTCCACTCATATGAGGTACCTAGAGCAGTCAAACTGATAGAGAAAGTAGAATGGAGGCTGCCAGGAGCTGTGGGGTTGGGAAGATGAGAAGTTGTTTAATGGGTACAGAGTTTCAGATCTGCAAGATGAAAGAGTTCCAGTGATGGATGGTGGTGATGGTTTGCACAAAAATGTGAATGTATTTTACACTACTAACGGCACATTTAAACATGCTTAAGATAGCAAATTTTTATTTGTGTATTTTACCAGAATTTAACAAGAAAAAAAATGTTTTTTTTCCAAAGAGTAGTAGGACAAAACAAGGTGAGAATGGTCTCATGAACTTCCCATCTTCCCATCGCCATAACTTCTAGCAACTACCATTCTACTTTCTCTATCAGTTTGACTACTCTAGGTACCTCATATGAGTGGAATCATACAGCATTTATCCTTCTCTGCCTGGCTTACTTCACTTGTATGATGTCCTTGAGGTTCATCCATGTTGTAGCATGTGTCAGAACTTCCTCCCCTTTTAAGGCTGGATAATATTTCATGGTATGTTTAGACCACATTCTATTTATCCGTTCTTCCATCAATGAACACTTGAGCTCCTTCCAACTTTGGGCTATTGGGTGTCCTTCTACTATTGCTCCCAGTGCTCAATCTCATTTACTTCCTCCTAATCAAATGTACAATGTTAGACACTATGCAGGATAATGCCACTTCATCTCGGATGCTAATCTGAGAGTGATCTCAGGAAAGTCTCATGAAATAATGGTCTCTTGGGAACTCTGTGTACCAAGAACACAGATTCTGCTCATGGGCAGAGACCCAGCTGAGATCTCTCTTGGAGTGGATCAGACTAAGGATCTCCATCATTCAACTGACTCCTCTGGCACAGCCACAGTCTCACCACCAGCCCGCCAGCCCCAAGAACTGGGTTTTGTGGGATGGAACTTGGAAAGCTACCAACATTTTGAAACTTGTTATCTTTTAAAAAATCAGTAGAAATTTTTTTTCTGTCCAGCCAAAGGAACATAGTGTTTCTAGAAGGAAGGATTAATTGAATGCTGCTAAGAAAAAGATGAAATGAGGAATGAAAACATCAGTGGGACTAATGAACAGGGGCATTACTGCTGAAATAATACAATGTCTTTAAGATGTAGAGGTGGGGTTGAAATCACATTGTAGTAGGTGACATTCTCTTCTTCCTTATCCAGGAATGAGTTGGTTGTGGAGATTATCAGCCTGATCCACTCCAAGAGAGATCCCAGCTGGGTCCAGTCTGTGCTCCCCTGGGATCGTTCACCATGGCTAGAAGTTAAAATCAGATTACATATTTGCCAGATCAGCACAACAAACTCATCCTCTTCCTACTTCTCATTTTTTCTCTCCTCCTCGTCTTCATTCTCTGCTGCTGCTGTTTGTTTTCTTTTTCCACCATTGTATTTATTTTCATGTCCTCTCTCTTGTGGTTATCATCCTTGGCCTTGGAATTAAAGAATGACTTGGAGAAGAACTGAGTGGGGAGGAGGGAGGTGTAGAAGCATGGGCCATTCTGACTCTGTATACATTCTTGAACAGATTTAGTTTCTATCCTTGGCAAACTATTTAATATTCCAAATGGCAACAGAAGAGACTCAGCTGAGATCTCTCTTAGAGTGGATCAGACTAAGGATCTCCACCATTCAACTGACTCCCCTGGCACAGCCAGTCTCACCACCAGCCTGCCAGCCCTGATAATTGGGTTTTGTGGGATGGCACTTGGAAAGCTACCAACATTTTGAAACTTGTTACCTTTTAAAAAATCAGTTTTTTTCTATTCAGTTCTCAATGATTTGTGGGTTGGGTCTTCATATATTGAAGTAAAACCCAGTAGGGTTCAGAGATTATAAACAAACCTGGTGCCAGCATTTTGGTTCACCTTACACAATGCTCGTCCTGCCAACTGCCCTGGTCCATCCCCCTTGTGCCTCCTGGTGAGCCTCTTATCTTACTTTCAGTCTAGCTGAATCCAACTTTCTGCCACAAAAAGTTTCTGAGCAAGTTCTCAAATTCCTCCTGCAGACCCTGACAACATGCACACATCCAAGCACATTATTTAGGATTTAACTGTGCAAAGATACATCTATTAATGTGTCAGATGTGGTCCAACAAGGCACAAAGGGAGGAGTAAGTAACAGAGAAGGAATGGGGATGTATTCTAGAAAGTCCCAATGGTGGGAATGAGGGATATTTCAGAGCAAAAATTTAATTATATACTTAATATATATAACCTTTTACAGTCACATTTTTTAAAAGGTTAATTATATTGACTAAGACAAAGCAATGCTGTGTGTTGCTATGGTAGCACACAGATTCTGCTTATGGGCACTAGGACCTCACTTTTATTTCTGGAATAAGAATCAATTTCATCCTCAGCTGAGACATCTAATTCCCAATATCTAGGCCTTGAAATCTATGAAATGCACAAATGCATCAAATTAATTAAGAAATATTTTAAGATATTACTTAAGAATATCTACTAATTACCACTGCTAAGCTAACAGTAATCCATTTCAAACAGCTATTGTGGTAGACAGAGGATTAAGGTGGCAGATGAGAGGCAAGACTAGCTTGCAGTTCCCACTTAGATGGGCAGAGCAGCCTGTGGAGACTCACATTGTGAATTTTGTCCCAAGAACTAACACAGGAAAGTACCAGGAAAGCCGAGAGAATCCACAGACCCTTTAAAGGAACTGGATCACTTCTGTGGGTTCCCTGAGATACTGAAAACCTCTTAGTCGGCTTGCTTTCTCAATGGGGAGGCTCACGGTCTGGGGCAAGTTCTCAGCCCTGGTCACTGGCTGCCTGGAAATAGACTTGGTGCTGTTGTGGGGGCTCAGTGAGAGTGAGACCAGACTTTAGGACTGTAGGCTATGTGGGAGCAGGGTGAGGCTTGTGACTGCTGGCTTTCCTCCACTTCCCTGGCAACCTGTAGACTCAGCAGAGGCAGCCATAATCTCCCTGGGAATATAACTCCATTGGACTGGGAACCACACCCCCATTGCCCACAGCAGCTGCAGCAAGACCCACCCAAGGAGAAGTTGAGCTCAGACACATCTATCCCTGCCCCTACCTGGATGGAGGTCTTTCTCTACCTTCTCTGATAGCGGAAGACAAAAGTCATAATCTCTTGGGAGCTCTATGGGCCTGCCCACTGCCTGAGAAACCTGATCACTTGATCAGGTGTCCTTAGATCAAATTTGAATCCTCCCTATAGCACAGCAACTGAAGTGCTCTTGAAAGCACCACCCCCTGGCTGGAGGACAACCAACACAAAACCAGTGCACTAAACAAAAACGTAACCAAGGAGTCACAGAGTCCACTTCCCTCCTCTGCTACCTCCACCAGAGCAGGTCCTGGTATCCATGGCTGCAAGACCTGAAGAAAGATTACATCACAGGACTCTTTGCAGACACTTCCCAGTACTAACCTGGAGCCTCATAGTTCCACTGGGTGGCTAGACCCAAAAGAACAAAAATAATCACTACAGTTCAGCTCTCAGGAAGCTCCATTCCTAGAGGAAGGGGGAGAACACCCTATCAAGGGAGCAGCCATGAGACAAAAGAATCTGAAGAGCAGCCCTTGAATCCCAGATCTTCCCTCTGACATAGACCACCCAAATGAGAAGGAGCCCGAAAAACAATTTTGTTAATATAAGAAAACAAGGTTCTTCAACACCCCCAAAAGATCATACCAGCTCACCAGCAATGGATCCAAACCAAGACAAAATCTCTGAATTGCCACAAAAATAACTCAGAAGATCAATTGTTAAGCTAATCAAGGAGGCACCAGAGAAAGGTGAAGTCCAACTTAAAGAAATCGAAAACTTGATACAGGATATGAAATAAAAATTCTCCAGTGAAATAGATAGCATAAATAAAAAACAATCACAACTTCTGGAAACCAAGGACACACTTAGAGAAATGCAAAATACACTGAAAAGTCTCAGCAATAGAATCAAACAAACAGAAGAAAGAACTTCAAAGACAGAATACAAGACTTTCAAATTAACCCAATCCATCAAAGACAAAGAAACAAGAATTTTAAAAAATGAACAAAGCCTCCAAGAAGTTAGGGACTATGTTAAATGTCCAAACCTAAGAATAATTAGTGTTCCCAAGGAAGAAGAGAAATCTAAAAGTTTGGAAAACGTAGTTGAGAGAATAATTGAGGAAACCTTCCTTGGCCTTGCTAGAGATCTACACACCCAAATACAAGAAGCTCAAAGAACACCTGGGAAATTCATTGCAAAAAGATAATCACATAAGCACGTAGTCATCAGGTTACCTAAAGTCAAGACGAAGGAAAGAATCTTAAGAGCTGTGAGGCAAAAGCATCAGGTTACCAATAAAGGAAAGCCTATCAGATTTATAGAAGATTTCTCAGCAGAAACCCGACAAGCTAGAAAGGATTGGGGGTCCTATTTTTAGCTTCCTTAAACAACAATTATCAGCCAAGAATTTGTATTCAGTGAAACTAAGCTTAATAAATGAAGGAAAGATACAATCTTCTCCAGACAAACAAATACTGAGAGAATTTGCCACTGCCAAGCCAGCACTACAAGAACTACTAAAAGGATCTCTAAATCTTGAAACAAATCCTTGAAATATACCAAAATAGAGCCTTCTTAAAGCATAAACCTCACAGGACCTATATAACAATAACGCAATGAAAACAAACCCAAGGTATTCAGGCAACAAATAGCACGATGAATAGAATTGTACCTCACATCTCAATACTAACATAATGGGCTAACTGCTCCATTTAAAAGATACAGAATGGCAGAATGCATAAGAATTCACCAACCAAGTTTCTTCTGTCTTTAGGAGACTCACCTAACACAGAAGGACTCATATAAACTTAAGGTAAAGGGGTGGAAAAAGATAGTCCACGCAAATGAACACCAAAAATGAGCAGGAGTAACTATTCTTATATCAGACAAAACACACTTTAAACAACAGCACATAAAAAAGACAAAGAGGGACATTATATAATGATAAAAGGACTAGTCCAACAGGAAAGCATCACAATTCTACCTGTATATGCACCTAACGCTGGAGCTCCCAAATTTATAAAACAATTATTAATAGACCTAAGAAAGAAGACAGACAACACCACAATAATAGTGGGGGGTTTCAGTACTCCACTGACAGCACTAGACAAGTCATCAAGATAGAAAGTCAACAAAGAAAGGATGGACTTAAACTATACCCTACAATAAATAGACTTAACAGATATTTTCAGAACATTCGACCCAACAACTGCAGAATATACATGCTATTCATCAGCACATGGAACATTCTCCAAGATAGTCCATATGATAGGCCACAAAACAAGACTCAGTAAATTTAAGAAAATTGAAACTATAGCAAGTACTCTTTCAGACCACAGTGGAATAAAATTGGAAATCAACTCCAAAAGGAACCCTCAAAACCATGCAAATACATGAAAATTAAATAACTTCTTCCTGAATCATTGGGTCAACAATGAAATCAATATGAAAATTTAAAAATTATTTGAACCGAACAATAATAGTGACACAACCTATCAAAACCTCTGGGATACAGCAAAAGTTGTGCTAAGAGGAAAGTTCATAGCATTAAATGCCCATATCAAAAAGTCTGAAACAGCACAAATAGACAATCTAAGGTCACACTTCACAGAACTGGAGAAACAAGAACAAACCAAATCCAAACTCAACAGAAAAAAAGAAGTAATGAAGATCACAGCAGAACTAAATGAAATTGAAACAAAAAAATAGAAAAGATTTAAATGAAAACAAAAAGTTGGTTCTTTGAAAAGATAAATAAAATTGATAGACCATTAGCAAGATTAACCAAGAAAAGAAGAGAGAATATCCAAATAAGCTCAATTAGAAATGAAATGGGAGATATTACAACTGATACCACAGAAATACAAAAGATTATTCAAGGCGACTATGAACACCATTACACGTATAAACTAGAAAACCGAGAGGAGATGGATAAACCTGGAAATACACAATTCTCCTACATTAAACCAGGAAGATATAGAATCTATGAGCAGATAAATAACAAGCAACAAGATTGAAATGGTAATTTTAAAAATTGACAACAAAAAAATGTCCAGGGCCAGACAGATTCACAGCTGAGTTCTATCAGACATTCAAGGAAGAATTGGCACCAATTCTATTGACACTATTCTGAAAGATAGAGAAAGAGGAAATCCTCTCTAAATCATTCTGTGAAGCCAGTATCACCCTAATTCCAAAATCAGGAAAGAACATAACAAAAAAAAAGAAAACTACAGATGAATATCCCTGATGAACATACATGCAAAATTCCTCAACAAAATACTAGCAAACTGAATCCAATAGCATATCAAAAAGATAACCCACCATGATTAAGTGGGTTTCATACCAGGGATGCAGGGATGGTTTAATATGTATAAGCCAATAAATGTGACACACTATGTAAACACAATTAAAAACAAAAAACACATAACCTCAATAGACACAGAAAAGCATTTGACAAAATCCAGCATCCCTTTATGATTAAAACCCTCAGCAAAATCAGCACAGAAGGGACATATCTTAAAGTAATAAAAGCCATCTACAAAAAACCCACAGTCAGCATTATGCTTAACAGGAAAAAGTTGAAAACATTCACCCTGAGAACTGGAACAAGACAAGGGTGCCCACTTTGACCACTTCTATTCAACATAGTACTAGAAGTCCTAGCCAGAGCAATCAGACAAAAGAAAGAAACAAAGAGCATCCAAGTCAGTAAAGAGGAAGTCAAACTGTCACTGTTTGCTGATGATATGATTGTATATGTAGAAAACCCTGAAGACTCATCCAAAAAGCTTCTAGAACTGGTAAATGAACTCAAGAAAGTTTCAGGATACAAAATTAATGTACACAAATCAGTAGCTCTGCTATATACCAACAATGACCAAGCTGAGAATCAAATCAAAAACTCAACCCTTTTCATAACAGCTCCAAAAAAAAAAAAAAAAATAGATTGGAATATACCTAACCAAGGACGTTAAAGACTTCTGCAAGGAAAACTACAAAACATTGCTGAAAGAAATCATAGATAACACAAAGAGAAACACATCCCATGCTCATGGATGGGTAGAATCAACATTGTGAAAATAACCATAATGCCAAATGTAACTACAAATTCAATGCAGTTCCCATCAAAATACCACCATCATTCTTCAAAAAACTAGAAAACACAATCCTAAAATATATATGAAGCCAAAAAAGTGCCCACATAGCCAAGGCAAGACTAAGCAAAAAGAACAAATTTGGAGGCATCACATTATTTGACTTCAAACCATACTATAAGGTCATAGTCATCAAAACAGCATGGTACTGGTGTAAAAAATAAGCACATAGACCAATGGAACAGAATAGAGAACACAGAAATAAAGCCAAATACTTACAGCCAACTGATCTTCGACAAAGCAAACAAAACATAAAGTGGGGAAAGGACAACTTGTTCAAAAAATGAGGCTGGGGTAATTGGTAAGGCACATGTAGAAGAATGAAACTGGATCCTCATCTCTCACCTTATATAAAAATCAACTCAAGATAGATCAAAGACTTAAATCTAAGTCCCAAAACCATAAAGATTCTAGAAGACAACGTTGGAAAAACCCTTCTAGACATTGGCTTAGACAATGTCAAAAGCTTTATGACCAAGAACCCAAAAGCAAATGCAATAAAAACAATAGATGGGACTTGATTAAACTAAAATGCTTCTACACAACAAAATAAATAATCAGCAGAGTTAACAGACAACTCACAGAGTGTGAGAAAATCTTGGCAAACTATACGTGTTAATATCCGGAATCTACAAAGAACTCAAATAAATCAGCAAGAAACAAACAAACAAACAAAAAATTCCATCAAAAAGTGAACAAAGGACAAGAATAGAAAATTCTCAAAAGAAAATAGACAAATGGCCAACAAGCATGTGGAAAAATGCTCAACATCACTAAAGATCAGAGAAATGCAGGTAACAACCACAATGTGATACCACTTTACTCTGGCAAGAATGGCTGTAAGTCAAAAAAATCAAACAATAATAGATGTTGGTGGGGATGCAGTGAATTGGGAACACTTACACTGTTCATGGGAATGTAAAATAGTACAACTACTATGGAAAACTGTGTGGAGATTCCTTTAAAAACTAAAAGTAGATCTACCATTTGATCCAGCAACCCCACTACTAGGTATCTACCCAGAGGAAAAGAAATCTTTATATGAAAAATATACTTGCACACACGTTTATAGCAGCACAATTTACAATTTCAAAAATATGGAATCAGCCCAAAAGCCCATCAATTTATGAGTGAATAAAGAAAATGTGATATTAATACACCATGAAATACTACTCAGCCATAAAAAGGAATGAAATAGTGGCATTCACAGCAACCTGGATGGAATTGGAGACTTTTAATCTAAGTTAAGAAACTCAGGGATGGAAAACCAAACATCGTATATTCCCACTCTTATGTGGGAGCTAAGCTATAAGGACGCAAAGGAATAAGAATGATACACTGGGTTTTGGGGACTTGATGGAAAGAGTAGGGGTGGCAAGGGATAAAAGACTATACATTGGGTACAGTGTACACTGCTTGGGTGATGGGTGCACCAAAAGCGCAGAAATCACCACCAAAGAACTTATTCATGTAACCAAACACCACTTGTTCCCTAAAAACCTATTGAAATACAAAAAGTTTTAAAAAACAATAATTAAAAAAAAACCTTGGTGGTAGAATTTTTAAAATGCTTCATTCACAGTTCTTGCTCTTAGGCATTTTGCAACCCCAGGAAGGAGAATGAGAGAGCCACAAAAGGACCAGTAAGTGCTGTCACCTGTTAAAGAGGAGAGCTGTAAGGTATCAGAGGAGGGCCTGGTCACTTCTGGCTGAAAAAATAAAAAATGATTTCCTGAAGGAAGTGGATGCATAAATGTAGAAGAGAGCAAAACAAAGAGTGAAGCACATTTGGGTAGGTTCAAGAACAAGATTGGCTCCACCTCACAGAAGTCAGAGAAGGAATGGGTTTAAATCAGAAGGAACGTGGATATCCCTATACGCAGGACAAGAATGAAGAGTACTAGGCCACTGGATTTAGACTTTAGCGACCAGTCTAATGGAAGGTAGAGTTTCAAGAAAGTGGTGGAAACAAAAAGCAACCCATCCTAGAATAATGAAGGCATGTTTTACAATGGGGCAGAGTCAATTCTATTTGTAGGTAGCAGGAAAGGATTTGGAGTAAGGGAGAGAGATGTGATGGTAATTAAATCAGTGGAAGCAAACCAGGCTGGAATCAGAATGTGCACAGGGAGGAGGAAAGCCCTAGGAAGTCTCTCTCTCTCTCTCTCTGTCTCTCTCTCTCTCCTATCCCCTATCCCTGGCCCAGACCTGACTTTCCTTTGTGGCTCTTGTCACAATTTATAATTATCCTGTCTTACTAAGTATTTGTATGTTTATTATTAACCTTCCTTGAATGCACCCTGAAGGCAGGATTATGGACAGTGCTTGGCAAATAAAGAGTTCTTAGTAAATTACTTGTAAATGAGATGAAAAATGAGGAAAAAAGGAAACAATTAAGATGCAGAAAAATGAGGTGGGGAGAAGACAGCTGAGAGAGCGTGTTGGACTCCTTGACATTCTAAGAAGAGTGGTAAGGTCACTACTGAGAGTGAGAAGTCAGAGAGGGGCTTCTGGTGAAAAGAGTGGAAAGTGGCTGGTCAAGAGTGAAGAACAGAGAAGGAAAAGGGTGATTGATGAGCACCAGCACCGGGAGAACCTCGTCAAAGCTGGATGGAGTGATTTGGGAGTGGATCAAACTAGCAAGGCTCTGACACTTTCTTCAGAAATCTTGGCAGTTGTAATGAGGAAGAAACTAAAGCAAATGGAAATTGCTGAGGGCTGGAGTTGGCAAGGCATGTACAGCAGGACAAGGTGGTACCAAACTTTATATGCAGCCAACACTCCCATTCCTGATTTATGAGGTTGTGAATGTCTGGTTCCTAACACAGCCAACTCATTTAAAAAGGATATTCTCAAGAGTTTCGTTAAATAGTGCCAAGTGAAACCTTCTGTTTCAGCCTTACATCCAGTCTACTTTACATTTCCATCTTTTTTGAAGACATAGACCACGATTTGATGAAAGAGCTATCCTTATGGGTCAAAATCTGAGTGGTTCCTTCAAGCTCTTTGATTTCCTGGGGACAGGTGGGAGGCCTTGGAAGAAGGACAGGCAAAGAGGCAGCTGGTGGGAAGATCAAAGGTGGCATTTGTTAACTGATGCCAAAATCAGATCAGAAGCCTATAATCAGTTCCCAATTCTGCCAACTTAACTGCAGTGGTTCTCAAACCTTAGCATTCATCAGAATCACCAGGGGCGTGATTAAGTCAGTCTGGAGGGGAGCCTGAGAATTTGCACTACTAACACATTCCCAAGTGATGCTGATGTCGCTTGTCTGCAGACCACTCTGGAAACCACAGTTCTAACGTAAACTGGTGCCTCTTCATGTTTCCACATACCCCTTCTCTTCCTGCCTTTTCCTGACTGACAGAAACATTTATTGAGTGACTACTCTGTGCCAGGCACTATACTAGTTCTTAGAACAGAGCCTAACCCAGGGTAGGCACTCAGAGTCAATATTTGTTGAATAAAGGAATGAATTGTGGGTAAAATCCAGACACAATCCATGTCCTTGTGGAGTTTATAGACTAGTGGGATTAATTAACATAGTAATGTTATACATAAATATACAATTACGGACTGTGACAAGTGCTATGAAAACAAATTGCAGAGTGCTATTAGAGTAATTGGAAAAACCTGGGGGTAGGAGGTTGCGTGGTAAAGTGTGACTCTGAAGTCACCACTGATTTAAAATGATTGCACCAGGACAAAAGTGCTTGTGGGAATTATGAGAACAGAGCTCCACAGTCCACTCCACTGGTCTTCCCTTTAAATTCAATGGCATCTACCACAATACTGAGCAAAGGATAATTGCTATCAGATTGATGATGTTAACCTAAATAACAGAGAGGGGCTTTCTAAAAGAAAAGGTAACTATTTGGGAATAAAGCATTGCAATGGGAATATGCATGTCATATCAAACTAAATGAATACTCAGGGAGGTAAAACAAAGGTTTTTAAAGGAAAAACTGAGGAAGTTTACATCATTGTTTTGAAATAATTATCCTTGACTACAAAGTTCAATAACAATGGTGATTCCAGTCCAAGGTTAGACAGGCAGTTGCTGGGCAGATGTCCTAGTAGAGGTGTGATGGCTAATACTGTCAACTTGATTGGATTAAAGGATACAAAGTATTGATCCCGGGTGTGTCTGTGAGGTTGTTGCCAAAGGAGATTAACATTTGAATCAGTGAGCTGGGAAAGGTAGACCCACTCTTAATTTGGGTGGGCACCATCTAATCAGCTGCCAGTGTGGCTAGAATATAAGCAGGCAGAAAAATGTGAAAAGAGAGACTGGACTAGCCTCCCAGCCTACATCTTTCTCCCGTGCTGGATGCTTCCTGCCCTCGAACATCAGACTCCAAGTTCTGCAGCTTTGGAACTCAGACTGGCTCTCCTTGCTCTTCAGCCTGCAGACAGCCTATTGTGTATAGTGGGACCTTGTGATCGTGTGATTTAATACTTAATAAATTCATATACATATGGTCTTGCTATATTGACCAGGCTGGTCTTGAACTCCTGGCCTCAAGTGATCCTCCCACCTTGGCCTCCCAAAATGCTGGGACCACAGGTGTGAGCCACCATGCCTGGCCTGCCAGGATTTTCTTAACATTAGTGACTCCATTTTGATTCTGATAATGTTTACAATGATTAACTAACTAGCAACTAGCTGAGTGGCTCTGGGCCAGTCATTAAAGTTCTTTGGACTTTAGGCCTTTTTTCTGTGAAATAAGGGGTAGGGATTCTCCATTTGTTCCAGGACTGGGGTTCTTGACCTTAGCTGCAATTGAAATCTTGCACTTGGGATCACCTGGAATGCTTTAACAAACACTGCTGCCTGTGTCCCACTCCCAGAGACTCTGATTTAACTGCTTTTGGTTGGAGGGGGGGCCACCTGGAAATCAGGATTTTTAAAAGTTCCCCAAGTGGTTCTAGTGTGTATCCACAGTTGAGAATCACTGGGTCAGAGACATTCTAGGTGATTCTATGATTGGTTTTAGTAGCTAAGCTCTATAATATTAGGAGTTAAGTGCCCCCAAAGTCAAAAGTCTTCATCCTTAGTTTCTAAACCAAAATGTATTCAAATTTTAGCTAAGATAGATTCTATTTTAAACAAGCCTCCCTAGCATGAATCCGTGTTTCATATAATTATACTTTCTCAATCTTGGGTGTATGGAAAAATTCATAGAATTTTATTCAACATTTACTAAAATATAACATGAACTTGATCTTGGTAAAACTTCCTTTCTTTCCAGAATCTGTAGGTCTTGCTGATGGCATCTGTTATCATTTTGTTCAAGAGTTCTTAAGAGCCATTTCAAGCGATGCTAGGAAAAACGGCTGAAGACATGCTCTTTATTATGAAGAGCCTGCTCACGTTTTTTTATACTTAGTGGAGACTAGAAACCCCTTTTAAAATGTTTTTTAATTTTGCCTCAAACATGCGTATTCAGCGTTTCTTTTTTTGTTTGTTTGTTTGTTTTTTTTTGAGACGGAGTCTCGCTCTGTCGCCCAGGCTGGAGTGCAGCCTCCCGAGTAGCTGGAACTGCAGGCGCCCGCCACCACGCCCGGCTACGTATTCAGCGTTTCGTTTCTTGACTTGATTAGCTCAGCTAGAAGTATATGATTTAAGATTAGTTTATTTGTTGCCAGTTACCTTAATCCACAAGAGAAACATCTAGTTCATAATTATAACTGGCAACACCTTACCTTGATCACAGTGAACCTGTCCTACCTCAGTATCCCCACCTTTCCTATTTTATGATATTGTCTCTGAGATCCTCTGGTTTCCACCCAGTGGTGTGCTGGTAAATATTTAATAACCATCTCTAGGGAGGAGGGTTGGTAAGCCCTAATTTGTAGCATTTGCCATTTCTGTGATGTAAATACTCTCACCCTGGTCCACTTTAACCTACCAGCATGACATCACTAAACACAGGGTTTGGAAGAGACGTGCATTATTGGCTCTTCCTGAACTGTTACCAGCCAGCACTAGCGCACTACTGCTCCCTCCTGAGGCCCACCCCAGGCAGAATAATATAATCTGGCAGCTTACTACTTGGTACAAATTAGGATGAAAGGAAATCCTTTTATCTCTTCCAAATTCACCTTTGCACCCTCAGTCCCCATCAAACATACAAACCTGTCTCCTCAGATCCCTGCATTCATTTTAACTGAGAAGGCTGGATGGGAACTAAATGTAGATCCAGGAGATCCTGGATTCTTGGACTAGATTTACACTTCTGCTAACACCAACTGGGTACTTAAGCAAATCCCTTAACTTCTCAGAGGCTGGGTTCTTTCTTAGTGAAATAGGGATGATAATAATTTCTACCTACCACAATTGTTAAGCATTGAAAAGATACTACATGTAAGCAATGCTTCTCAAACTTGAGTGTGTATCAGTATCGCCTGGAGAATTTGTCAAAATACGGTTTCAGATATACCCCCCAACCCCCCACATCACACACACCTAGTTTCTGACTCATTCGGTCTTGGATATTCTGAGCATCTGCATTTCTAACAAGCTCCCAGGTGATGCTGAAGCTGCTGCTAGGGGCTACACTTTGAGTATTGCTGTGGTAAAGCATCTTGTGAATTTTAAGGTGTCGTGTAAACATAAAGAGTGATTAACAGATTCTTAATGTCTTGTTTCTCCCTATAAATATATTTAAATGAGTTCTCCAAGGAGACACAATAGTGGCTTTGACAAAAGAATGAATTCCTTGCACTCTACCAGAGGGTTTAATGGGTTACACACTGAAATTTGGGAATGCTAGGGCTGCACCTTGTGGTTTGGAACGGAGTGTGACAGCACTCCATCCCTAGGAATTCCCCAATCCCTGGATAATGAGAATCACACTTTACATGCATCTAGGACTTTACAAGACCCCACGACTGCTCCTCTTCCAGTGCTTCCCAGCTTAGGGCATAGCTTCACCATCCAATTAGCTTTCAGGCCAGAATAAAGTCCTGTTCATTTTATTACCAAATGCCTTTCAGTTCCATTTTCTTCTCTCCATTTTACCACCACCATCACCACCCTAAAATAAGCTTCCATCTTCTTTCAACTTGGTTATTGCAGTGGCCTCCTAAGTGGCTGACCTGCACTTACTCTGTTCCTCTCTAATTCATTTTCATGCCATAGCAGAGTGGTGGTCTCAAAATACAAAAGATCATGTTTCTACCACCCCCAGTGGCTTTCCCCTTGCTCTTAATATAAAGATACGATTTCTGAAAGTGGCTCACAGGACTCTGAGCTGGCCCAAACTAAATCCCTCTAACCTTACCTTGGACAGTTCCCACCACACTAGCACTCAGAGGGAGGTTTAAGTAGTAAGAAATGTTCCTTGTAATGCTTGCAAGACAGTTCAACCTCCAGAAGAATGGAACGTGCTGAAAAGCAGGTATTTAGAGTTATAATCAGCCTGGCAATTATTTCCATTGCTCAAAACCTAGAAATTTCTCACTTGATTATCATATCTACAAGGATCATTATATATCTGAAGATATCAAAGATAAAATGAGGGATAAAGTTGTTTTTAATTTTCAAGAAGGGGCTCAAGATGTTATTCATTTGAGGAATGAGGATTAGACAGTTATTTCTGATTTTCATGGTCACTCAGATGCAAAGTTGCTTTTATTTTCCTCTCGGACTGTGTATGCAATGTGTACAGTTAATTATAATGGTGGCAGGGCAAGGTGCCAATGTTCCTTTTGCATGTCTCTCAATTCTTTGTATTTATTCTGGGTCTCTTCTTTATGAGGCTTTTGTACATCTTACTCCCACTGCCTGGAAGGCTCTGCCGTCTCTCTTCCCCTAGCCAACTTCCATTTTTCCCTTCAGGTTATAGCTCAATCATCACTACCATAGGGGAAGCCTTCTTTGACGTCAAACCTAAATCAGATCTCCCTAATACAGTCTCTCATAGCACCATGGACCTCTGCCTTGGAGCATTTGTCACAGTGAAAGTTTACATTTGTTGTGTGGATTTTAAAACTTGAAATCTAATTTTCCAAGTAGACTCAAGTAAGCCCATATGGAAATAGACCGTGTCTATCTTTGCTCTATCATTTCACACTAAGAACCTGTCAGAATACATGGCATACAGTAGGTGCCCAATAAATTAGAATGTCCATGTTGGCATCTCTTTTGATTATCATTTGATTCCCTATGAGGTGGCCAGAACATACTTTTATTATTATTATTATTCCCATTTGACTGATGATGAAATCAGGGTTCAAAAACATCTGTGTCTTCAGGGAGGAGAGCATCATACCTAGGGGCCTGTCATGGGGTGGGGGGCAGAGGGAGGGCATTAGGAGAAATACCTAATGTAAATGACGAGTTCATGGGTGCAGCAAATCAACATGGCACATGTATGCCTATGTAACAAACCTGCACATTGTACACATGTACCCTAGAACTTAAAGTATTACATACACACACACACACACACACACACACACACACACACATATCTGTGTCTTGCTACAGCCTGTATCATTAGTAAGCGGGGGAGTGGAAACACAATCCCTCCTAGCTAGGTCACAATGTCCTTTGGCGCCAGGGGCCTCATGAATCCTTTCCATTGAAGGGTGAGGAGCATTGCAAACTCATGTAAAATATTCCAGGAGGGGGAACAATGAAAGAGAGAGATGATCTTTCAGAAGCTATTCTCAAATACCTAGCTTGAGAAATGTCAGATCAGATAGTACCCAAGACCTTGAAAAGGGCAAAGAGACAGTGAACTCTGCAGTTACATAACACAAAACTCCCAGTTATCTTTGTTCCTGTTCTCTCTGCTTAGAGATAAGCAGACATCAAAACAGACTGACAATATTGCTACTTATTTAAAGCTAGAAGTTTAAGAGTAGGCGCCTGTTTGACTTCACATAATAAAATGTTAATTGAACTTCACAGTTGAAAAAAGTAAGAATATGTTATTTGCATAATGGCGTATGTGTCAGGTCTTCAGTAAATCTTTGATATCAAGACTCAGTGCAGAGTTCCATTGTGATAGTGGCTGGAATGTTTGAAACAGTGTTTTTCTCCAAGCTTCCTTTGAAAATATGAATTCCAGACTTAATCCGGTGGCTCCTCTGTACTTATGGTATGTGATTTGTTGGGAGAAGCACAGTATGCCCTGGTTTTGGCTTGAGCACAATGTCTCAAACCTCTGGCCTCTGCAATTTATATTCACCTACAAAGCAAATGGCATACACTTATGCTTAATTGCCTCCTTGTGTTGCCCAGAATTTAGTGTCTGAGTTGATTAGAAGTGGATGGCTCTGAGCTAATTCCACTTCAAGAAATTCTCTCTGCCTCTATCCCTAGTACCTCCTTGCTATCTCTTTGTTCCTGTGGATTGGTGGAGTGAGGGGCAAGTGAGGGACAACAGCATCACTTTGGATGAGTGGAGGTAAATACAATAGGAAGTTGGGGTGCTCCAAATAGCTGCCCTAACTCTAGGTCTTCTGGGCAAGAAGATCCAACGTCGCCGCCAAAAAGGATAGCAAGGACTATAGTAGTTGTTTGGGCATGGGTGCCCCTCATCGGTAATAGGTGAAGTGTACTTCTACAGGACACCAGGAGATGGTAGGGACATGGACACAGCTGTCTCATGGCTATGGGCTAAGCTTATAAAGTAGAGAGGTACACTGAAGGGCCCCATTGAGGCATCATGGTCTCAAGGACAATTTTTCTTAAAAATGTTAAAATGATCCCAAGATACCTGAAACTGGAGATGCAGCTACAAGTTATACAAGGTAAGCGTTACCAGAAGAGACAAAAATCACTAGGTTTGGTCCAAGTTAGTGCTGGGAGTTATACCTGATGTAAATGATGAGTTGATGGGTGCTGACGAGTTGATGGGTGCAGCACACCAACATGGCACAAGTATACATATGTAACAAACCTGTACGTTGTGCACATGTACCCTAGGACTTAAAGTATAATTTTAAAAAAGGAAAAAAAGAAGAAAAAAAGAATTTAAATTACATGGATTTTTTATTATTAAAGTTTTCTTACTAATGTGTGCTCCTCAGCCACCATTCCTGTTTCCTGTGGGAACTGACCTCCTCCCAGCAATCTACATAGTAAAGGGGTATCAGGAAAAGGAACCCCTCCATCATGGGCCAGGCAGATCCTTCCTTAGGGATTTGGAATTGCAAGTAGGAGATTCCAGTTGGTCTAGCTCTCCTGTCTTTAATTGAGGAAATGTATGCAAACCTGGGAGCTTCTGGCTGTGACTATTGTGTCATGTGGGCTGAAAAACAGAGACAGGTGGTCTAAACCAGGAAAAAATGGAGCAGATGCATGGAGAAAAATGGAGACATGAGACAAAGAGAGAAAATGTTCTGGTTCCGTACAACCTTCCTTTTCTGGGTTCCTGAGACCCAACTGTACCCTGCTCTTGAGACACCCTCGAATCCTTATATTTGATCGGGCTTTTACCTAGGCTAATCCCAGTAGGTCTGTTATTTGATTCTGCTTGTTTTAAGAGATGCTGAAGAAATATGTTATTTATATGTGCAATTGTTACAGTACTAGTTACAGTAACAAGAACAGTGGCACTGTGAAAACAAACTAAAACCACCCAAATGAAAAGAAAGAGGCTATTTATTCAGAGTTTGGTATAACGAGGGAGTCAGCCACTGTCACTTGTTTTTGGCAGAGTTTCAAAGGCAGGCAGGGGAATAGAAAGGCTTTATTGTGAAAAGAATGGAAGGCTTCAGGTGCGTCCTGATTGGAGGTTGTTAGCATGGAGATACTAGAGATGGGCTAACTAGAAGTGGGACATCTTCTGTGATTTGCTTGGGGAACATACTTGACTTTCTCTGGTAGTCCTAAGTTGGAAAAGTGAGGACAAAAATAGGAAAGTTTCCTTCTAGGCCAGTTGCTACAGAGGTTGTGGGTCAAAGTTGTATTGTCATATCTGTGTGGTCTAGCCATTGTCTGTATCTTCAGTCTCTCGGATCACACATTCATTGAGTGCCCCTTTTTGTTTCTTTGTTTTTGTTTTTTTAAAGACAGAATCTCACTCTGTTGCCCAGGCTGAAGTGCAGTGGTACAATCATAGCTCACTGTGGTATTTAACTCCTGGGCTCAAATGATCTTCCTGCCTCAGCCTCCCAAGTCGTGAGACTACAGAAGTGTGCCACCATGCATGGATAAATTATTATTATTATTATTATTATTTTTTTTGGTAGAGACAGGGGTCTTGCTCTGTTGGTCAGGCTGGTCTTGAACTCCTGATCTCTAGTGACCCCCTGTGTCAGTCTTCCAAAGTGCTGAGATTACAGATGCGAACCACTGTGCCCTGTCTTGGCCTCCCAAAGTGATGGGATTACAGATGTGAGCTGCTGGGCCCTGCCACGTACCTCCTAACTGATAAAACTGACAGTCTCACACCTGGCTGCATGTTAGAATAACTTGGGACGCTTAAAAAGACTACCCTAGACCAATTAGACCAGAATCTCTGAGGATGGAGTCCAGACCTCAGTGTTTGTAATAGTTCTCCAGGCAATTCCAATGCACGGTCCTGGTTAACAAGCAAACACATGAAGAACTGGCATGTGCCTTGGCAAGGCTGCTGACTTCTCCATTGATCTTCTTTTCTGGAAGATACATGATTAGCAAGGTCTTATAGACATTAGGCAGACTGGTAAGACTCAGAAGCCATGAAATAAGAAAAGTGGATTCACCGGGCACAAAGTAGGTGTTTACTAAATGTGTTCTCTAGAGTGAATGCTTTTCCTAATATTTTCATGCATTTATAAGGCTGTTCCCTGGTGGCAAAGCCACCATAATGGTTTAAACAGGAGATTTGGAGGATCTCAATTAATAAAAGGTGTCATTTATTCAGCCCATTCCAGGTTGTAAACATTATGCTGAGCACTTTGTGTATTAGGCCACCTGGACTTCACCATTATATCTCACAAGTTTAAACTGAAATGCAGATTTACCCCAGAGGTACTTTTTCCTCCAAAATTATCATTTTAGATAATCTAATTATTTAATTAACAAACATATATTGAGTACCTATATGCCAACATTATTTTAGGTTCTGGGAATTTAATAGTGAAAAAAATAGACATGGTTTTGCCCTCATGGAGCTTAAAGAATAGTGCGAGAGAGTAACATTAATAAAATAATCACAATAGATCATTACAAATTGTATTAGGATTCTGAAGGAAAGGTATAGAGAGCTATTAATTAGCACACTTTTTCTGTAAAGGATTAAAGAGTAAATATTTCTTTATTTGTGGATTGTGGGCCAATCTTTGTTGCAGCTACTCAGCTCTGCCATCACATTGCAAATGCAGCCACAGACAATACATAAATGAGTGAGTGTGAATGTTTTGATAAAACTTTATTTAAAGAAACAGGCAGCAGGCTGGATTTGACCCAAGGGCCGCAGTTTGCTCAAGAAAAAGAGGAAATGACAGGGGACAAACACATTCTGAAAAACTGGAATGAAAAGGTAGCAGATTCCACATTTACAGGTAACTCTGCGTTAGAATCTTCACCTATACATGAGAAAAGTAAGGATCACAAAACAAACCAGAAATGCTTTCTCTGAACAAAACTCTAGCTCAGTATAATTTTTTAAAATTCTGCCAGGGATAGAAATTCGGTTGTTCCTTCATGGGGAATGTTAAAAATATCTTCTCAAAGTTATTAATGAAGAGATGGAATTATTTGAAGATAGAAGAGTCAGAAAGAAGGATATGGTATTAGTTTTAAATGTCTTCTTGCCATTCACAAACCAGAGCTTCCAAAAGCTGGATATTTTTGCAGAGAGTACTCTGGAACTTTGATAATGACCATTGTCATTTTTGGTTTGTTAATATCACAGCTTTTTCAAAAGATCAAAAATTATTACACATTCCATTTTTTATTATTAATCAAGTTTTAGTCATTTTTATTCAGCATCAATTTTTAATAATATTTTATTTCTATTAATTGTATCTTCAAATAATTCACAGCAGAACAATGTATGTTTAATGACTTTTTATAAATTAATATTTTATTTCATTTAGTAATAGGTTTAAATATATTTACATTTGAAATATATTAAATATTGTTTCTATTTTTAATCGAGTTGTTAAAACACATATTACTTGTTTGATGCTCACAGCACCCCTATGAGGTGGGTATCAGTATTATCTCCACTTACAGATGGGGAGGCTGAAGCTCAGAGAGGTGAAACAACTTGCCCAAGGTCACACAGTAGTAAATGATAGAGCTGAGAATCAAAGTGAGACAGTCTGGTTCCAGAGCTCATACTCTTAACCATTATGTGGCGCTAGTACTTTTTGAAAAATAAAACAGTGGTGTTAAAACTTGAAACAAATACTGAAATATTAGCATTGCCATTTTGCTCTAGTATTGTAATTACTACATTTGAACTTAAAACTGTCAATCAAGAAAATGATGAGACAACTCCCAATCATTTGAGGAGGTTTATTTGCCAAAGTTAAGGATGTGCACATATGCCTTACTCCGAAGATATTTTGAGGGCTCCACATTTAAAGGGGAAAAGGTGGAATATTGAGAAGTACACAATTTTCATGTAAGGGGGCGTTAGGAGAAATAGTTATTCATGCCTTTGTCTGGCTCAGTGAATCTGCATTATTTTACAATAAGATGACATAGACAGATGGGACAGAGGAAAAATGCAGGGAATCTGCATTTTTACGTAAGATAACATAGACAAAATGGGACAAGGGAACAATCAGATATGCTTTTATGTCTGGTGGGCAGGGGACGACTGCACCTGTAAAGATAAGCTATCGATTTACATTACCATGGTGAAATTTAAACAGAAAAATCTTAGGGTAAAGATCTTTGGAGCTCATTAGGAATTTCCTTTTGCCGAATATGGGGGAAGGGTGTAGCTGTTCATCTTGTGGCCATCTTATTTAGGAACTAAAAGGGGAGGGAGGTTTGAGTGACCCAGTTCCCAGCTTGACTTTTCCCTTTAGTTTAGTGATTTTGGGATCCCCAGGTTTAGTTTCCTTTCACAAAACTGAAGAATGAGTTGGTTTTAGCTCAGCGAAAGGGGAGGGGAAGAATATTCCAGATAGGGGAATAGCAAAGGTCCTGAGGAATAGCAAGGTTCACAGGAAGAACTGGAAGGAGGCTTCTAATGGCCAGTTGTTCTGTGTATGTTCGTAATAACCAGAAACTCTTCATGTTTTGGCTGTTAAGAAAATGCATGTGTGTGCTAACAGCCCTAGTGTGGATGCAAAATACAGCTACATTTTCATATATTAATAGATTATTGATAGCTAATCTGGTGCAGTGGACTGGAGACAACTTGAATGGTGAGGGGAGATGGAATAGAAGTGTACGGTCTAAGGGCTGGTAGAGGCAGAGGAGGTATGAAGGAAGAGCAAGACATGAAAAAATTGACTAATCTGGAAACCACCAAATCCAAATCATTCATCAAAGAAAGAGGTTATTGTTTTCCTGGGCTAAAAATGGGCAGAAATGGTTCTTTTTGTGCTTCCCTCATCTCAAAGTCCTTTGCCTTTCACATACCATCTTGCCAAATGGTGCCCATGCCTGGATCACAGAGGAAGAAAGTTTTGTTCTGAGACCTTCACAAGCTTAATGTTCCTTATTAATTTATACTCCCTCATAGACTCTCCTATGTCCTATGAGGTTTGAGAACTACCAGAAGGGCCATCTTATCCATCCCACAATCAGATGCTCCAATCCCCCTTCCCCAGTATAAGGTCCCCAGCATAAGGCTACCTGCAGAGGTGAGCTGCTGTTTTCAGACAGCTTCCACTCTAAGCCTCTGCCTAGCTCCACAACTGCTTCTCTTTCCACACCCCACCCCAGTCACAGTGAAGCCAGAGGCTGACTTGGTGGGGCTGGCAATGCAGGATGCCACCTTTCATAACTTTATAATTTACTTGCTGCAGGGCTTTCTCATTATAGTGTTAAACATACAACTTTAAATAACCTATTGTCCATTTGCCTCTTTGGGGAAATATGCTCAAATGGGCTACCATTCCCCCAGCTCTCCCCCACACCGCCCACCATAGATATCTCAGACCCCAGGGATAGAAGAACTTTGCCTTCCCACCAAAGGATGTTAATGCCTTCTCAATCACTATAATAACTGTGCATACACTCTGACACTCCAAGCCATTCTCTTACTCCACTCACTGACAGGAGAGCATCGAGCCTTCCCACTCTTCCACAACGGAGAGGGAGAATCCACTGCATTCCAACAAAGGAGCAGCTCCGAACCCATGCAGCAGTCCCCTTTCCTCCCTCAGATTCTCTTACTTAGCCCAAAGAATTCTAATGCCCCAGCCTGATTTTTACCTCTGAATTGTGTCACCGTTGGGTGTTTTATAGAATGGCCCCCAGAAAAAAATAAATATGATGCCCTAGATCTCACCAGCTGGTGTTGCATGATGTCATCATTCCTTTTTTGGTTTATTAATTCCCCCATACGTGCATTCAGTGTGTACTGTACACCAGCCACTCTAACAGTCAGAAAAGAATAAGATATGCACCACCAGTCCAGAACCCCCTTTTAGCAGGGGACAGACTCATAAACAGACAATCACAATACAGTGACAATGACTGCATTGCATCCTGGATTTTAGATCCTCTATGATACCCTGTACTAGGTTTCTATTGAGATAGATTAAAATATGCATTTGCTTTTATGGCAAACACGTTATACCTTACATGTTTGTAAAAATATTCAGCTTCAAAAATATTGGTGAATAGTTGAGGCTTTATCCCCCAAAAATGTGACAATTTTATCATGGCAGCTGAAAATAGAACCAGCGGCCACTTAACACCTGGCCAATTTATCATGTCATGGAACAGGTGCAGGGAGAAAGCGATTGTCTTGAACAATTAGTAAAACAATCATGTTAAAAAAGAAATAATAAAGGGAGCCCACTGAGGGAGAATAACTAGCTGTTTTATTTTGGTAATTAATAATCATAAATAAACGAGCTGAAGATTGCCAAAATTATCAAAACAATTAACCTTCTGCTAAGCAATAAGACAGCCCAATGCAGCTCTAAGGAAGTCAGTTAAGCTGCGTGACAAATGTGACTCAAGAGGCCACCTCCAAGAGGCTTAGTTCAAAAGTTTGAGATTTGGTTCTAGGAAGAGTTACAAGAAATTAAACAGCTCATTGTAGACCAGTGGTTCTGCAACTTCAGCATGCATCAGAATCTCCCCGTGGGCTTGTTAAAGCACAAATAGCTGGGCCCAACACCAAAGTTTTTAAATCAGGAGGTCTCAGATGCAGCTCCAAAATTTACATTTCTAACAAGTTTCCAGATGATCCCGACGCCGCTGGTTGGGGACCACACTTTGAGAACTGTGGTTATGAATGCTGGCTTTGCATTAATATCACCCGGGGAGCTTTTTAAATGTGCTCAGGCCTTCCCAGAACAATTAAGTCAGAATTTTTGGGTACGTTGCTAGCAGAAGTATTTTTTAAAAGTTCCCTGGGTGATTCTGCTGTGCAGCTAGAGCTGAGAACCACTAGGTAGGGTATATGCCAGCAGAAAACACTACCTCTCAGAATTTATGTGAGAATGGTTATATGTCAAATAAAACACTAAAAAATTAGAATTTAAGGCCTGAAACCTTCAACCAAAATCCCAGATGAGACCTCCAGAAGCTGGGCATCCTGTTTTAGGGTGACTTTGAGTCGGGGAAATTTCCTAGTGAAAACATTTTTAACATACAGAATGCATATGCATAGGAATTGTATCTAAATGTGATTTGCAAGGGGATGGGGAGTACTTTGGGTTGACTTGTTAGGGAAAGAGCTATGTAACCAGGAGAAAATTGAGAAATCACCTCCCAAAATGTAAACAGCCACTAGACAGGAGTGAATTTTAATCTTGTTTATGTAAAATTGCAGTACTTTTTCTCTGTAAATGATACATGAATTTCAATGCCCATAAATCCCCAGCCCATTCTGTGGGAAACAGCTCTGCAGGAGGTTTAATCTAGGGGGCAAAGATTTTCAATTTCTTATGTCCCACTCAAACTTTACATTTCCGTAACAGGAAGCCATCTGGAACTTTTGGATAAGCAGCAATAAATCATTGTTGGGTCTCCAAGGGACTGTGTGAGCCTTCCTCTAGGAAGCCAGGCTGCCTCACAGGCAATTAAAATTACCTCACAGGCAAAAAAAATTACCCATCCTTATCCTGCCCTGCCTCACGAGCTACAGGTGATTGGGCCTTGGGTGGGCACCTGACACAAAGGCAGCCAATCATTCGCCTTTGGTTTGGGCAGGAGGGGTTCTGCCCAAATGGAGATGATGGATATTGCAGAGCCAGTCCAATCTTTTCTTTCATAGTGGCGTTGGAAATAAGGGAATAAGGCAGATGGTGGCATGAGGCAGATGTGGGCATCGCAGAGAGAACCAGATGTACCAAGAAGCTGATCCTGATAATGGAGGAACCCAAAGAGTAGATTCCTGAAACACCTTGAACTTTCCCAGATCCCAAACCCCATTCCACCTCCTGAGTCCAGGAGGCCCAAACCCACTGGGTAGATTTCCGTGAGATCCTTCATTTTTTTTTTTTTTTTTTTTGCCCCAGATATAGCTTTAGAATAACTGCCCCTTGGGCCAGGCATGGTGACTCATGCCTGTAATCCTAGCACTTTGGGAGGCCAATGTGGGAGGATCACTTGAGGTCAGGAGTCCAAAATAGCCTGGCCAACATGGTGAAACCCTGTCTCTAATAAAAATTTTAAAAATTAGCTGAGCGTGGTGGCACACACCTGTAATCCCAGCTATTCAGGAGGCTGAGGCAGGAGAATTGCTTGAACCCGGGAGGCAGAGGTTGCAATGAGCCAAGAGCATGACACTGTACTCCAGCCTGAACGACACAGCAAGACTACGTCCCAGAAAGAAAAAAAAGAAAAGAAGAACTGCCCCTTTTCTGAGGTTACCAGAGCAACTCTTGATGGAAAGTATAGTCTAATTGGAAGGGGTCTGTCACATAGGCAGGTAGTCTCTTCCTCTCCAGGTCTGTCCTCTCCTCTCATATTTGTCATGTCATGTTGTAGGCATGATTTTGTCTGAGGACAAGAAGGTCCGTTTGTTGAGGGGTTTTGAAATCTAACTTGTATATGTTGGGGTCCTTGACTCTTTCTTTGACTTTGTGTTGGGCCCTTTTCTACTGCATAGGACTGTAAAGTTGAAATAGAAAAGTATGTCAAACATTTAATAGAGTCATATGTGACACACGCATACACACACACACACACACACTGGAGTGAGATTGCCTGGGTTCAAATCTCAGCCCTATATCTTCCTTGCTGTATGGCTTTCAGTAGGTTACATAATGTCTCTGAGATCAAAGCTAGTAATAAAACACTCCTAATCTAGTTGGGGGGAATAAGTGAAATATATATGTAAAAATCTTAGCCCAGTGCCTAGTGCCAGGTAAATATGTCATCAGTGCTAGGTATTAGGACTGCACAATACAAGAGGTTATTTACCCATGTAAAGGGTTCTCCAAAGAGGAATGGATTCTCACAGTTAGAGATTGGTAAGAGGGTCTGACAATCAGCTTGGCTCTCACCTATAGGTCTCTTACCTGTAACTGTGAGTTGAGTTAAAGCTGCTGTAACAGGAAGCCATCTGGAACTTTTGGATAAGCAGCAATAAATCATTGTTGGGTCTCCAAGGGACTGTGTGAGCCTTCATCTAGGAAGCCAGGCTGCCTCACAGGCAATTGAAATGCAGCCATGGAGATAAGAAAAGCTCCACTAATTAAAACATAGCACGTGTGCTCATGAGGGACTCATCAACCTACCTGTGATCTTACACTTGCCTCGTTCATTCTGAGACTTCAAGCTCTATTCCTGCCTTCTGGGACAGGATGGAGACACGTGAGGTTCCAGCAAGGCAAAACAGTGAAACGGGCCCCTTCCAGACAAACTCTTTAATCCTAACATTAGGCAGCAAGCAGGCCTCCTTCAGCAGGTGAGCTCACACAATCAAAAGACTTGTGCCAAATCAGGGTGACTTTTTCTGTCTCTAATGGCTCCAAACTTGTATGAGAAGGGCTGACTGTGGAAATGCCTGTGGTTGCAAGGCTCTTCAAAACAGATAAACATATCTTATTAGGCCTCCATGTATAAAAATCTGGGCTGTCAGTTCTTCTAGATTCTGATCATCCTATAAAAATTTAAAACATCTTAATTGCTAAATGCATATTTTATGAATTATAGTAAATGTTCAGCCTTCTTGCAAAGTTTTAATGTCTGGATTGCAGATAATTAGAATATAATGAGATTTTCTGTATTAAAAGTGAACTGAGTAAAATAAAATGTTGCATGACATAGCTTGAGTCAGTCATAACTGGTTAAACTAGGACAGTAGAAACCACATCATTAGAGCTTTCTGTGTGGAGAGAAGTACCCTATATCTACACTCTTCAATATGATAGCAACCAGCCACATGTGTAATAAAATGTGACAAGTATGACTGGGATACTGAATTCTTAATTTTACTTAATTTTAGGTCATCTGAATTTAAATTTAAGTAGTCATATGTGGCCAATGGCTACCATTTTGTAAGTTGCAAAAGGATTAAAGATTGGGTTACATCCCAGTGATGTGCCTTATATGCAAAATTTCAGAATTAACACAAATTATCGACTTACTTGCTTTCTCAAAATACAAAGATAGAGTCAGAATATACAATATCTACCCCCACAACACATACAAAACAGACTGGTTATCTGAGCTTTCTAATTAGCATAGATTTCAGATAAAGAAGCATTTGCCATATATTTAACTGTCAAAAAATATGTATGATCCCATAGAATTCCAGAATTTGAAGAGATTTTGAGATTCTCCAAGGTGTTCAAAACTCGGATTGTTTGGAAATATTTGGGGATATTTTGGGTCGCCATAAAGGCCAGGAGGTGCTACTGGTCAGAAGCTAGAGACAAAATTTCCTGCAATGTGCAGGATAGTCTTAGATGTGAAAGAATTTACCAATCTGTGACGTCAATTATTACAATATCGTACAGTTAGTGTGACAACAGAGGTAAGTACCAAGGGCTATGGGAGTACCAAGGAGTTAGTAATTAGAGGAGTCAAGGAAAGCTTCCCAGGAAAGTAGATATTGAAGGATAAATAGTTGGCAAATGGGGTATGTTATAGGCTGAATTGTGTCCTTCCACCAAAGTCCCATGAAGCCCTAACCCCCAGTGCCTCAACATATGAGTGTATTTGAAGATAGAGCCAATAAAGAGGTGATTAAGTTAAAACAAGGCCCATAGGGTGGGCCCCAATCCAATCAAACTGGTGTCTTTATAAGAAAAGAGGGTTAGGACACTGAAAGACATGCCAGGGTGCACATGCACAGAGTGACAACCATGGGAAGAGGCAGTGAGAGGGCCATCATTTGTGAGCCAAGGAAAGGGGCTGCAGAGGAAGCCAACTCTGCTGGCACCTGGATCTTAGACTTCCAGCTTCCAGGACTGTGGGAAAATAAATTTCTGTTGTTTAAGCCTCCCATCTGTGGTGTTTATTATTGCAGCCCCAGCAAACTATTACAAGCTAGAAGAGAAAGATACTTTAGATCATGGTGAGAGCATCAGGGACTAGAAGAGCTATAACATTTGTGGCAAACAGCAAGAGAGTGTCATTAGAGAATTGTGAGTATGGCAGCCTGGGAGGTGGTGGAGGAAATATAGGATGGAAGAGGGACTGTAAATGCTGAAGCATTCATTTAATTCCCTGGGCAGATAGTGGGCTTCTAGAATCTGGTTTCCAGAACGGTAATTCTGATGGTAGATGCGAGAATAGTCCCAGGGAAACCAAGAGGGTAGCCTGAAATTTATGAGCAAGAGATAAGGAGAACCTGATCTATGGTGCTGTCCATGGGATGCAAAAGTGTGAGTGGACTTAAGAGGCACTTCAGAGGAAAAAAACTAAAAAGATTTTGTTGGCCAACTGAAAGTGGAGGAAATGGTACAGCAAAGCTCTATCTGCAATAAAATCAAATTTCCACAAGTTTAAAACTTGTCCTTAATCCAACTGGATACTCATTCCTTGTCCAGAAATTACAGAAAACATTCTTTCCAAGAACAAATAAACTGTGCTTAAGTTTTAAGATGGATAAAAAATAAAAAATGACTTAACCTGAAGGAATTTCTGGATAGGGAAAATTAGGTGTCATAAATTAGAGAAGAGAAAGAGATGGTTTTAATGGATAATTAAAACTAGACAGGGCAATGAAAGATAGTTTATCAATACTAGCATTAGGAAGTGTTGGAATGATGTGTATACGGGCCTTACAAGGCAAAAGGAGATGGCAGCCTTAAAAATGAGATCTGCTTCTACGAGGATGGGTTCAAAATTTATTACTTTAATATAAATTTTAAATTGATGACAGAGTTTTAAATAATAACAGCATTGTTGCACAAAATGTGGGTGTTTTTCTCCTGCATTCGAATGTTTGTTCTTAGTAATATGATGTTCTTTGAAACTGATAACCTAATTATGCAGATGTTCATTCTTGTATGTAGTCAATAAAGAACCAGCCTAGCCACACTCAATGCCTGAAGATACCCTCCTTTTTAGAGGCTTTATTTGAAGGGCCTTAGATCCACTGGAATTGAAGACAGCAAAATCTCCGTGGTTTAAAACACCAAAAATTTCTTTGTTGATCATGCCTCGTAGTCATTGTAAGTTGTCAATCTCAATGAGAGAGTCAGGCTACTGGAGAAGCCTTATCTTAGAGGTGGTCAGTTGTCATAGTAGAGGAAAAGAGAATGTGGCAAAACATACTTTGACTCTTAAAGTTTCTATCCAGATATGTTATAAATCACAGGCCAAAGCAAGTCACACAGCCACACTTACCATGGAAAATGTAGAAAATAAAATCCTACCATGTGCTCTGAAGGAAAGAGTGCTAGAACATCTGTGAAACCGAACATTTGGGAAAAGTTTTAATGAATAACTAGAGCAGACTGTGGCTCACGTCTTCAAAGCACAGCCAGTAATCTTGACTTTGTATCTTCATGTGACAGTACTTACAAACTTTTCGCAAGGAGCCTATTTTAAGTGAACATTTCAATGAAATGTTAAAAGCTATATAAGAAAGTTCATTTTTTACCATTCATTTATAATCTTGAATGTCATAATGCCCAAAAGTATACTAATAGCTTTAACAATTAGTAACAAAAAGTATACTAATAGTTAACAATAGCTAACATTTATTGAATACTGACTACATTTTGGGCACTATTCTAAGCACTTTACTTGTATTACCTAATTTTATCTCACAATAACCTTATTGAAAAGACACAAGTATTATCCCAACTACAGATAAGTAATCTGGGACATACATAATTTTTCCAAGGCCATACAGCCAGTACATGGCAAAGTTAAAAATATCAAACCAAGCAAAATATTCCCAGAGTATAGCTGCTTAATCACTTATTATTTGCATAATTAATCACAAATAAAAATAAATACATATTTAATTGAAAGGGCATTTTCAATTAAACTGGGCAAATGAAACCAAATTACAAGGGTTTGATATTTCATTTTCATTGCTATCAACATTGCAACATTCACATACTTTTAATACCACTGGATGTTTTTACTGAATTGTTATATCACCTTTATCCATGACATAATAGGGAACCAGATATTAATATTTTAAAACACCACTATTCTTAGATTTAAGTCCTTAAACCATCTTGAGTTGATTTTTGTATAAGGTGAGAGAAGACGATCCAGTTTCATTCTTCTACATGTGGCTTGTCAATTATCCCAGCACCATTTGTTGAATAGAATGTCCTTTCCTCACTTTATGGTTTTGTTTGCTTTGTTAAAGATCAGTTAGCTGTAAGTATTTGGTTTCATTTCTGGGTTCTCTATTCTGTTCCATTGGTCTATGTGCCTATTTTTATACTACAGTCACCATGCTGTTTTGGTGACTATGGCCTTATAGTATAGTTTGAAGTTGGTTAATATGATGCCTCCAGATTTGTTCTTTTTGCTTTGGCTATGTGGGCTCTTTTTTGATTCCATATGAATTTTGGGATTGTCTTTTCTTTTTTTTTTTATTATTATACTTTAAGTTCTAGGGTACATGTGCATAACGTGCAGGTTTGTTACATATGTATACTTGTGCCATGTTGGTGTGCTGCACCCATCAACTTGTCAGCACCCATCAATTCGTCATTTATATCAGGTATAACTCCCAATGCAATCCCTCCCCCCTCCCCCGCCATGATAGGCCCCGAAGTGTGATGTTCTCCTTCCCGAGTCCAAGTGATGTCCTTGTTCAGTTCCCACCTATGAGTGAGAACATGCAGTGTTTGGTTTTCTCTTCTTGTGATAGTTTGCTAAGAATGATGGTTTCCAGCTGCATCCATGTCCCTACAAAGGACGCAAACTCATCCTTTTTTATGGCTGCATAGTATTCCATGGTGTATATGTGCCACATTTTCTTAATCCAGTCTGTCACAGATGGACATTTGGGTTGATTCCAAGACTTTGCTATTGTGAATAGTGCCGCAATAAACATACATGTGCATGTGTCTTTATAGCAGCATGAATTATAATCCTTTGGGTATATACCCAGTAGTGGGATGGCTGGGTCATGTGGTACATCTAGATCTAGATCCTTGTGAGATACCATCTCACACCAGTTAGAATGGCAATCATTAAAAGGAGGGATTGTCTTTTCTAGTTCTGTGAAGAATGACTTGAAACCATAAAATTTTTGGAGCACCGAAAAAACCCTTTTAGACATTGGCTTAGGCAAAGACTTCATGACCAAGAACCCCAAAGTAAATGCAACAAAAACAAAGATAAATAGATGGGACTTAAACTAAAATGTTTCTGCACAGAAAAAGAAACAATCAGCAGAGTAAACAGACAACCCACAGAGTGGGAGAAAATCTTCACAATCTATATATCCAACAAAGGACTAATATCCAGACTCTACAGGGAACTCAAACAAATTAGCAGGAAAAAAAATCCCCTCAAAAAATGGGCTAAGGACATGAATAGACAATTCTCAAAAGAAGATACACAAATGGCCAACAAGCACATGGAAAAATGCTCAACATCACTAATGATCAGGGAAATACGAATCAAAACCACAATGCAATACCACCTCACTCTTTTAAGAATGGCCATAATCAAAAAGTTAAAAAAAAAAAATAGATGTTGACAGGGATGCAGTGAAAAGGGAACACTTTTACACTGCTGGGAATGTAAACTGGTACAACTGCTGTGGAAAACAGTGTGCAGATTTCTTAATGAACTAAAAGTAGAACTACTATTTGATGCAGCAGTCCCACTGCTGGGTATCTACTCAAAGGAAAAGAAGTCATTATATGAAAAAGACACTTGCACACACACGTTTATAGCAACACAATTCGCAACTGCAAAAATATGGAACCAGCCCAAATGCCCGTCAATCAATGAGTAGATAAAGGAATTGTGAGATACACACACACACACACACACACACACATATATATACACACACATACAAACACACATATACCATGGAATACTATTCAGCTATAAAAAGGAATGAAATAATGGCATTCACAGCAACCTGGATGGAGTTCGAGACCATTATTCTAAGTGAAGTAACTCAGGAATGGAAAACCAAACATCGTATCTTCTCACTTATAAGTGGGAGCTAAGCTATGAGGACGCAAAGGCATCAGAATGATATAATGAACTTTGGGGGCCTGGGGAAAAGGGTAAGAGGGGGGTGAAGGATAAAAGACTACAGACTGGGTATAGTGTATCTCAAGCAGCAGACAATTACTTGGGTGATGGGTGCACCAAAATCTCAGAAATCACCATTGAAGAACTTATTCATGTAACCAAACACCACCTGTTCCCCAAAAACCTATGGAAATAAAAGATAAATAAGTAAAGTGAAAGAAAAAACAAAACAATTTTTCTAAAGGAACTCACAGCACCAGAGGCATTTGATATTTCATGTAAAATTTACCTCATTGACTATAAGAGTCTAATTCCTTCAGATCAATGTAATGAACTATTTTTGCTAAACTACATACAGCCACCTATACTCCTCCACTACTTTCTTCTGGAAATCACCCCTTCCCATCCTCTGCCCTATTCTATCAAGATGGTAAACTCTAGACCAATCATCTTGCACAAAGTGTCCCCTGACTTCAGTTAATTGGTCCAGGAGAAGATGTGTAGGCCACTCACCTCCCATTACCTGTCCTGGCTAGCAGATTGGTTCTAGGGTAAGCATAGGATCCAAGCTGACCACTTAGGGTCCTTCAACAGGGATTTGGCAGATGAAAACAAGGAAGGTCAATCTCTTCCCAGGTGACTGCAACTATAAATGAAAAACTCAGATAGGTTCTGTTAACAGCCATGTTTCCTTCCCGTGTGAGCAGAGTACACCAGTTGAGAGAGTGAGAAAGAAGGAAGTTAAGTGCAAAGTAAAGACAAAGACACAGAAAGGGAAAAGGTGAAGTCAGAGGCCCACTGGACATTGGTAGCCCAGTCCCACTTCTGCTCTTGAGATCTTTGAGACACCACAGCATCTCTGCTTCAACCACTGTTACTTGGCTTTCTATCATTTGCAACCAAAATAGTTCTAATTAATGTAATCAATTTCTCAAATTCTTTATCCAACTGGAGTTTTATTAAAGATTTAAAAAAAGAACATATGTGCAATCATGGTTCTTATAATTCACCAAAGGAAATAAAGTGATCAAAACTGAACAGAAGGTTGAAGGGATTCCATGATGGATAATTACTCATATAATGCAACCACAAGAAAACGGGTAATTCCAAGTTTTCTCTAATTTTTGCCCGTGCTGGCAAAAGCATAAAGAAGCCAGAATCCACATGGTATCTACTGGTTACAAAGAAAGGAGCAGTAATAGGATAAAAAATAATTTGAAGCATGCTAGCAAATGAGTAGAAACCCAATTTCTGCATCTGGGCCAAATTTTAGGGACACCCCTTTTCCAAAGCTCTCTTGTAACATTCTCATACCTTTGAGATTCTGATAGGATCCTATTTTCCTGGGCCAGAAAATAAATTCCTCCTCAAGACATCGATTATGGAATGGTCATCAGAATTCCTCTGCATGATCATGAGACACTAGAATTTGGAGGGGGGCCAACTTCACTTAAGAAGATGTTCTTCTAACTCCCTTCTCTTTCAACCCTCTAAATTCTCCTGATAGCAATTCTGACAATGTTTCAAACTGAACAGGTTTTTAAAGTAAAAGGAAATCATACTGTATCATCATTATCAATTCAACCAATCCGTAATTATTTGATGGGAATAAAATGTGAATTATGTCAAGCAGCAGATAATTACAATTTAATTCTTAGAGTTAAACTAGTTTTTTTGCTTTGTGGATTTCCCAAGATCTCTTCCCCACCATCATACCACAGGATTCTAGGTTATAAAAGAAGTATCAAGTTGGAAGAAACTTGGAGCTAGGAATAGAAGAGTTTTGACTGTCAGTAAATATGGCAGTGGGTGTATCTCAATATCAAATATACATAATTTTTAGGTAATTCATCTGTCTTTTTATGTGGATAACTAAATCATTACTAGACCTAGCTTTGTAATGCAATTATATACTCAGACATATACATAGATATGCACACCTTCACCAAACTGAGAAAGGCTTCTCTTTATTTTTGACTCTCTATTGGTACCTTTTAGTAAGAAATGATACGAAACAAGAGAAAATGCTAGCTCCTATTTTATGAGGAAGAATTCTATCTCAGCCTGGATTCCCCCAAAGCAGAGCCTGAAGCAAAAACTTCCTTGCAGATAGTTTATTTTGGAATATACAAGTGTATGTTCCAAGTGTACAGGACAGGGAAAGCAAAACAGGAAAAAGGCAAAGCTGATACAGGGATGTGTTACTGAGTTGGCCACTACTGTGAGCAGTCAGTGCTTGGTCTACCAGGATGTGCCAGAGTCTTATGACCCCCATCTCAGAAGTGTCCATCCTGGGAACAAAAGAGGGAAGCATTTATCTGTCTCCTCCTTTCTCCCACTCAAGGGTTTACTCCTCTGAAGTTTTAGAAATTTGAATATCTGTAAGTATGGAGCAGAATTCCATGTCTGTGGCACCAGCAAGTCATAAGGTATGAAACTAGAGGTACGTGGCCATGGCATGAGTACATTGCAAGTCTCAGTCTAACTGCACCTGCATGAAGCAGATTTAGTTCTACAGGAACTAGTAGTCATAAAAGTAGCTTGGGTAAGAAGTAAACTCGAGAAATAGACAAAGTTGTTCAATATAAATAAATAAATAAATCAAGAGATTCATTTCAAGACAGCTGTTGGGAATTTATCTTATGTCAAAAATGCCATACCTCTTCTCGCAAACATGCACCCATCATCACTGTATTAACTAAAGAGGGAAGAACAGTTTTCTCTGTATCATCCCTGCCACCAGAGAAAAAAGTAGCAGCTCCCATCTAGCACAAGCTTTTAGCATCTGAGAGTGACAAAGACAGATGGCATATTTCTGAAATATAATTTGATTGTTTGGTGGGGACTTGAAAGAGTATCTTGGGTTCAACAAATACAAGATCATACATGGCTAAAAAAATTCAGCAGCAAACTAAAAACAGAATTTAAAAGCTCTTGAGTAATTATTATTTTCCGTGAAAAGCAACTAATAGTCTCCAGGTCAAACCATCCTCAAGGCTTAAAAACAGGAAGATTTCCAGAGGTTTGACTTAAAATGATCCATGGACCTCATATTTATGTACATACCCCATTAGAGAGGGACAAAATTAGACAATGTGCCCTATACAAAAAGGAGAATTTGTCTTAAGACAAAATCCACTCAAAGCCTCAATGTACAGAACAAAGCTGTGACCAAAAGAAAGTTTAAAAAATTGTACGTCTTTGTATTTATTCATTTGATCCTTGCTAGTCTTGGCATCAGCCATGACTCTCTGTGAATGAGCCCCTAGAGGAAACTGGGCTGCAGTATTCAGGAAAACAAGGCAACTGGCAGACCTAAGAGAAAGGATTGTATGTCCCATAGGATTCCCATGGGAATTTGAGGCTAAACTCTTGGCTTATTTCATTGCAGACAAATATTTCATATATAATGATCCAAAAGCTCTCCTAGTTGACTCACCAACTTGAACCATGAGCGTCTACCCCAGGTGAGTCCACACTCCTCAACAGGCTGACCACACACTGGAGGCCACGAGATTCACTGCCAAGTGGGCAGCAAATGCCAATAATGTCAGGCTAGTAGGTAGAATTTCCATGGAGAAAGTACTTTATAAATGCTAATGTAATTATCTTTAAAAGTTAACCCGAAGCTTCAAAAAAATTGTCCTCATTAATCATATTCACTATTAAGACTAAGCCATGAGGCTTAATGCCTTGAGAAAGGAGGCAGAGCCAACTAGAACAAAGATGTCTGCAGATGAACAGGAAGAAGAGAATGCCTTAGGGGGCATCCCCAACAGAGAGGCAGGTCATACCCTATCTGGAGGGGAAAAAAGATTGAGAAGGAAAGATTGTAGGAGGAAGGGTTTGCTTAATCTCATAAGGGGCCAGTGTTCCCATCCCTCTGCTCCTTAGGTCAGGCACTAGGAGTGGATGATGAAAGGATAGAAATACAAGATAGAGAGAAGGTAATAAAAACAGGATTCAGACAAGCTCACAGGCCAATGAGGGGCACAAGAATTGTAGCTGATAATAAAGATTACCAGGCCATAGAAAAGTAACTCCATTGGATGGACATGGGCCATGGAGTGGACATCCTGGGCAAAGATACTGGATAAGGCTTAGCTGAGACTTGACAGCTGAGGACCTAGGAGAGCGCCTGTTCTCCTAGCAAGGCCAAGGAGAACCTAGATAGAACTAAATCAGCAGCAGTCCTAGCCATCAGCTTTTGCAGTTGAAGCCAGTAGGGTATCCAGGGACCAGCAAGAGCATAAAGCCCTCTTCTCCCCTCTGCCACAAGGATAAATGAGCTGCCCTCTATGCCGAGATACTGTGTTGTCCAGGGAAAAAATTCTGAGAGCTTGAATATGCATATAAAATGAGACTGTTACCATTAACTGGCACATTTTAAGTTCCCTGGCCAGCCTCTAATGAGATGCAGACTTGATGGCCAAGTGAAATAAATTATAGAAAATAATAGTATAATACATGCACATCTGAATTGTGTCTTTCAGAATAAGTTATGCTGAGGTCATAAACTATGTCAAAATCTCAGTAGCTCAATACAATATGTTATTTCTTGCTGATGTGAGATACACAGGTCTATGGGTGGGGACTCTCTACTCCACATTGTCCTCACTCTAGCACCCAGACTATTGGAGTCTCTGTCATCTAGAATATCTCAGCTTCTGACAGCAGAGGAAAAGGAGTGGTGGATCATAACACCATTAATTACATACTTTGGTTCACACATCACTTTTGCCCACAACCCAGGGGCCGGACTACTTACATGACTCCATCCAAACAAAAGATGGAAGGGCAAGAGTAACCTCCCCTGAGCTGAGATGAGAAGTGAACAGGATAGAGTAAGCACTAAAAGCCTCTACCACATAAGCCGGAGACTTACCTTACTACATAAATTATTATTCTGTTTGAGAGTTTGAGTTACACAAAATTCACATTATCTCCCAGCAACCAAAATGTAAGTTCTCCACCTTTGACCCACGTTATCTTTTACTTTTTTTTTTTCTTTTCTTTTCTTTTTTTTTTTTTTCTAAACTTATCCTGTAACTGGTCTGGACTTCTTCATCCCTAACCCAACCTCCCACTGCTACTTTCCTTCCAGATCTTTTCAACAGTGCCTCCATGAGGTGACCCATTCCTAGGAAAACTAACTTCTCCATCCTTGGTTCTCTCACTTTCCCCTGACCCCCAAATACTTCCCAGCCTTTATCACGTCAGCCCGGACCCTGCAATGTTCTCATAGCACCCATCTTGACCTTGGATGCCTCTGCCCCTGCAGCCCCTCAAACAACCAAATCCCAACACTTGTAGGAACTTGAGAGTCCCACGTTCTAAGGTTCCAATATTCAGAGGCTGATAAAAATCAATCAATAAAGCTCTGCCTTAGCCGTATGATACTTTGAAAACTGCAAAACTCTGGTTCATTCGAACTGCATTAAGCCTTGAGATCAACATTAATATTTTATGATCTAGGCACGCTTTATTTTTAAAAAGCTTTCTTCCTGCTTAGTGTCATCTTGTTCAAGAGGGTTGGTAGGGAGCCTAGAATTTCCTCTGATGGGACTGTATATGGGCAAAGCCAGAAACATCATCCTGATGCTTCCATTCATAGCATATTCACTGCTTGGGAATTGGAAATCCTGTCAAATATTAATAACTCCCCAAATTTTATTCACATATTTGTGTTCACTTTGTTCTGAACCTTTATAATACCAATAATGTCAATCATTTTTCTCTCAGTTTTTATCTAGAAATTCTGAATCTTCTTAGTTTGTCATCTAACAGAGACCAAACCACCTATCACTTCTAAAAATGGGTCCAGGGCAACGACTTTGTATGTGGAGAAAGACAAACTTGTTTCCCTAGATCTCAATCTATAGGGATAAAGAGTATTATTTAGTCTGATTCTGTCTTCACATGCCTTGAGGGAAATTGGTAGATGTTAAGCAAAGGATATGGTAGGGTAATTCACTAGTATTTGATCAGGGAGGGGGTCAGCTCTATAGGAGACCTTCTCTCTGCTCTCCTGTGGGTGATAACTGCACACTCTCGAGGGCTTTCAGTAATTGTTTGCATCTCCACAATATGTCACTTCCTTGTGCCCTTGTGAGAAGCTTGTCATACAGCAACACTCTGTACAAATGCTGTCCTAATGAAACAGTGAACCTGAGATACAGACAGACCCTTTCCAAAGCAGCATTTTCATGGTCTGCAGAATAGGGATACAAAAATTAAAACAAATTTTTAAAAGGATATTTCTAAAATCAGTGTAAAAGTTCTTACCTCACCAAGTCTCTCAGAGGTGTTTATCTCCTCTCTACTTCTCAGGCAAAAGACTGCAAATCTAATAGTTTATGCTCCTGATAGTCACTAAATCCTTGGCAGATTGTATTTTTGCAAAGATGGCTACTCCAATCTGTATATCCCATCTACATGCTCCCCTTCCAATGTGGTTGACACTCGTGCCACTGAAATGTGGAACTTTTATTACTTCCACTGAATCTGGGTGAGTCTGAGACTACCCTTACCAATTTTCGAAGACAGCAGAAGTGATGCTGTGTGACTTCTGAAGTTAGGCCATGCAAAGCACACAGTGCCCCACTGGCTCCCCTTTAGGGCACTCACCCTTGGAATTAACTCTTTAGGGCACACTTACCTTTGGACTAACTGGCAGCATGGTGGCAAACTAGTCCAAACTAGTCCATGCAGAGAGACCACATGAGAAGCCCATGTGGAAAGGAACTATGACTCCATTTGGCACCTAGAAGCAGCTGCTGATCGAGTGAGTGAGTGAACCTTCAGATGATTCTAGTGCATAGCCTTCCTGTCTTCCACCTGATGACCAGGCATTGTGGAGCAGGACAAGCCATTCATGCTGTGCCCATTCCAAATTCATTACCAACAGAATTACAGAGTATAATAAATGTTTTATTCCACTAAAGTTTAGGGTGATTTGTTATGCAGCCAACTAACTGGAACAAAACATTTCCGGGTATTTTATCTCTCATTTCATCTTTATATGACTCTTAAGCTGACTTTTTCAAACAACCTGAAAATTATATGATTGCATCTATAGTAGGAGGATAATTTCTGTCCATTCACATTTCAACAAAATAGGATTTTGCTTCTCCAGTCATAAAATGAAGGCAGTTCTCAAGGTCACAGATTAAAACAAAACAGTCAAAATGTTTCTTCTCTTTACTTTTCACAAGAGAGCAGACGTTTTTTGAACTAAAACTCTGTTCCTCACATTGATAAAGCCCTAGAGTCCAAAGAAAATACTTGTTTTTGTGCCTCCCTGGCTTCCTCTTGACTTACAAAGAGTTGAAGAGTGGAGAGTACTTTCAAAAAGAGATCAACTCTAACTTCAGTGCCCATTAATCTGTGAGAGATCTGGAACAAGTGGCCTGCAGGACTGGTTTTCATCCTAAAGACAAAATAATAAGAACCTGTTTAGTAAGGAAAAGAGTGAGTGAGTAATAAGCTAGAAATATAATGAAAATATTAAATGCTAGTAAGAATAAAAGCTCTCCAATAACTTTTGTGAAAACCTGAGTGATGGTTTTTATTTTAACTTACATTTTATCAGTTCCAAAGAGACTCTAACTGGACTTCCGTTTTCTGTGGACACACCCCCACTCTAGGTATGCTTATCTAGCCTTTAACTTTGAATCTCTCTTTTCCAACAATTCCCCAAATTTGCATCTTCAGCCCAGACTCTGTCCCAAACACTAGACTCATATATTCATCCACCTACCCAACATCTCCACCTGATGTCTAACAGGCATCTCATATCAACTTGTCCAAAAATAGATCCTGTTGTTCCTCCCCAGACCTGTTCCTCTCCCTGCCTTCCCCATCTTAGTTGATAGTGATTCCATCCTTTCACTGACTCAGGACAAAACCCCTGACATCTTAAGTCACTCTTTCACAAACCACAACCCATCTGTCAACAAATCCTATTGGTTCGAGCCTCAAGTCATATCTAGAATCCAACCACCTCCCATGACCTCTTCTACTACTAATCTGGTCTAAGCCAACACGATCTTTTGCCTATGTTACTGCAACAGCCTCCTACCTAGTCTCCCTGCTTCCAGCCTTGCCTTCCTACGGTCTGCTCTCAACCCCGAAGCCAGAATGATCCTTTAAAAATTTGCGTCAAATTATGTGCTTTCTCTGCTCAGAATTCTTTAATGGCTTTGCATCACACTTATAATAGAAGCCAAATTGTTTTAAATGTCAAATAAGGCCCTCCATGATTGGCCCCTATCACACCCCACTTACTCTTCTCCCCCGGCTCACTGTGCACTAGGGTCGCTGGCTTCCTGACTATTCCTGTAAGATGCCTCCTGATGTAGTGCTTTTGGATTTGCTCTTCTCTCTGCCAGGAACACACCCTCTCCCAATCTGCTCCACGTCTGTGTGGCTCATTCCTCACCTCCTTTACCTTATTAATTCCCCAAATTAATTAAGGCCTTCCCTCACCACCCAATTTAGAAGAATAAAGACCATGTTCTGTCACTGCAGGTTCCTCTCCCCTATATTATTTTTCTCCAAAGTACTTATTGTCCCCAACATTAAATAAGTAAACAGACCTGTTTGTTCATTCACTTATTGTCCATCTTCCCCATCTAGGATGTAACTTCCATTTGAGCCAGAATTTTTTGGTCTATTTTGCATATTGCTATATTTCCAGTGCTCAGAATAGTCTCTGGCATATATAAATGGCCAAAACAGCACACACTTTCTCATGAGTAAGTGAACAACAAAGGAGCCATTGGACCATAGTCAATTCACAGCCGAGCACTACCTGCGGAGGCAACAGAAAACATACAGAGAGCTTTGGAGAATGCATACATCTGTCCAGCCTGTTCCTGGTTGCCCAAGTTGTACTGGAAATTCTCCTGGGTGCAGAGCAGTGGCAGCAAACTTGAGGTGTCTTTGGTCACCCTTGTCTGTATCTCAGGGGACTGATTCATCATTGCCTCATTAAAAGTGCAAGCTTTGGTGCCAGAGTCTGGCTTCATCATCTACTAACTCTTTGGGAGATTCTGGACAAGCTAGCCACATTGAGTTTTGGTTTCCTTATCTGTAAAATAAAGATAATGCCAGCTATTTTTCATAGGAGATGCGATGAAGATTAAGTGAGCTATACAGAAATAAAGGGTAAATAAATATAAACTCTAATTGTGTAAGAGAAAAACCTTGACTTGAGCCTACTAAGCACCAATAGTAATATGTTCTTTGTAATTGAAGGATACGTGCTCAGTCACAAATGGACAAACGACAGGTTGGTTACCACTATAGTATTTATTGGCCTAAAATAGGAGGGAATTGACAATTTTTTAGTGCCTACAAGTGGAGTTACTTCATATACATGATTTTATTTCATCCTAATAAAAAATACTTGTGAGGTAAATATAACAATCACTTTAAAGTGATGCATGGTTCAGAGAGTTTAACTAACTTGCCGAAACCCACATGGTCATGTAGTTAGGAATTATAAAGCCATTTCCTAAACACCAAGCCATTCTTTTAGACTTTTAAAATTAACCTCTCTACCCACGATTTTTCAATGTGTTAAAGACAGGTATTCTACATAAAATGTAAATGGAAGGAACATTATAGTAGAAAGTAAAACAGGCCAGGCGCGGTGGCTCAAGCCTGTAATCCCAGCACTTTGGGAGGCTGAGACGGGTGGATCACGAGGTCAGGAGATCGAGACCATCCTGGCTAACATGGTGAAACCCCGTCTCTACTAAAAAATACAAAAAAACTAGCCGGGCGAGGTGGCAGGCGCCTGTAGTCCCAGCTATTCGGGAGGCTGAGGCAGGAGAATGGCCTAAACCCGGGAGGCGGAGCTTGCAGTGAGCCGACATCCGGCCACTGCACTCCAGCCTGGGCGACAGAGCAAGACTCTGTCTCAAAAAAAAAAAAAAAAAAAGTAAAACAAAAAAAATGAGTAGAAAATGGGAAAAGTCTTACACAAAAGAATACATGCTGTATGATTCCATTTACATGAAATCCCACAACAGATAAAAGTAAGCTATAGTCATAAAATCAAAATAGTGATTGCCTTATGAGGATGTTTTGGGAACTGGTTGGGAAAGGGTAAAAGGAACTTACTAGTGCGATAGAAATCTATATCTTGATAGTGGGTTACACAGTGTATGCGTGTGTCAAAATTCACCAGACAGTATACTTAAGATCTGTGTTTCCCTGTACATAAACTGCATCTAAATTTTACAAGTTTAAGTCAGAAAGAAAAATGAATTTTAGACTTGGAACCCAACTGAAAAATAGTATCATTGTTTATTATGATGATGGAGGTTTGGAAATCAAACTTATCTTTGAGATGAAGTGAAGTACACAACATTAAGTAACTTTTATGTTCCGTACAACCAGGAGTGATGGAACTTGGATTCAAACTCAGCCATGTGATTTACCACCTCAATGCAGCTGTCTCTGAAAAGGACTTGCCATGACAATGACAAAGCTGAAAAGGGAAGATTTTGGTTCATTTGTTACAAATATATACCAAGTTTTCAGACTCAGTGTCATGTAGATAAAGAGAATATATGAATACTAGGTAGCCCATCCAGACTTTATTCAAAGAGGCACCTTAATACGAAATTACAAGGAAAGCTAATAATCTGTAGAACCATAGGGATAGAAAGAAAGATGAGATTTGGACTCCTAAGCCCCAACACATTTATTTCTTTATATTCATATTTGACCTCACTTAAGTAAAAAATTAGTCTTATCTTTACAGGAATAAATAAAGTAAACATATGGCTTTGAATTGTAACAAAGAATGAACTTTATTTTGAATAACCACCATAACCTAGATTAACTCATTTCAAATGAACTCCTTTTAAAACTAATGTGGAAGCTTTAACCATATTGTATGTGGCCTATTTTTAATGCATCTCTCTATAGACAGTAGTTTTTATTTAAGAGACAGAAGCAAGAATAAAAGTATTCCAGAATAGTTAGGAGCCTTATGGCACATTATTTCCCAATAGTCCTTTTCTTTAATGATTGAATTCTCTATATCTTCCTTAGTAAGGCAAAATGCTAGGCAATTTACATTCACACAACCAAACAGTACATAGCTAACTTAGCATGCAGAGGGTTGCAAAAAGCAACTTTATGGATCAGGGAAGACAATAACCACCATAAAGAAACAACAGAAAATAAATAACAGAATCTTGCTTACCACACATGCTTCTAACTGTAAATACTTTCTTGATATTTATCTCGAATGAGACAATAAACAGAAAGACCTCTAAAGAGAAAAGCATTGATTTGGGTATAACTTTTATTTAAAGTTACATAATATAATTAATGGTAATACTGAAGAATTTAATTGGTGCATAGAAGCCAAAACTTCTGCAAAAACCCTAAACTACATTTGACAGGAGTTCAAGTCTTTTATGGGAGACCTTAGAACAGTGCTGCCCAGTAGACCTTTCTGTGATCATGGAAATGTTCGGTATCTGCTCTGTCCAATACAGTAGCTGCTAACCACATGTGGAA
>NC_045435.1:155287262-155290091 GCF_002776525.5 Piliocolobus tephrosceles | reverse complement strand
TTAATTTTAATTAATTTAAATTTACCTGCATGTGACTAACAGCTACTATATTGGACAGTGCAGCCTTACATTAGTTTCAAAAAAAATAGATAAACATTCAAAACTGACCTAATCTTTTAAGAAAAAAAAGAAGCCCTGCTTATTCTGCCGTTTCCCAAACTGACTTCTGGACATTAGATATGTCTGTATGGTTTAAAAAATCTTATTTGTTGTAGATACCTGCTGTTCCCGAGGGGGGATCTTACAGCCATGTCTGATAAAAGTTTGCCCATAATAACAAAATGGATTGTGACATTCAGAAACACTCTCCCTCCTTCCCTTGACCCATGAGATTTCCAGAGCATAGCCTACAAGGTTGATGTATACTTTTATCTGATTCTTGGATTTTAAACCAAGAAAATAACAAGGTTTCCTGGTGAGTTTCTTAAGAAAAAAAAATTAAAAGGTCTGGCAGTCTGGCCTCTCTTTGGCAAGAACTTATTTCTCTTACTATCACATTTCTTCCATGTGGTTTGGCTCTACCACATGCTGTAATGCTATAGCATTATAATCCTCTAGGTTTCTACCATCTCCCAAATAAATGTAGTCATTGGTGGGAACCAATCATGGAATCTATGTAGTGAAATTCACTTCAACTAACCAAAGCATTAAGCTTTGATTATGAACAAGGCCATAAATGTAGCTAGAGATAGAATGTGGATTTCATGTAATCCACTAGTAATAACTACCAGAAGCAGTTTTTAATAAATTAATAATGTCCTGAGATGCCTTGACTTACATTTAGGCTTAGTGGAAAATCATATTGTAATCATATAGTAATATCTTCCATGGGCTCACAAATGGGGATTTGTAGCTTCTGTGCTGTGTATCTGCCATCCCTCTAGAAGGCAATGTAAGGATACACAATTGAGTAAAACAGAATCTAAACACATTTGCCACTACATATCCTACAATGGAGCATGGTAGGTACAATAGGAGCACAGAGATAATAGAGATCAGTTGCAACTGGAAATATTGTGAATGGCATCATGGAAAAGGTGGCATTTCAGCTGGGTCTCCAAAGAATGGTAGATTGAGGAATAAATAAGGAGAGCAAAGGCATTGCCAGCAATAACAGACACAGGAATGCACAGCATGTCAGAGGAAGGGCAAATGTTGCATGACAAGGACAGAGAGGGATTACACCAAAAGATAATACTAAAAAGTTAACATGGAGTCAGATCCCAAAGGCACTGCATTCCATGCTTTGGAGATTGTTTTGTAGCAATAGGCAGCCAGCAAAGTTTTTGAGCAAAGTTCTAGCATGGTCAAATCTGTATTTCAGGAAGATAAGTTTGGCTGGCTGCCATGAGCAGGATGGATAGGTGAAATAAGATGTCAAAGGTAACATGTTATTCTATTAATTTATTTGTAATACGAGTGTCACAAATTTCCAAATCTGGGTTGAGAAGCCTTACTATTCAACCACTGTTGGTTGCTATTTCAGCCACCATTTTTTCTTCTTTATTAGTTTATAAAATCTTAATCTTGTTCAGATAGTAAAATGAACAACAAAATTCACCTTACTTTAAAGGCATCTTACCTCAGAAAGATAAGGGCCTTTCACTTTACCTCAAAAGTTGAATCATTATTGGCCTACAGAATCCATTGCCCAGCCAAGGCAGGCACAGTGGTTTATGCCTGTAATCCCAGCTCTTTGGAAGCCTGAGGCAGGAGGATTGCTTGAGGCCAGAAGTTCAAGATCAGCCTGGGCGGCACAGTGAGACTCTGTCTCTGCAAAGAATTCAAAAAATATTAGTTAGGTGTGGTGGTGTATACCTGTAGTCTTAGCTACTAGGGAAGCTGAGGTGGGAGGATCGCTTGACCCTAGGAGTTTGAGGTTGCAGTGAGCTATGATCACACCACTGCCCTTCAGTCTAGAGACAGGGTGACACCATGGCAAGCAAGCAAGCAAGAAAGGAGAGAGAGAGAAAGAAAGAAAGAAAGAAAGAAAGAAAGAAAGAAAGAAAGAAAGAAAGAAAGAAAGAAAGAATCCATAGCCCTTTACTAGTGATTGATTTGGGAGAGTCTCATTTCTGGCTAAAGAAACATTAAGTGAAGTCTTCTGGAAGGACTTTGGACATGGCTTTCCCCCCTGATAAAATCATAAATGGAAAACAGACCTATTCCTTCTTACTACCTAGAAAACACCTATGTGAGGATGTGATGTCTGGAGCAGCGGCAACCACCTTGCAACCATGAGACAAAAAACTAAGGTTGAAAACATAACACATAGGAAAATGGCAGAAGGAAAAGATAACAAAAATATGCATCCTTGACACATATATATATTTATGTTATATATATTATAATATAATATATATATGTGTATATTCCTTGGCAAAAGGAAACATCTAAGCTTTGTAAGCTTTGACCCATACTCACCCTGGCTCTTGGCTTGGCAGCATTTTTCTGACAACAATGCAAGGAGATGAAATATGAGCTGAGAGCATCAGAGAGAACAAAGGGCATCAGAGAGAATAAAGTTGCCTGGTTGTGAAGTGGGTGGGGGAAAGTCCGTGGGTCTTTCTTGGGTTATTGGTTGAAGGCTAGGCTGCACACATTTGGGGAAAGACCCAATGATATCTAACAGAGAGTAGCTGCTACAGGGATGCAAACTGAAGTTTGAATTAGTCAAGGTTCTCCAGAGAGACACAACCAATAGGATGGATAGATAAATAGGTAGATGGATGGATAGATAGATAGATAGATAGATAGATAGATAGATAGATAGATAGATGATAGATAGATAGATAGATAGATAGATAGATAGATAGATAGATAGATAGA